>NC_137782.1:104619637-105214637 GCF_963455305.1 Plecotus auritus
TTATTTCTTTGAATATTTGGTAAAATTCACCTATGAAGCCATCTAGTCCAGGACTAGATGTTTGTTGGGAGTTTTATTATTACTGTGTCACTTTCACTAGTTGTAATCTGTCATTCAAATTCTATCATTCTTCCTGATCTAGTTTGGAAAGATTTTATGTTTCTAGGAACTTATCCATTTCACTTTGGTATATAGTGTTTGTAATATTTCCTTACAATCTTTAGTATTTCTTTGGTGTCAGTTGTTACTTCTCTTTCATTTCTGACTTATTTATTTTGGTTTTCTCTGTTTTGTTTTGTTTTTTCTCTCAATGAGAATAGTTAAAGATTTGTCAATCTTGCTTATATTTTCAAAGAACCAGATCTTGGTTTCATTGATCTTTTGTAACATTTTATACTCTATTTCATTTATTTCTGCTCTGATCTTTATTAGTTCATTTCTTCTCACTTTGTGCTTTGTTTGTTGTTGTTTTCAAGATTTTTTAAGTGTAAAGTTAGATTGTCTATTTAAAATTTTTCTTGTTTCTTGCTATGAATTTCACTCTTAGAATTTCTTTCATTGGTGTCCCTCAACCCAGCCTGCACCCTCTCTAATCTGGGACCCCTCAGGGGAATGTCTGACTGCCGGTTTAGGCCCTATCCCTAAACCGGCAGTTGGACATCCCTCTCACAATCTGGGACCACTGGCTCCTAACCACTCACCTGCCTGCCTGCCTGATTGGCCCTAACTGCTTCTGCCTGCCAGCCTGATCACCCCCTAAACCAGCCGTGGGCAAACTACGGCCCACGGGCCAGATCCGGCTGTTCTATCCGGTTCTCTTGCTCTCCCCTCTGTTCCTTTACTTTGAATTTATATTAGTTCACACAAACACTCCATCCATGCTTTTGTTCCAGCCCTCCGGTCCAGTTTAAGAACCCATTGTGGCCCTTGAGTCAAAAAGTTTGCCCACCCCTGCCCTAACCACTCCCCTGCTGGCCTGATTAATGCCTAACTGATCCCCTGCTGGTCTGATCACCCCCAACTGCCCTCCCCTGCCGTGACCTGACTCCTCTGACAGGACCTGCCTCCTCCCTACCAGGTGGTGGAGACACCAGGACCGGCCTCCTCCACACCATGCAGAGGCACAGGACCCCCAGGCCTCATGGCATGGAGTGGCCACTGGGGCCCACCTCCACTGCGCGTGTGGCCATCTTGTGGCAGCCACCTTGTGGTGGCCATCTTGTGAGGATATCGTGCGAGGTCATGATGCCACCTAGGCTTTTATTATATAGGATTTGTTTCAAGATATTTGTTGTTGTTGTTAATCCTCATTTGCGTATATTTTTCAATTGACTTTTAAAGAGAGTAGAAGGGAGTGAGGGGGAAGGGGGAGAGAGAGAGAGAGAGAGAGAGAGAGAGAGAGAGAGAGAGAGAGAGAGAGAACCATTGATGTGAGAGAGAGACACACATCAATTGGTTTCCTCTTGCATGCACTCTGACTGGGGCTAAGGAATGAACTTGCAACCCAGGTACATGTCCTTGATTGGGAATTGAACCCACAATACTTTGGTGCATCAGCCAGTGTTCTACCACTAAGCCACACATGCCAGGGCACAAGATTTTTTTAATATCTTCCTTGATCTCGTTGTTAACCTATTTTTTAAAATAAAATTTTACTTAGTGTCAATTTCTTTGTGTGTTTTTAGTTGTTTTTTTTTTTTTTTTTTCCTGTGACTGATTTCTAGTTTCATACCATGATGGTCAGAGAAGATGCTTGATATTATTTCAATCTTCTTAAATTTATTAAGATTTTTTTTTCTTTCTGACATATAGTCTATTCTAGAAAATGTTCTATGCACACTTGAAAATAATATATATTCTGCTGCTTTGAGGGAGTAATGCTTGCAAGATATCAATTAAATCCATCTGATCTAGTATGTCATTTAAAGTTGCTATTTCCTTGTTGATTTTCTCTGTAGAAAATCTATCTATTAATGTCAATGGGGTGTTAAAATCCCCTACTAAGTCTGTATTACTGTCAATGTCTTCCTTTATGTCCATCAAGATTTTGCTTTATATATTTAGGTGTTCCTATGATGGGTGCATAAATGTTTACAAGGGTTATATCCTCTTGTTGAATTGCTACCTTTATCATATAATTTGCAGTGTTTTTCTTTGTTTCTTACTATATCCTTTGTTTTAAAATCTGTTTTGTCTGGTATAACTATTGCTACCTTAGCTTTTTAAAACATTTCCATTTGCATCAAATATCTTTTTCTATCCCTTTATTTTTAGTCTGTGTGTAGCTTTCATTTTGAGATGGGTGTCTTATGGACAGCATTATATGTTTTTTTTTTTTTCTTATTCATTCAGCCTTCCCATGTCTCTTGATTGCAATATTTAAGCCATTTACATTTAAAGTGATTACTGATAGGTAAGTATTTATTGACATTTTATTCTAACTAAGTCCATCTGTCGTCTTCTTCTTCTTCTTCTTCTTCCTCCTCCTCCTCCTTCTCCTCCTCCTCCTCCTCCTCCTTCACTTCTTCTTCCTCCTCCTTCTTGTTCTTGTTTTCTTCTTCTTTTTCTCTTAGTCATTTTTTCTCTTCTTCTTCAAGAAGGCCCTTTATATAGTGACAGGAGAAGATTTGACTTTGGGTGGTGGGCACATGGTGCAAAATACAGATCTTGTAGCATAGAAACTCACACCTGAAACCTATATGTTATGTTGACCAATGCCAACCCAATAAATTTAATTTAAAAAAGAAAAAGAAAGAAAGAAAGAAAGAAGGCCCTTTAATGTTTCTTGTAATACTGGTCAGTCATAACAAAGTCCTTTAGCTTTGTTTTGGCTTTTTATTTCTCCTTTAATTTAATTTTTTTGAACTTTAAAAAAATGTATCTTTATTGTTGAAAGCATTGTAGATGTCCCCTTTTTCTTTTCCCCATTGACCCCCTCCACCCACACCCACTCCTCCCAGGCCTTCACCACACTGTTGACTGTGTCCATGGGCTATGCACATATGCATATAAGTTCCCTGGTTAATCTCTTTCCAACCTTCTATTCCTGCCTTTCTGCTTAAATTCGTCAATCTGTTCCATGCTTCTATCCCCTTTAATTTTAAATGATAGCCTTGCTGGGTAAAGTAGTCTTGATTATAGGTCCTTGCTTTTTATCATTTTGAACATTTGATGCCAATACCTTCTGGCCTAAAATGTGTCCATTAAAAAATCAGTTGACAGTCTTATAACAACTCTCTTGTAGGTAACTGTCTTTCTCTTACTGCTTTCAATATTCACTGTTTGTAATTTTAATTATGATGTGTCATGTTGTGGGCCTCTTTGGGTTCATCATTTCCTGGACTTGTGTGTTTGTTTCTTTCATCAAGTTAGGAAATTTTTTGGTCATTGTTTCTTCACATAGGTTCTTGATCTCTTATTCTTTCTTTTCTCATCTCGTACCCTTATGATGCATATGTTGTTACACTTCATGTAGGCCCAATACCTTAAACTATTCTCATTTAAAAAAAAAAATTTTTTCTTTTTACTGCTCTGATTGGGTATGTATATTTTTATTTCACCTTTCAAATTGCTGATTTAATCTTCTGCTTTATCATAAAATTTTATTCATTGATACTACATTTTGTCAATTCTGAAGTGCCTTTTACAAATTTTTCTAAACTATGACTTATATATCTAAATTGTAGAATTGTATGGTAAGACCTTCCTTTATTGTCCTTGATGATTATTATTTTATACTAGTAGTCCTGCGCACAAAACCGTGCACCAGTAGATTTCTGTGGGGCCTGGCCACTCCATGCCTGCTGCCCATAGGCTCTCTGCGGCCCAGAGGACCTCTGTGGCTGGGGTGGGATGCTTGCCTCGTTGCTGCGGCAACAATGCAAACGTCCTGCCCCAGCTGCTCCATGCGCCTGCACACTGCCCAGAGGCCCTCTGTGGCCAGGGTGGGATGCTTACCTCATCACCGCGGTGATGAAGCAAGCATTCCACCAGGCCACTCACGCTGCCCGCTCTCAGCGGCTGCCCCCCCAGGACTGGGAGACTCTGCCAGGGCTGAGGGGACTGGGCACCGTCATCTTGTGGCTATGGGCACTTCCACCTTTGTAATGGAGTGATGATTAACTTGCATATTACCCTTTTATTAGATGGGATTTAAGGAAAGAGAGGCCTCTTGAAATTCTGTGATTTGACTGAGTGACCAGTGTCAGAGCTAGGACTGGGAAACAACATGCTTGGTGACAATCTTTTGAGGAAAACCTATTTCCAGGTTGTTTTTCCATTAAAAATTTCTTCACTTTATTCTCATCAGAGAGGGTAAATAGCCAGTCCCCAAGGAACTGTGCCTAGTTTCTCTTCAACTATTTATTCTCCAGATTAAGTTTCCCTGCTTCCTTAGACTAAGGGTTTACAGATGTCTAATCCCTCTTTTTTTTCTCAGATTCCTCAATAAAATCTGTAGTGCCTGGGGTGGGTTTGCGAAAGCTGTCATTTTTAATGTCAAAAATAAAATGTATTTAGATGTAATTTTTATCTTAAATAAAAGAACTCACTAAAATAGGCTGAGAGTGATGGTCACCCAGAGAGTTCTGAGGGTGGCAGGGGTCCTGCTATAAATAATAGGATTCACCAGAAGGTTGAGCACGGGTCCTGGAAGAAAGTCCATGACCCACATTTTTGGAGTAACCATGGAAGTCATCATCATGTCCTGATTTCTCAGGAGCATACTATATTTAAAGTCTATGTTTAAAGAATCATATCTTTAAAGATGATTATAATTAATTCTTAGTTTAAATAATAGTGTAAATATTTTAAAAATATAGATATTAGTTTGCTAAGGCTGTCACAGCAAAGTACCACAGCTGAGTGGTATTACGATTTCAGAGGCTACAATTCTGAAGTAAGGATTTGGCAGGGTTGTTTGATTCCTTTTGGGGCGCTGAGGGAAGAATATGTTCCAAGCCTCTTGTAGGTAGTTGGTTTGTTGTTGTTGTTTGTTTGTTTGTTTGTTTTTGTTTGTTTTTTTCATGTGTATCCTCTATGCTTGTCTGTCTGTGTCAAATTTCTTCCTTTTATAAGGACACCAATCATTTTGGATTTGGACCAACTCAATGACTTCATTTTAAATTTATTACCTCTATAGGTACCCTATCTTCAAATTAGTTCTTATTCTGAGGCACTGGGGGTTAGTACTCCAACATATCTCTTTCAGGGGAATGCAATTTAACCTCTAACAATGTCCTTTTTGTTACTTCCAGTCTTCAAAGTGTTAAATAAGGCAGATCCCCCTACTGTGAGAGCCTAATGATAAAAAGTGGTACCAGGAGGAAATCTGGAGTTCCACTGAGGGAGGAAAGAGGAGAAAGGAGGGCTACTTGGAGTTTCTGTATCAGTTGAGATTTTCATATAATTAGACCATTTTCTCTAGACTATCATAAAATCAGAAAGGGGATTGGAGACAAGGTCACCTCTGAAATATGCTGTTTTTCAAGTTTACTATCTGGCATCTTGGTGAGCCTGGTGCATAATACCTCTGCCTCTATCTGAGATATGCCCTCATGCAGTGATCAGAGGGAATTTGCCTGTGATGTCTGTTGGTGTCCAGTGCCTTTAAAGTGGACTCTCCCTTGTTTAAGGAAGAATACAAAAATGGGAAAAGTTCTTCCTTTGCTGGAGGAAATATAAAGATTAATGTAATAAAATGAAGAACAAGTTAAATTATTGTAAATATTTAAGTAGAAGGAGAGAAGATAAGGCTCAATGAAAGAACAGCAAGCCTTGGGAGGTGCTAGAGAGGCAGAAAATGACACAATTCAACAAAGGAAACCTGCTAAATAAGTGTATATGGCCAATATTTATTCCAGTGTAAACTTTTAAATAACAGGCTACCACTAATGAGTCATATATTAGTACTATAACTCACTAAAAATGTCATTATTATAATTTTCCTTTACAGTACTGAGGATTTTTTTAAAAAATAATTTTATTTATTTGAGAGAGAGAGAGAGAGAGAGAGAGAGAGAGAGAGAGAGAGAGAGAGATCAATTTGTTGTTCCACTTATTTATGCATTCATTGGTTGATTCTTCTATGTGCCCTGACTGGGGATTTAACCTGCAACCTTAGGGTATTGGATGCCGCTTTAACCAACTGAACTTACCTGGCTAGGGCCTATAGCCCTGAGTTTTTACTGATAAGTTGACCAGGATATTCTGTGGTGAAAACAACCTGCATGTCTTCTTTAAACAATGAGCTTATTTTTGGTCTGGAACATGTCCACACAATATCGTTGGGGACTCTCTTCTAGGCCACTTCACTCTAGGACACTGGGTGATGAAGCAGACACCATCTCAATTGGCAGTGACTTCAGCAGAGCATTTTATCTTTGCTTAAATGTTCTGGTCCCAAAGTCCTTGCACTATCACTTCTGTTCACAATACACAAGTCAACACTAGTCACATGACCCACCCAACAACAATGGGACCCAGAAATTCATAAAACACTCACCTCCTCTCTAAGGGAGCCAACCTAATACTAGCTTCAGTTAGTATAGGAGCTCACAGTCCACCCTCTTAGAGGTTCTTCCTTCTCAGTTTTATTCCTTGGCAATATCTGAAATGGTTGTTAGAAAATATGCTCTACTTTGCCCATAGAACAATTGGATATCATGGGCCATTTTATGTCTTGACTATTTACAAATATTTTTATGGTCAGTTATTATTTCTTTGGCCTTAAACTTCTTTAAAAATAATATACTTGTTTTATAATACTTTATTTCAATTGCCTCCATAGGTCAAGAGCTACAACCATAATTCTCAAAATATATTTAATGACTTTTCTTTTCTCTTCTTTCCTTTTTATGGCCCTTTCATTCTCAACTTAATTATGACACCTATGAACTTAATCTTTAGAACCACAATTTAATAATTTTCCTCTGAAATATTTTGTCCAATAGACCATATTTACTAGGTATCAAAATCATAATTGTGTCTATACAGAAAGTACCTGACTTAAGATGGTCTGACTTGCAATTTTTTACTTTATTGTAAAGTATTAATATTCAGTCAAAACTGCACTTCAAATTTTGAATGATCTTTTCCTGGGCTGGTGACATGCATTATAATAGTCTCTTTTGATTCTGGAAGTGGAAGTGAGATGCTTTTACCAAACTGTAGGTAATGTAAGTGTTCTGGGCACATTTAAGGTAGGCTAGGCTAAGCCCCGGAGGGTGGGGGGCACAGCCTCAGGTCCCCAGTCAAGCCCTGCCAGGCAGAGGGGCACAGCCTCACTTCCCCCAGCCTGGCCTCAGGTCCCCCAGCTCCAGCGAGGGCGTGAGGGTACAAGGGAATAATGACCATTTTCATATTATCTCTTTATTATATAGGATGATTACTTACTCATTGAGGAAATCAGCTTAGAGAGTTTAAATTGTCTAAAGTTACACATCAGTAAGCTCACTCACTCTCACTGTTGCATTACATTCTCTTCTATCAATAAATCATGTTTCCCTTTTCCTTTGTTGGTGGACATTTAAGTTTTTTGAAATTTTTCTCTATAGACAATGGAAATTCATTTAATATGTGTGAAAAGTTTATTAAGACATAAAATGAAGAACAAAATTGCAAGGAATACAGTATATAGTCTACATGTTGAAGTAGCAAGTAACTGTAGGAATGAGGTATATGTCTACGTAGTGTTAGGTTGATAGGTTAAAAATGCCAAGAAGAGAAAGGGATATGAATGAACATGAACACACATACCTAAAAAGGGGTATATGTGCACATTTGCAAAATACTGCTATGTATACATTATATATCCTATCTAATAAAAGAGTAATATGCAAATTGACTGTCACGCCAAAACACAATATGGCTGCCCCCATGTGGTCAAATATGGCCACCCCCATGTGGACACAAGATGGCCACCACAAGATGGACAGCAGGGGAGGGCAATTAGGAGGAACTAGGCCTGCAAGGGAGGGCAGTTGGGGGCAATCAGGCCTGCAGGGGAGGGCAGTTAGGGGTGAGCCTGCAGGAGAGGTCAGTTGGGGGGAACCAGGTCTGCAGGGGAGTGCAGTTGAGGGGGACCAGGTCTGCAGGAGAGGACAGTTGGGGGGGACAAAACCTGTAGGGGAGGGCAGTTGGGGGGAACCAGGCCTACAGGGGAGGGCAGTTGGGGGGAACCAGGCCTGCAGAGGAGGGCAGTTGGGGGCAACCAGGCCTGCAGGGGAGGGCAGTTAGGGGCAACCAGGCTGGCAAGGGAGGGCAGTTAGGGGTGACCGGGCCAGCAGGGGAGGGCAGTTCATGGCAACCAGGCCGGCAGACAAGGGCAGTTAGGGGTGACCAGGCCAGCAGGGGAAGGCATTTAGGGGTGACCAGGCTGGCAGGAGAGTGGTTAGGGAGTGATCAGGTTGGCAGGCAGGTGAGTGGTTGGGAGCCAGCAGTCCTGGATTGTGAGAGGGATGTCCGACTGCCAGTGGGATCCGGCCTAAACGGGCAGTCGGACATCCCTCGAGGGGTCCCAGATTGGAGAGGGTTTAGGCTGGGCTGAGGGACACCTCCCGACCCATGCACAAATTTCATGCACCAGGCCTCTAGTCTTTATATATATTTCAAAAACAATTAAATGCATATGTTAATTTTTTCTTTTTTCCCCTTGCTCTAGGCCAGTGGTCGGCAAACTCATTAGTCAACAGAGCCAAATATCAACGGTACAACGATTGAAATTTCTTTTGAGAGCCAAATTTTTTAAACTTCTTCTAACACCACTTCTTCAAAATAGACTCACCCAGGCAGTGGTATTTTGTGGAAGAGGCACACTCAAAGGGCCAAACAGCCGCATGTGGCTCGTGAGCCGCAGTTTGTCGACCACTGCTCTAGGCTATGTATTGGTGAAAATACTGCTACATGAGATGGCTGAGATTTTACTGCCTATGTTTTCTTCTAGAATTTTTATGGTTTCACAACTTATAGTTAAATCTTTTATCCATTTTGAGTTTATTCTCATGTATGGTTTAAGTTGGTGGTCTAGTTTCCTATTTTTGTATGTATCTGTCCAATTTTCCCAGCACCATTTATTGAAGAGACTGTCTTTACTCCATTATATGCTCTTGTCTCCTTTGTCAAATATTAATTGAGCATAATGGGTCCATTTCTGGGGCCTTTTTTCGTTCCTATCGGTCTATTTGCCTGTTCTTGTGCCAGTACCAAGCTGGTGTGATTAAAATGGCTTCGTAGCCGAAACCGGTTTGGCTCAATGGATAGAGCGTTGGCCTGCGGACTGAAGGGTCCCGGGTTCGATTCCGGTCAAGGGCATGTACCTTGGTTGTGGGCACATCCCCAGTGGGGGGTGTGCAGGAGGCAGCTGATCGATGTTTCTCTCTCATCGATGTTTCTAGCTCTCTATCCCTCTCCCTTCCTCTCTGTAAAAAATCAATAAAATATATTTAAAAAATAAATAAATAAATAAATAAATAAAATGGCTTCGTAGTATAGTTTGATATCCGGTGATTCCTCCAACTTTATTCTTCTTTCTCAAGATTGCTGTGGCTATTCAGGGTCTTTTTTGTTCCCTATAAATTTTTGGAATATTTGTTCTAGGTATGTGAAACATGCCTTTCGTACTTTAATTGGGATTGTTTTGAATCTGTACATTGCTTTGGGTAGTATGGACCTTTTAATGATGTTAATTATTCCAATCCATGAGCACAGTATATGCTTCCACTTGTTTGTATCTTTCTCTATTTCCTTTCTCAATGTCCTATAGTTTTATGATTAAAGGTCTTTTACCATCTTGGTTAAGTTTATTTCAGGTATTTTATTTTTGTTGTTGTTGTTGTTATTGCAATGGTAAATGGGATTGTTTTTGTTAGTGTCTCTTTCTGAGAGTTTATTATCCTATCTAATAAAGAGGGAATATGCTAATTAACCATCACTCCATCACAAAGATGGCTGCACCCACAGCTGAGGCCAAGTTCCCATAAGGAGCGTTAACAAGCAATCAGCAGGGACCTGAGGCTATGCCCTCCCCGCCCCTGTGGAGCTTGACAGGGGACTTCAGGCCACACCCCCCACCCCAGCACTGAGCCAGGGGACCTGAGGATGCGACCCCCTGCCTGGCGGGGCTTGACAGGGGACCTCAAGGTGCACTCCCAGTGCTGGGTCGGGGGAACTCAGGCCATGCCCCCCGCCCAGGGGGGACCTGAGGCTGCACCCCTGCCCTCCCCCCTCGCCTGGCAGGCCTTGACGGGGGACCTCAGGCCATGCCCCCCACCCAGTGGGGCTTGACAGGGGATCTCAGGCCATGTCCCACACCTGGTGGGGCTTGACGGGGGACCTCAAGGCACACCCCTCCACCTCAGTCTGGACTGGAGGACTTCACAGGTGAGTTTTACCAAACATTCAAATAAGAATTAACACTTACTCACTATAAACTATTTCAAAAAATCTAAGGGAAAGCAACATTTCTATGCCCTTTTTATTATACCAGCATTATCTTTATTCTAAAACCACATAAAGACACCACAAAGAAAGAAAATTACAGGTCAATATCTCTGATGAACATAGGTGCTAAAATCCCCAACAAAATATTAGTAAATCAGATCTAGCAATATATTAAAAAGATCATATACCATAACCAAGTGGGATTTATTTGGGGGATACAAAGTGATTCAATATTCACAAATTAATAAATGAACTAATGAATAAATTTGGCCAAGTAGCAGCATACAAAATTAACACAGAGAAATTGATGGGATTTTATAAACTAACTAGTGGCCCGGTGCATGAAATTCGTGCACATTAATAGGGGATTAATTAGAGGAAACAATTTAATATTGCACATTTTTTTGCTGTGAGTTTTTTATTACTGCTTCAATTAAATTGGTTGTTATCATCCTATTCAAGTATTCTCATTCTTCCTGATTGAGTTTTGGCAGATTGTTTGTTTCTAGGAATTTTTTCCATCTCACCCAGTTTGTCCAGTTTGTTGGCATATTTTCTTACAATCCTTTGTATTTCTGTGTTGTCAGTTGTCACTTCGCCTCATTCATTTCTGATTTAATTTATTTGGATACTCTCTCTTTATTCCTTGATAGGTCTGGCTAAAGTTTAATCAATCTTGTTTTTCTTTTCAAAGAACCAGCTCTTGGTTTCATTGATCTTTTGTATTGTTGTTTTAGTCTCCATGTCATTTATTTCTGCTCTAAACTTTATTATTTCCTTCCTTTTACTTATTCTGAGACTTTCTTGTTATTCTCTCTCTAGTTCTTTTAGTTGTAGGTTTAGATAATATATTATAAAGTTTTCTTGTTTCTTGAGGTAGGACTGTAATGTTATGAATTTCCCTCCCAGGACTGCTTTCACTGTGTCCCATAGATTTTAAGTTGTTGTGTGTTTTAATTTGTTTCTAGGAAGTTTTTTTTTAAATTTATTTCTGCCTTGATTTCATTGGTAATCCATTCATTGTCTAATAACAAGTTATTAGTTTCCATGTGTTTGGATGTTTTTGAGGTTATTTTATTGTAGTCAATTTCTGATTTCATGCCACTGTGATCCAAGAAGATGCTTGATATGATTTTAATCTTCTTATATTTGTGAAGACATTTTCTGTCCTGACATATGGTCTACCTTTGAGATTGAGCCATGTTCACTTGAAAAGAATGTATATTTTGCTTAATTGAGATTAAATATTCTATGGATATAATTTAAATCCACCTGATCTAGTGTGTTGTTTAAGGCTGCTGTTACCTTATTGAATATTTTTTTTGGTAATATCTATCCAGTGATGTCACTGGGTGATTGAAGTTCCCTTCTGTGACTGTTATAGATCTCTCCTTTAAAGTCTTCCAAGATTTTAAAACTATAAATACTTGCTCCTATATTGGGTACCTATATGTTTACCAGGATTATAACTTCATGTTTGTATGATCTCTTTAGTATTATACGTATAGTGTATTTCCTTGTCTCTTGTTATGGCCTTTGTTTTGAAGTCTATTTTGTCAGATATGAGTATTGCTACCTTAGCTATTTTTTTTTTCATTTCCATTTGCATGGAATATTTTTCCCATCCCTTCACTTTCAGTTGTGTGAATCTTTTATTCTGAGGTAGGTCTCTTATAGAAAGCATATATATTGGTCATTTTTTCTTATCCATTCAGCTACCCTATGCCTTTTGATTGTAGCATTTAATCCATTTACATTTAAGGTTATTATTGATAGGCAATTATTTATTGTCATTTTTTCTTTATACCTATGTTCCTCTTCTCATTTTCTTCTTCTAAAGCACTCCCTTTAACATTTCTTGCAATGCTGATTTGGTGGTGATGTATTCTGTTAGCCATTTCTTTTTGGTCTGGGAAGTTCTTTATTTCACCAACTATTTTGAATGATAACCTTGTTGGATAGAGTAGTCTAGGGCCCATGCCCTTACTTTTCATTATATTGAAACCTTCACCCAATCCCTTCTAGCTTGAAGTGTTACTATTAAGAAAGCTGACATTCTAATAGGTACTCCCTTGTAGGTAACTTTCTGTCTTTATCTTGCTGCCTTTAAGATTCTTTCTTTGTCTTTAAAATATTTCCATTTGCAATTTTAATTATGATATGTCTTAGAGTGGGTCTCTTTGAATTCATCTTGATTGGAATGTTCTGTGCTTCCTGAACTTGTATGACTTTTTCCTTCAACCAGTTAAGGAAGTATTTTTTCATTGTTTCTTTAAACATTTTTTATTCTTTTTCATCGTCTTATCTTTTTGGTACCCCTATGATGTGGATGTTGTTACATTTATTGTTGTCCCAAAGTTTCCTTAAGCTATTATTCTGCTTTTTAAAATTAATTTTTTTTTTCTTTTTTGCTGCTCTCTTTTGCTTAGCCTCTATTTTGTTCAGCTCTTTTGCTGAAGTTTCCTCCTTTTATTTCATTTAGGAGTTGTTTCCTTGTCTCCCCCTTTGTGCTGTACTTTTTTAATTTGTTTCAATGTATTTGATTAAACTGCTGTGCTTTCCAGTCTTCATGGGGTGGCTTTATATAGTAAGTGTTCTGTGAGACCCAGTGGTACAGTCTCTTTGATCTCCTGAGCTGAATGCTCTAGAAATGCCCCTTGTGTGGGTTTTTTGGGCTCCTCTCTTATAATTGGGTCTTGATTGTTGTCCCATTCGTGAGTGGGATCTCCTCTGTGACTGTGAAGCACACTCCTGACCACATCACGCAAGCTATTGTGCAGGTGCTAAAAGAACAAAATACAACAAGGCAAAACAAAAAACATACAAAAGACCCCTACAATTACAACAAAAGCAACCACAAAAGAGAACAAGAATAATAACAGACTAGGAATATATCCCAAGAAAACCGAAATACCAGTCAGAAAGGATATATGCACCCCTATGTTCATAGCAGCACAATTTACGATAGCTAAGATTTGGAAACAGCCTAAATGCCCATCAGCAGATGAGTGGATTAGAAAACTGTGGAACATCTACACAATGGAATACTACACTGCTATTAAAAAAAGAAGGAATTCTTACCATTTGCAACAGCATGGATGGAACTAGAGAGCATTATGCTAAGTGAAATAAGCCAGTCAGTGAAAGAAAAATATCAGATGATCTCACTCATTTATGGATAATAAAGAACATTATAAACTAATGAACAAAAATAGATACAGAGGCAGAGAAGTATTGAACAGACTGTCAAACTACAGTGGGAAGGCTGGGGAGGGTTGGCAGAGGGGAGGTAAGAGATCAACTGAAGGACTTGATGCATGCAGGTAAGCACAACCAATGGACACAAGACACTGGGGGGGGTGGTGAGGGCATGTGCTGGGGGGTAGGGGAGGCTGGGGGAAGGTAAATGGGGGGAAAAAAGGAGACATATGTACTACTATTTGTAGTACTTTAAACAATGAAATAAAATTTAAAAATAAAATTATATATATTTGCTATAGTGTTAAATTTGAATGAACAAAATTTGTCATTTTTCTACCTCCCTGAAACAATTATTTTGATTTTTCTGTGTCTATTTCCATCTACAATTACAAACATATATACTTAAAAAAATAATAATAACAGAAAAAAAATACACAAAGGAAAAAATGGGGGGAGAGGAAAAGGAATATGAAAGGGCAGAAGGGAAAAAAAGAAAACCAGAATAAAGAATAGAGAAAAAAACATGGTATAAAAGAAAAGAGGAAGAAAACAATTCTGAAAAGTAAAAAGGAGAAACAGAGTAAGAAAAGAAAAAAAATAGAAATATGCAAGAAAAAAGAGAGACTAAAATTATAAAGCAACAAAGAAGAAAAATAAAGAAGATAATGCAAAAAAAAAAAAAAGTGAAGTGGCATTCATCTCAGTAGAGTTTAGTGTCTCCTGATAACTACCTTTGGATCCTACTCTTCTTTTGACTGAGGCTGACTGTTTAGTCTGCTGATTCTTGGCCTACCAGAAGGTACTTTGGTGCTAGTGCCTGTCAGAAATAGCCCTCCTTTGGCTTTCAGCAACCTGTTAGAAGTTTGTGTCTAACAAGCAATCCACAGTTTGTGGATTCTAAGTCCAGTTTGTTAGCAGCACAGGGACCAGGGCTGGGTCAGCAAACTTCCCCAGGTTCCCCAGGCTCCACCACTGCCTGCCTTCACCTGCTGCCAGCTATCAGTCTAAATCACTGTGAAGGCTGTTTCGGAAAGGGCTTTTGGCAAAATGGAGGGTATCAGTTCTCTGGGTCTCCTGTGAAAGGGAGGTGCTGTTCAGATTGCAGGGAAAGTGGTGGGTGTGTTTCCCCATCCCAGAGCTACTCCTCTGAGAGTGTCCCAGAATATTTCCCTGTCTTCAGCTGGGTAGATATACTCATCTGCAGTCCTGTGGGATCTGCTGGAGATCAGCTCTTCCATCACAAGGGAGCACCAGTCAGGTTCCCAGGACAGAGAGGTGGATGACCCCTAACCCAAGCCAGTCATTCATGCTCCCTGAGACTGTTCAAACCCATAGGCTTGGCCTCTGCTGCTGCCTCTTTGGCAGAGGTCAAGATGCAAGTATCCCCTAGGGTGCAGCATTTGCCTTTTCTGAGCTGTGGCTTCTGGGAGGGGCCTGTGCCTCTCAAGAAACATAGCTGCTTTGGTTTGGGGGGGAGGGGGTACTGCCAATTGCACGTTTCCCAGCAGCCATGTTTCCATGTCTCCCCACAATGCTCCCCACCCCAGCCTCTCCTCAGGCAACTCCAGTAGCTGCAAAATAAAATCCTGTGCTCTGGGTTTTAAAAAACACACAAAACCTGGCTTTATCTCTGACTGGCTCTAGTCTCTCCAGTGACTTTTACAGCTGGATGTTACATGGGCTGTTGTTCTTTGCTCTGGTGCTCCAGACTGAGGAGCCTAGTTTGTGGTCCAGGCCTCCTCACTCTCATCCTGCCCCCCATGGAAGCTGGGTCAGCCCCTCTCATGACCTTGCCCTTCCTACTGTTTTTTAGGTGGTTTCTGCCCTTCCTTGTTATGTCTCCTCTTCAGTTGGACCTCAGATGGTAATTCCGGGTGGATGTTCCCCAACTTAGTTTTATTTCCAGTCTGGCCCTAGGAGTAGATGCAAGAAAGGTCTGCCTACTCCTCCACCACCTTCCCCTCCTTTGTATTATTCTTTATTAATTACTAGAGGCCTGGTGCATGGATTCGTGCATGGGTGGGGTCCTTCAGCCTGGCCTGCACCTTCTCGCAATCCGGGACCCCTCAGGGGATGTAGCAGTGCCTAAGCGGCAGGTGGCCAGGGAGGAGCCCCAACCAGGGCCAGGAGGAGCTCTGCTGCTGCCGCTGCCACTGCCGCCACCACTGATGCCTGGTAGTGCTGCCTTGGAGGTGGGAGAGGCTCCCGCTGCTGCAGTTGTGCTGGTCAGCCGTGAACCCGGCTTCTGGCTGAGCGGTGCTCCCACTGTGGGAGCACACTGACCACCAGGGGGCAGTTTCTCTATTGAGTGTCTGTTCCGTGTTGGTCAGTGTACATCATAGTGACTGGTCGACTGGTTGTTCTGGTCATTCTGGTCATTTGGTCATAATGCATATATATATATGGTATTATTTTCTATAGAAATACTATAAATCTACTTTTGCCCCACCCTATATTAAGGTGTGTTTTTTTTCCAGAATACAAATGCTTCTCAGCTTACAATGGAAGTTATATACCAATAAACCTATTGTAAGTTGAAAATATCATGTCAGAAATGTATTTAGTATATCTAACCTATTCAACATCATATGGGGCCAGCCGGGTCTGGGTCTTGCACGATTTCAAGGTGCACGCGGGTGAGCGGGAACTTGACTCTGGGTCCCATGGCGCACCCCAGACTCTGACAGGAGGGAGATTTTCATATACATTTTACTAATTTTCTTTCATCTCTGACACTGCTATTATAGAAAAAGGGCAAATAGCAATATTAAAATATTTCCTCTAATTAATTCCCTTTTAATGTGCACAAATTTGGTGCACTGGGCCACTAGTCTTCATATAATAAAATTGACAAATGTCCAATAGAATAATGTAAGGAAAATGTTTAGTGCAATTTCTGTCACAGATTAAGTGTGGTTATTGTTAGAGGTATTTGGCAAAGGAATCTGGTGAAGGCTAGAAGATGGTGACATACAAACAGTTGGTTAAAACCATTGTCTCTCTTTTCTTGGGAGAGATATGTGACCAAATGTATTTTAGCTCTCATAGAAGAAGTTGGAAAATAGGATGCTAGTACCATGTGTTGGTAACTATTAGCTGCTTTAATTGGTTAGCACAGGAGAGAGATGAATTCACAAAAGAACTGGTCAATTTGAAACAGAGTGAAAGGGAATGAAGAGATACCAGAAACGAAAGGCCTTTCAGGAATCAAAGGGGATGTTTACCCCCAGGGAGTGAAAGATAAAACTGAGGCAGTCTTGAGCAAGAAGGTCCATTAGAACTTCAACTTGCAGTAAGAATAAAATTAAGGATATAACTTCCACATCCTTTTGATAAAATACCTGAATGTACAGTGTGGGGCAAAAGTAGGTTTACAGTTGTGAGTATGCGAAACTACTTCATTTTTTCCCCATGTGTGTAACCAGTTGTTCCAGAAGTATGCATACTGATCCAGCTGACTTACCATCTCATGTCTGGTTTGCATATATTGTGTGAGTCTGACTTTGAGCATTATTTTTCCCCATTACACTATATGTTTATACCTGCACCAGTATCATTCTATTGTAATTGCTCTTGCTTTGTAAAAAGAGCTTGTTTTCTGGTAGGGTAGGCACTCTAACTTCTTCTTCTTTCAAATGGTTTTGAATTGCTTAGAACAGTGGTCGGCAAACCGCGACTCGCGAGCCACATGCGGCACTTTGGCCCCTTGAGTGTGGCTCTTCCACAAAATACCACCCCCTGGGTGAGTCTATTTTGAAGAAGTGGCATTAGAAGAAGTTTAAGTTTAAAAATTTTGGCTCTCAAAAGAAATTACAATCGTTGTACTGTTGATATTTGGCTCTGTTGACTAATGAGTTTGCCGATTACTGGCTTAAACATTGTGCCTCCATAAAAATCTCTCTATTGGTAAACCAACTTTCTCTTCATCTGTGTTTAATGTGCTGTTTAACTCAGCCATTAAGTGTTTAAATTTAATGTAATACTTTTTATTAATAGATGCTTTCTTTGCTTCCTTGTCAAATATTTTACTTCTTAAAATTTAATTTTTTATTATTTAAAGTACTCATATGTCTCCTTTTTCTTTCTCAAGTTTTGAACCTATCTGAATCTTATTTCTTTTATTATTTTAAACATAATTATTGTAGAATTTATGTCTGATTGTTCCATTATCTTCACTTCTTGAGTGGGGGTTTATATATTTCTTGATTCTGTTATAATTGGGGATGGATTATTATATTAATTTCTCAATTTAAGGTTTCCTGGACCTTACAAATTATGAAAATTCAAACTCCAAGCTTAAGTGAAGGTAGTACTATGGTTATAAATTCACAGAAGATCATTTGTTTCCAGGCAAAGTCTAGACCATGACAAGCTTTATTCATCCTCTTGTTTTGTTAGATGAGGGATTGTTTTTCCTAAACTATCTTTATGTCTAAGGTGAACTCTGACCAAGTTTTAGGATAATATTTCAGCTTCATCTCTTCACCTTGTTGTCTTTACTTTGTAGGCATTGAAATAGGCACTACTTGGTTACATGAACAAGCCAATGCCATCATGACTGTTGAAGCATCAGTACCTATATATCACTGATTCTCAGTTTCTCTATTTTGTGATTCAGTGGATTCTCATTTATTTTTTGTACTGTCAGCTATATATTTAAGATTATATGTAATATTTCATTAATATGCTTAGATTTATTTAGTCATGTGGCAAATTGTTATCTTTTAAAAACTCTATAAAAATCAATCAAAGTATGCTTATATTTTAAGGAATCTATTTCAAATATGTCTAAAAACTGGATCTATTAAACTGGTCTTCCCTCTACTCAATCTCAGATGAAATACTCAGGAGAGTGTTGGGATTTTTTTAGACAACATTTTATTTTGTACTTAGAAAGTAGACATAGTTAAAATAGAAAGAATATTCAACGGCTAGGGACAATTGAGGAAAGCAGAAAGACTTAATAAGATTACCAAAGGGAGCCTCTGTTGCCAGGTGAATGCCCTGCCCTGCAGAGGCATGACCTACAGCTGTGTGAGACTGGAGAGAGTCTGGAGTCTTGAGAAGCCATGCTTTTATGGAAATACTAGAAGCCCACTGCATGAATTTGTGCATGGGTAAGGTCTGACCCGCTCCCATCAGAGTGAAATAATGGGGCAGGGCCACTCGGGGGTAGGGGCTGCAGGCAGTTGGCCAACTGGCCCCACCAGCTGGTTGAACTCCTGGTTGAGGGAACAATTTGCATATTAGCCTTTTATTATATAGGATACTCTCTTTATTCACAAAACTTCCTTGGTAAGTATTTTTGGTATTAGAGAATCTTTGTTGTTGACATTTTCCTATTCTTCACATCAGCAACAACCATGTACTCTGTGACCTTTCAATTTTAATATAGGCATTAAAATAATCATCATTGACATTATTTAAAAAATAAATTATCATCATCAATTAATTAATTTATTAATTAACTCAAATAACCAAATTAGCTTTTGTTAAATACATCATAAGTGCGGGAAGCCATCCACTGTTGATACTATCATAAGAGTGCATCAAGGAACATGGAAGGCCGATGGACCTTGAGCTTTGGCAGGGCCAATGCACCATTGTTATGTGGAGATAGTGATGGCTCGAAGCAATTTCCTGACCTAATAGCCTCAAAGTAAATGTTTACTAAACCTTACTGATCTTTACTGACCTTTGAGATGGTCTGTCTGATACCTGTTTGCTGTGCTTTAATGAGGGCAAGATGTGTATCTAAAATTCAATAATAGGTTTCAGTGTGTCTCTCCAAGAGGGAGGTTATCACCTGGTCCCCACCCCGTAATAATTCATATTTCTTGTCTAGTGTTTTCATTTGTGCGTTGTCCCCTTCTTCAGATCCTGAGCCCTATCCATGCTGGTTGTGGCACTTAAGACAAGTAAAAGATGGGGAAGTAGTTGTGATTGGGCATACTAGGCCTAATGATACATTACAAATTATAACAATAAATAATATTTTTTGCTATTTTATTATCATAATTATCATCCTCATCCCAATAATTGTCCAACAAAAATAAGGAATTTATTGTTGTACTTTTGTAATCATTCAAAACTATCTGTGTTTTCTATACTCTTCTTTTCTTTTTCTATCTATATTCAATGTGTAATAACTTTTCCTTGCTCAAAAAAATCCTATTAAAAATAAATAAACATACCCAAGAAAAGAGAACTTCTCAAGAAAAGAACATTTAGCCATGAATTCCTAATGTACAGACTTCACCAACTCAAGCACCTGCTCTCCTATTGACTTCAACATCAGCCAGAGTGTTAGAACCCCCTGAGCTTCAGAATGCCAACATATGATACAGTGATTGGTTGAAAGAAACATCATCCCATGTACAATATCCTATTACTTGAAATGGCAGTAAACATCTTTTCTCGTTCCAACAAAAATATCTCATTAACGATGGCCTTTAATACCAATTGAAAAATCAAAATAAAAACTGAAAACAAACTTCTTTCCTTGTTCCATATTCTCTTTCCTTAATTTGGTGTTTGCAACTCAAATCTTATTTATCATGCTAACTATTTTATGCACTTTATTTTCTTTTTCTTCTTTCTTTATTTCCTGATTCATATATTGAATTTATTAATAAAATTATATAGGTTTCAGGTGTAAAATTCTATAATACATCATTTGTATATTGTATTGTGTGTTCACCACCCTGTCAAGTCTCCTTCCATCACCATTTATGTCCATTTTACCCTCTCCTACCTCCCCGCCACCCCTTTTCCCTCTGTAACCACCATACTGCTGTATGTATGTGAAGTTGTGTTTTTTCTTGCTGAATCTCTTCACCTTTTTTATCCAGACTCCCAACACTCTTTCCATCTGACAGCTGTCGGTCTGGTCCACATACTAGTATCTATGTTCATTTCTATTTTGTTTCTCAGTTTGTGTGCCGCGCCAGCACAGCCAAGGGTTCGAGGAGCCTGAGGGAGGGCCGGTGAAGGATGAAGAAAAGACAGACAAAGAGAATAAGCTGGGTCTAGGTGGATCTTCTGTGCATGATTGAGACCACAGTACAGATCCAGACTGCAAGCTGATGCTTTATTTTATAGTCAGAGATAAACAAGGTAATTTACAATGTTCTTGTAAGTTTCACTTATTTTGGCAGCACTTGCTGCACCTCCCACAGCCCATTAGCTACCCAGGAAAGATCTAAGGAGCAGTCACAAGATCAAGCTTAATTATACTAAGAGGGCTGTTCCCTCTAAGCTGGGACTTGTTTGCGGCTCTGCCAGCAGGTCAGTCCGAGGCTTAACCCTATAACCACTCCCTACAAGTTTGTTTTGTCCATTGGATTCCATGTATAAGTGAAATCATATAGTGTTTGTCTTTATCTGACTGGCTTAGCATAATACTCTCCAGGTCCATTTATGCTGCCTCAAAAGGAAAGAGTTTCTTTTTAATGGCTGAGTACTATTCCCTTGTATAAATGTACCATAACTTTTCTTTTTACCTACTCATCTACTGATAGGCATTTGGGCTGTTCCAAATCTTGGCTATCTATACTAATAAAAACCTAGGTGGTCCTCATGTGTGATGTCATCACAAGATGGCTGCCACAAGATGGCCACCACAAGATGGCCACTACAAAGATGGCCACTACAAGATGGCCACCACAAGATGGTCACGCACATACTGGAGGCGGGGCCTGGTGGCTGCTCTGTGTGGTGAGGCCTGGGGGTCCCGCGGCTCTGCGCAGCGTAGAGGAGGCTGGTCCCAGTGTCTCTGCTGCCTCATGCAGATAAGGTGGATCTTAGCAGAGGAGGCAGATTGTGGCAGGGGAGGGCAGTTGGGGGCGATCAGACCAGCAGGGGAGCAGTTAGGCATCAATCAGGCTGGCAGGAGAGCAGTTAGGAGGCAATCAGATGGGCAGGCAGAAGCAGTTAGGGGCAATCAGGCAGGCAGGTAGGTGAGCGGTTAGGAGCCAGCAGTCCCAGATTGTGAGAGGGATGTCCCCCGAGGGGGCCCAGATTGGAGAGGGTGCCGGCCAGACTGAGGGACACCCCCCACCCCATGCACAAATTTTGTGCACTGGGCCTCTAGTTGTAAATAACATGGTAATAAACATAAGGGTGCATATGTTCTTTCAATTTAGTGTTTGAGGTTTCTTTGGACGTTTTCCCAGAAGTAGAATTGCTGGGTCATAAGGCAGTTCCATCTTTAATTATTTGAGGTAACTTCATACTGCTTTCCACATTGGCTGTACCAATGTGTATTCCCACCAACAATGTACAATATTTCCCTTTTCTCCACATCCTTGCAAACAATAGCTGTTTTTTGATTTATTAATGATAGCTATTCTGACAGGTGTGAGGTGATATCTCACTGTGGTTTTAATTTGCATTTCTCTGGTGATTAGTGACGTTGAGCATCTTTTCATAGATCTGTTGCCCATCTGTATTTCTTTTTTAGAGCATTATCTATTCACTAGAGGCCCGGTGCATGAATTCATGCACCAGTGGAGTCCCTCGGCTTGACCTGTGGGATCAGGCTGAAACTGTCTCTCAAACATCCCCCGAGAGGTCTTGGATTGCCAGAGGGCACAGGCCAGGCTCAGGGACCCTACCATTGCACAATTGGGGCCAGAGAGGTACGCGGGAGGTTGGCCAGCCCGGGAGGGACCATGGGAGGGTTCTAGGGCATGTCCGGCCCATCTCGCTCAGTCCCAATCGGCCAGACCCCAGCAGCAAGCTAACCTACAGGTTGGAGCATCTGCCCCCTGGTGGTCAGTAAACATCATAGCGAGAGGTTGAGCGGTCTTATCATATCATTAGCATATTATGCTTTGATTGGTTGAACGGACGACTGGACAACCAGACACATAGCATATTAGGATTTTATTATATAGGATGCCCTTTGCCACTTTTAATCGGATTGTTTGTGGGTTTTTTTTTTATCGTGAATTGTGTAAGTTCTTTATAAATTTTGAACATTAAAACCTTATCAGATGCATCATTAGTGAATGTTCTCTCATTCAGTGGATTGTATTTTTATTTTGTTGTCCCAAAACTTTTTACTTTTATGTAGTTTATTTGTTGACTTTTTAATTTTATTTCCCTTGCATGAGGAAATAAATTAGAAAAAATCTTGCTACTAGAAATGTCTGAGATTTTACTACCTATGTTTTCTTCTAGGATTTTTATGATTTAAAGTCTTGCATTTAAGTCTAACCCATTTTGAGTTTTTTCTTGTATGTAGTATAAGAAGTTGGTCAAGTTTCATTTTTTTGCATGTATCTGTCCAGTATTCCCATCCCTATTTATTGAATAGACTATGTTTACCCCATTGTATGTTCTTGCCATCTTTGTCAAATATTAATTGACCATTGTGGGAACCCTAATCAAAGTATGCCATATGTTCAAGGCTAATTTGAGTGTGGGGGCCCTGTCCAGAGTACACCAGATGATCAAGACCAAGTTGCCATACACAGGTACAAAATCAAGGACACAGCAATTGTACTGTATGCACTGCGCAAGCATACTTGTCTATAACCCAAATATTGATATCACTATTTGGCAAGAAGCATCTTTTGTCTGACTTGGTATAATGATGTGTTGCAGACCAGCCAGTGTGAGACTGCTTGGTATGGCTCCTGTATTTACTACTGTATTAGCAAGGGCTACTTTGTGTAGCTACTTTGTAAAGCTATTTTGAATAACTGTTTTGTCTAATGGCTCCTTGTTAGCAATGGCTACATGTTCTACAATAAGACTCCCCTATATGCCTGTGATGGCTCATATTCCCTGGCATCTACAAAAGTCCAGTTCCTAGCAGAGGAGGACCTGTACACCCCACAGTGTAGTCGAACAGGATCAAGTAGTAAGTTTATTTCTGGGCACTGTATTCTGTTCCATTAATCTGCATGCCTGTTTTAATGCCAGTACCATGCTTTTTTGGTTAATATAGCCTTGTAGTATAGTTTGATATCAGGTAGCATGATTCCTTCTACTCTATTCTTCTTTCTCAAGTTTGCAATGGCTATTCAGGGTCTTTAGTCATTTCATATAAATTTTTGGAATATTTATTCTAGTCCTGTGAAATACACCATTGGTATCTTAATAGAAAGTGCAGTGAATCTATAGATTATTTTGGGTAATATGAACATTTTAATGATATTAATTCTTCTTATCCATAAAATCGGTGTATGTTTCTACTTATTTGTAACTTCTTCAATTCATTTCTTCAGTGTCTTATACTTTTCTGAGTACAGGTCTTTTATAACCTCAGTTAAATTTAGTCCTAGATATTTTTTTATGCAATTGTAAATGGGATTGTTTTCTTAGCTTCCCTTTCTGGGAGTTCATTATTGCTGTGTAAATGTGCAACTTATTTCTGGATATTTATTTTGTATCTTGCTACTTTACTGAATTAATTTATCAGTTCTAGTATTTTTGGTGGATTCTTTAGGGTTCTCTATATATAGTATGTCATCTACAACTAATGATGGTTTTACTTCTTCTTTTCCAACTTGGATGCCTTTTATTTCTTCTTGTCTAATTGCTGTGGCTAGGACTTCCAGTGCTATGTGGAATAAAAGTGGTGAAAGCAGACATTTCTCTCTTGGTTCCCTACTTAAAGGAAACAGCTTTTAGTTTTTTCCCCATTGAGTATAACGTTGGCTGTATGTTTATTATATATGCCTTTATCACATTGAGATATTTCCTTGCAATTCCCACTTTGCTGAGAGTTTGCATCATAAATGGGTGCTGGATTTTATCAAATGCTTTTTCTGCATCTATTGCTATGATTATGTGATTTTTATCCTTGATTTTGTATATATGGTGTATCACATTTATTGAACCAACATTGCATCCCCAGAATATATCTCACATGGTCATAGTTTATGATTTTTTTAATGTATTGCTGGATTTGATATTCTAATATTTTTTTTGAGGATTTTAGCATTTATGTTCATCGGGGATATTAGCCTATAAGTTTCTAATCTGGTTTTGGAATTTGGATCATGCTCACCTACTAAAATAATTAATTGTAATCAGTCCCTTCAGATTTTACAGTTCTTCATGATTTAGTTTTGGAAGATTATAGGTTTCTTCTCAATTATCAAATTGGCTGACATATAGTTATTTGTAGTATTTTCTTATAATTCTTTGTATTTGGTTGGTTTCAGTTGTTACTTCTCCTCAGGCCCTTCCCTTTCTACCAGTCTCCATGTGGCTTCTCTGTAGAATCTTGGTTATAAGACTTCTCTTTAGCTAGTCCTCAGGTGGTGATTCAGGTTGATCGTTCTATAACTTAGTTGTAATTCCAGTTTGGTCCTGGGAGGAGGTGATTGTAACTTCCACCTACTCTGCCACCATCTTGTATCTCCCTTTTTTCCTTTCTTAATTACATGTTCCCAAAGCTGAACTTCTTGTTGTTCCACAATTTTTAACTTCTGTTTCCCTTTTATGTATGTATCTTATTACTCCTCTTGTTAAAAGAAATGTCATTATGAAATTCTTTTCAAGATATGAAGTAGTAATAAGCAGGTTTAGAATAATTAAAAATCATTCTCACTTTCCTTCCCCCTTCCTTTTCTTTGCTGCCAGTTTTGAGGATTTCCTAGTGCTCCTCCAAGTCCTTATATTTACTCATACTAAAATGGGAGTAAAAGCATTCTTGAGTTCTCAATCTCCTTCCCTCTGACAGTAGGCTCCCGTCAATCTCTTCATGCATTTTTTATCTTCCATTAATATTTATAGAGCATCACAATATAGCAGGCACTGTATAGCAGGGAAGACATACAAAGCCACTTCAGCCATGGATGATGCAGAAAACATCTCCTCAGCAGCTCTTGCTCCTGTAATACCTTCTCTTTGTGTGTACTTAGAATCCACTTCCAGCACTCATCAAGTCTTATGAGAAGCTTTATCTCCTTTCTGTAGCTTTATGTTCTCCCTGGACTATTATTCATCACTAAATACTATTTATTTATTCCTTTTTGCCATGAGCAACATTTATGGGTAAAAAATTAATCTATGACACCAGAAAATAATCTACTTTATGGTTGCTACAAGTAATACTTCTGTTTTATAACCTTGGCCCATGACTGAAAGGTGCCACTGAAAAGGATCCTGATTCTTGCTGGATTCCTTCTTGTTCAGTTATCCAAATTAATATTAGATTGCTCTTTTTGAAAAGATTATTTTGGTATATCTCTGCCCTTGAAATGTGCCAAAGTTGGCAGATCAGACTGAGCCTAGCTGGGAAGATAAACTGAAATCATGGTGCCTTAACCCAACAAGGCAGGAGGAAGGGCCTGCCGGGGCCTCTGGGATACAAGGGGACATCTTCACATTCTCAGCATCCTTTGTGGGCTCCTTTCAGGGAAAAGGCTCTGCTTAGATTCCTTCCTAGCGCTCAGAGCACAGCTGCTGAGTGCTGGCCAGCCTACAGGCCAGCCTAGTGAAGCTTTCGCAGAGTTCCATGGGGAAAATAGGGAATCATTGGCCCTACCTACCCACCCTAAGCTATATTGTTCTTGATCTCCTGTGGGGTCAGTGTTAATCTCTAGGCCAGACACTCTTTTCAAGAGGCCTCATTAAACTGTCAGAGAAACTCCCAACAGGAATAACCAGCATCTCAGTAAACATCTCAGAGTAGCTTTACTTATTCTTTTTTACTATTAAAAATGCAGATGAACCTATTTGGGAATTTTTCTCATTTATACAGCCCCAGACAAATGGTAATTACATTATATCAATGAGCAGTGTAAGGGATAATATTCTGAATTCAGCGTAAGTGCTAACCTTTCATAAGTGCTGTTTGTAGCCTGATCTGAAGATGTGAATATATCAGTACCAGGTGAGGAAATGGTTAAAGCAAAACTGTATTGTTTGGGTTCAATAAATATAGAGTGAGTAGTTTTAAAAATTCTGATTAAAAAAAAAATTAAATATTCTAATTTTATTTTGCTCTAGAAAGGAAAGAGTTAGAATAAACAAACAGAAATTTAGATACAAACTAGGGGTCCAGTGCATGAAATTCGTGCACTGGGGGGAGGGTCTCTCAGCCCAGCCTGTTCCCTCTTACAGACTGGGAGCCCTCAGGGGATGTCCTACTGACGGCTTAGGCCCACTCCTGATGGGGAGCGGGCCTAAGCCACAGTCTGGCCTCCCTTTGCTGAAGGTGACTGGGCTAATCGGGGGAAGGTGCCAGCCCCATCAGCCCACTGCTGCAGCCACTGCCAGCCACCGCAGCTGCCAGGTGTTTTCATCAACACGGACTCCAGTCCCTTCACCATGAAAAAATGACAACTTTCTTTAGGCATTTTCAAGATGTGTCTTTCATAGGATATGACATTTCTTTCTTTCTTTCTTTCTTTTTTATCCTCACCTGAGGATATGTTTCCATTGATTTTTAGAGAGTATGGAAGAGAAAGGGAGAGACAGAGACAAACATCAATGTGAGCAGGACACTTTAATTGGTTGCCTCCTGCATGAGCCCTGACCTGGGCCCCGGCCAGGGAGGAACCTATAACCTAGGTACATGCCCTTGATCAGAATCAAACCCTAACCCTGCACCATGCGGTCGGCAAGCCAAGGCTCTATCCACTGAGCCAAACCAACTAGGGCGGGATATGACATTTCTTAGCCCCCCCAGGAGCAGACCTTTGTTTTTTCCTCCAGGAGGGTGGTGGAAAAACCCTAGATCACTTTCTTGGATTCTTATAACCCAAGTTACCAAGAACACTGCAAGTGGCAGCGTAAAGGGAGCTTAGCCAATGCACAGTCAGAAAAGGTGTTTACGCTCGAACTGGTTTGGCTCAGTGGATAGAGCATCGGCCTGCAGACTGAAGGGTCTCAGGTTTTATTCCTGTTAAGGGCATGTACCTTGGTTGGGGGCACATCCCCAGTGGGGAGTGTGCAGGAGGCAGCTGATCGGTATTTTTCTCTCATCGATGTTTCCTACTGTTTAGCCCTCTCCCCTCTCCTCTGTAAAAATTCAATAAGATATATTTTTAAAAAATAAAAGAAAAGGTGTTTCCTCTGCAGCTCATGCACAGAGGACCCCCTGCGTTGTGTCCACTGGGCTAGGGGCATGTCCCTACTGCCCAGGGGGCATGGCACCCAGGCCGGCAGCCCCACATTGTGGGTGCCAGGCTGGGGAGCGTGGACCTGGGCCGCCACTTGGCACCGGTGCTCGTGCAAGAGGCCACGGGTTGGGAACATCCACTTGGCACCTGTGCCCATAGGCCCAGAGTGGCTGGGGTCGTTCTGGGACCCCGGCTGCTCAGGTCCTACATGCAGGCCTACAGGCTAGGAGTGGCCTCGGCCCCGAAAATATTCCCAGGACCCAGGCCACTCAGTGCCTGCATATGCAAGTTAACCCGCCATATTTGTCAGGTGAATTTGCATACTCACTCATGATTGGCTGGTGAGTATAGCAGAGGTATGGTCAATTTACATGTTTCTCTTTTATTATATAGGACTAGAGGCCCAGTGCATGAAATTTGTGCATGGGAGTTGGGAGGGGTGTGTCCCTCAGCCCAGCCTGAACACTCTCCAATCTGGGACCCCTCGAGGGATGTATGACTGCCTTTTTAGGCCCAATCCCACAGGGGATCAGACCTAAATGGGCAGTCAGACATCCCTCTCACAATCCAGGACTGCTGGCTCCCAACTGCTCACTTGCCTGCCTGCCTGATTGCCCCTAACTGCTTCTGCCTGCCAGCCTGATCACCCCCTAACCACTCCCCTGCCAGCCTGATCAACACCTAACTGCTCCCCTGCCAGCCTGATTGCCACTAACTGCCCTCCCCTGCTGGCCTGGTCACCCGTAACTGCCCACCCCTACAGGCCTGGGTCCCCCCCAACTGCCCTCCTCTGCCAGTCCAGTCACCCCTAACTGCCCTCCCCTGCAGGCCTGATTGCCTCTAACTGCCCTCCCCTGCCGGCCTGGTCCCCCCCCGCAACTGCTGTCCCCTGAAGGCCTGGGTCACCCTTAACTGCCCTCCCCTGCAGGCCTAATCACCCCTAACTGCCCTCCCTTGCAGGCCTGGTGCCCCCCAACTGCTCTCCCCTGCTGGCCCAGTCACCCCTAACTGCCCTACCTTGCAGGCCTGGGTCCCCCCAAACTGCCCGCCCCTGTTGGCCTGATTGCCCACAACTGCCCTCCCCTACAGGCCTGGTCCCGCCCAAATGTCCACCCCTGCCAGCCATCTTGTGGTGGCCATCTTGTGTCCACATGGGGGCAGCCATCTTGTGTTGGAGTGATGGTCAATTTGGATATTACTCTTTTATTAGATAGGATGGTAAGATGAATCAGTAATCTGAATGTATTTTAAATTGGATTGAGTTTTATGGAGACACACAACAATTGTATAGTCTCTGTGATAGGATTCTGGTGCTAAAGAGGACTTCTTCCAAATGGCCCAGAAAGATTAGAGTTCCCATAAAATGATTTTGCAAGTTTTAAGTTATGTTACAACGAATTATAAAATGGACCATTTCCGTATTACAGGTTGAATTTATTTAAATGATTACCTGTCTATGAGAAACAAATATGAAAATGGAAAAGGGTGACAAATGATTAGTTTAATTTTTCCTACTTTTTAACAAGTTGAGGTATTGTTTACATGTGACCTTGGTTTCTCTGGATAATATGTTGAAATATAGAAAAATTATTCTAAAGAAGCAACATAAACTGATACCATGAGAATAAATTGTGGCAACTGTGAACACAGAAAAATGAGGATAGTTTGGGACTCATAGTATGTCTCCAAGCAAACATCAGCCTAGCCTCTCCTTTAGTGATATCAGGTGAATTACCACAAGGAAAACATTTGGCTGACCACATCGTTTCTTACTTTTAGTGTAAACATAGTTATGATGAATGAGGATGTTAGATGAAATAATTAAATCTGACCCTGTCTTTTACTGTAAGCTCTGCTGTGGGACTCAGAGCAGTTCCAGAGCAATGCTAGTGGGAAGCACTCAGTAAAAAGCACTTAAGTAGGGTTCACAGAGAACACAGTTAATGAACTTTCTACTGTGCATATATTTCTCTTTGACAAGTTTGCTACATATTTTTTGAAATTAATATTATGTAATTTTTTACTTTTTCACAAAAGGTTTAATTAAGTTTTAAGTCTAATTATGAATCCATTTTGTGAACCTCTCAAATAGTAATCAGGGATTAGAAAGTTGGGTAATAAACCAGTTATTGTTCCATTACTTTTGAATTTCTAGAGACAAATTCTTCAAATTCTAAACCCTGGTTTTCAAATATGGTACTGGTTTTGATCGCTAGATGAAATTTATATGAATTATCCACTCAAAATAACTTCTTAGTTCCCCTTCATTTAAGTTATGAATGTTAGTACCATCTCTACCTTGTCCAGGCCTCCACCCACACCAATCCTTGTTTATTAAACACTTACCCTGTGCTATATGTATTCTCATTTAGTTTCCACGACAGTCTGATGAGATAAATACAATTGTTATCCTAACTTTACAGAGAGGAGATAGAAGCTTAGGATGAGTGACTTGTTGACATTACATTTCTATGAATGGATAGCTGGGCTTTAAATCCAAGGAGTCTAATTCCAGAGCTCCATTCTGAACCCCACCCTTTTGCAGTGCATTCATCTCATGCTGATGTGGAGTTGGAAGTGCAGCCTGGTGCGTAGGAACACAGCAAATGTAAATGGCCTGCTTGGGGACAGAACCTGTGACCTGCCGTGTTACTCAGGGCTAACAAACTAATTCAATAGCATAAGCATGTTATCCAGGTTCCTCTCATATGGTTGTTGTTTTTTGTTTGTTTGTTTTGTTTTGTTTTTCAGGAGAGACTATGAAAATCAGAAAATGGAAGTCTATTAAAATACATACATATTTAATCACTTTAATCCCTTTTAAAAATTTATTTTTAGAGAGAGGAAGGGAGAAGGATAGAAAGATAGAAACATCAGTGAGAGAAACATCATCGATTGGCTGCCTCCTGCATACCCCCTACTAGGGATGGAGCCCACAACCTGGGCATATGCCCTGAATGGGAATCAAACCAGTGACCTCTTGGTTCCTGGTCGACACTCAGTCACTGAGCCACACAGGCTGGGCTTTTTTTTCCATTTTTTTTACTATAGAATTTCATATCGTGCCTTTTACTCTTAAGATTATAATATGAGCATTTTTAGCTTTATGTATTTTTTATTTAAGTATTATTGGTATACTAGTTATATTAGTTGCAGGTATATAATATAGTAATTCAACATTTTTATACCTTACACTGGGATTACCCATCCCACTAATTCTAGTACTATCTGTCACCATAAAAACTTATCATGTAATTGATTACATTCACCTTTTTCACCATCACTCCACTCCACTCCCTTCTGGTAACATCTCTTTGGTCTCTGTTTCTACAAGTCTATTTTTGTTTAGTTCTGTTCACTTGCTTTTATTTTTAGATTCTACATACAAATGAGATCATGTTGCATTTGTCTTTGTCTGACTTCACTCAGCATAATACTTTCTAGGTCCATCCATGTTGCCACATGGCAAGATTTCATTCTTTTTATTGTGGTGTAATATTCCTTTTCCTAGATAATTTTAAAGACTTTGATTTAGATCTGTATACAAGTTGGCATGTGATTTGTGTTTGTAGACATGTGGATATGTATGTGAATACATTAAAATACAAACATTCATAGGTATAGAATATGGGCCTCATCATACATATGCATCGATACAGGCACATCTATTTCTGTTGTCATATAATTAATGTATGTTGGTGTGGGTATGTGTGTACACATGTGGAATGATCAAGGCACAACTGATCTTGCATTTCAGTGAACTTCCTGGACTTTGTAATCACTACTATTGCCACTGAATTCTAATGACAGAAACGTCGAATACTTTAGAATGAGACATTATCTTTTATACATTTAAAATAAAAACACAGTGTGTCTTTCATTTCACAAGCAAATGTAGGGATAGCTGAAGTTCTAGTTTCCTTTCTTCTTTAGAAACTTTAAGAGTTTCTGCATAAAGTTCAAAAGATATCACTTGTGGAATAAAATATAAAGATGATATCCTTTTTGTTAATTAGGCATAATGGTTTCATTTATGTTTCAGTCAAATTGAAACATGCACACTTTTGTGATTAGAAATAGCTAAGACTGGGGGAAGGGGTAAGGAACAGCTACAGCCAGGTTTTTTACAGATCTGTAATTTAATCATGGATGCTAACCTAAATGGGGACAATTATGCCAAAGAGAGGAGGGTAAGCATCATTGGGACTCTTCCTCTGTAATCTCCCTGGAAAGCAATTGCTTTCTCTTTGCCAAGAATTTCTGAAACCAAGTTAGAAAGGAAAAAAAAAAAAAGATGTAAAACATGCTTGCCATGTTCTTCGTACCATTTGCCTTGACAGGAAAAACAACAGCATCTTGCCTCCTCAGCTTATTCCTCATCAGTGAACTCTTCCCCAAACAAGACACGGCACATCAGCCATTTGGGATCCCTTCCATCAGTGTTGTAATGAGCTCTTCTGTGCAGTTGGTACTCACTGCAAAGTGTACGGAAGCCAAGAGCAAGGAGTTGGTAATCTGGGCACCACAGTTGTGATGAGGCATAATCGTCCAAATCAAATATTTGGCTGTGCTTCGTCAGAGGCATGTATCTCATATTGTCACTGTCATACTGGCAGGGAGGCACCCGAGGGAGGGAGGGTGGGGACAGCCAGGGGAGGGAGAGTGTCCTCACTGCCTGCACCATCTTCTATAGAATCTCCCACTCTTTGTTCACCTCAGTCTCAGTCTAAAGCTGCTGCCAACTGGGATGGGGGCCAAATCTGCATAAACCAATGAAGAATGGCAGACAAGCTCACCTCGGCCAGGCCACATGTTCCTGTAAGCAGCAAAGCCTTGCAATACTAGCCCTCATGCCACTAATATTTTACCATCGTATCATGTTATTCACTTCTATGCTATTGTATGGCATGGTGACATGGCGCCATCCTTTTGAAAAGCACCCAGTCAACATGGACATTTTCACATGCTGTTTCATTTGGTTCTTAAGACTACTCCAGAAGGTAAGAGTAAAACAGGCTCAGGAACTGTCACCTTTGTTACGGAGGAGACACTAAGGCCTTTAGAGGGTAAATAGCACATAAGGAACTGGAAGTGAGTCTCAGAATTGGTGTCCGCTTCTCTTAGAATGCTACGCTACTTCTCCATCTGCAATGATTGTTCACTGAGGAAAATACTGACATTTTAGGCAACATTCACCCTTTATGACAAATGATTAAGAACAAAAGCCCATGTGGCCCTCTTCAAATTTCCCTACAAACAATAACATTTTTATTTGTATGTCTTTTGTTTTGTTAATCCTCACCGGAGGATATTTTTCAGTTGATCTTATAGAGAGAGTGGAAGAGAGAGGGAAAGACAGAGAAAAACATTGAAGTGAGAGAAACACGTGGATTGGCTGCCTCCTGCCGAGCCCTGACCAGGGCCTGGGCCAGGGAGGAGCCTGGAACCAAGGTACATGCTCTTGATTGAAATTGAAACTGGAACCTTTTGGTCAGCAGGCCTATGCTCTATCTACTGAGCAAAACCAGCTAGGGCTGTCTCTTTTTGTTGGGAGATTGATTCCCCAAGCATAGCCTTTCAGTAGCATTCTTGTTACCAGTTGGAATAGACAGGGCAGACTAATTTCGTCCTGATGTCCCTGTCACTCTTACCTTGGCTTCTTGGTTCTCCATCCTCCCAGCACTAGGTTCTATTTTGCTAATTTTCGTGGACACAAGAGCTCAACCCAGAAAACCTGGAACCTCTTCCTGAACTTTCCCCCTGTGGCTCATGTTTTCCAATCCACTGATGAACTTTCCTCTGTGACATGCCCACTGGCAGTTCAGAATATCACCTGTCCTTAGATTTCCTCTTGCTGGGTGCCTCCCACCTGTTGGAACCCATTGCTACTTTTTCTAGACCTCCTGATGCTATGTTTGCATTTGCCTGCTCATTCATTTTCAAAATTTTTGTACATGCTATTCTGCCTGCTGGTTCCCAGCAACTCCCAAAGCTGAATTCTAGATTTTATCTGTCTAAAAATATGCCATCAAATATTGGTTGCTGGTTTCTTTCAAGATTCCCCCATTCTAGTGTTGTTATTCATACAGGTCAAGTTTATACATTGCTAAGGTATAAGATAGATTGAGATTGGGGTAGTTCTTAAAGAAGGTAATTTTTTGTTTGATGAAGTATAAGAAAGTAAGCCCTGGTAGAACCTCAAAAACCTTGAGTTGATGTAAATAGCATTTAAAAAGAATAAAGTAGCAGCAATATTAAGAGTAGATTGAAGAACTGAGCATTAGGGCAGTTATTGATGACAACTTATTTGAGTAAGAATGAAGAAAATAGTAGGTGGGATTGGGAAGAAAAGAAAACTGTGAGGTATATTTCAAAAACAAAGTAACAACATTTCATTATTTTTTTTCAGTAATTCAACACATGTTTATTTAGCACATTTGTTATGGATTAATATATCACCCCCAAATTCATATGTTAAAGTCCTAGCCCACCAGTACTTTAGACTATAACTTACTCAGAAATGGGCCCTTGTAGATGTAATCAGCTGAGATCAGGTCATACTGAATAAGGGGAGCCCTTACTCCAATATGATCGGTGTCCTTATAGAAGGGGGTTTGGACAGAAAGATACATGCAGATGGAAGATGATGTGAAGAGGCATAAGGAGAAGATGGCCATCTACAAGCCAAGGAGAGGCCCGGGACAACGCCAACCTTGCTGACAACTTGATCTCAGACATCCAGCCTCCAGGACAGTGAGACAATACATTTTCATTATTTAAGCCACCAATTTGTGATGCTTTGTTATCGTAGCATAGCAAATTAACACAAGATTGAATGTGACACTTTTCTATATTATGGAAAAACCCAGGTGGAGTGGGATGTGGGCAGAGCAGGTCTCCTTGCTTTGAGGAACAACTTGATTCATTATACAGGCAAACAAGAATGCACTATGATGAGGGACATTACAAAAAATATGAAGTAATGATGCTTGGAAACATGAGAGCAGTTCCATGAAAAAGATTACATTTGATCTGGATTTTACAGGATGGGCAGCAATTTGTGAGAAGAAGAAGGTAGATAGGGCATTCTAAATAGAGGCAAAGACACGGGAGTGTAGGTTAAAATAAGGAGAGATCAGCTAAAAAATTCAGGTCAGTGATGTGATTGAGTTTGACTTTTTTATTTTTTTTTAAATATATTTTATTGATTTTTTACAGAGAGGAAGGGAGAGGGATAGAGAGCTAGAAACATCGATGAGAGAGAAACATCGATCAGCTGCCTCCTGCACACCTCCCAATGGGGATGTGCCCGCAACCAAGGTACATGCCCTTGACCAGAATCGAACCCGGGACCCTTCAGTCCGCAAGCCGACGCTCTATCCACTGAGCCAAACCGGTTTCAGCGAGTTTGACTTTTTGATGGAAAACTTTAACAGAAATGTTAAAGGTGGAAGGAGTGGAGAGAGACTGATAGCAGGGGGCTCAGGTGGGAGGCTTCTTAGGTGTCTAGGTGAGAAACCATCAGAGGAGTAAAGCAATACCAGGAGAGGACAGCCAGGAAAGACAGGAATCCAGGGGTGTATGGGTAGGATTAGAACCACAGGTATAGGAAATAGATCAGGAGTGAGAGGTGAGTTAGGAACAATATAAAATATTCTTAAAAATACAGAACTTAGAGGATCTGGCCAAGAAAAGAAATTCAATTAATACTAATTGTTTATGTGGCTCCTGGGCTCTTTGGGTGGAATCTGAACTGTAAATACAAAAGGTGGGCTGTATTTGGTGGAAGATTTGAAAGGCATGAGGTTTATTTGTGTGGTTTTTTTTACTAATTTAAAATGTCTATTGAGTGTCTGCTTTCTGCCAGAGATTGACATTTTCTTTTAAAACAAAGTAGATTATCATAAATATTTTTAAATTGATTAAAAAAAAGCAATGCAAAAATATTCTGTCTGGTAGTCAGCTTAAAAAACAAAGGGACAAAAAACAAACAAACAAAAAGATAATTTCCATTCTACATAATTTATTCTAAAGCAATGGAAAAAATATTTTTAAACTACTGGATTGATTTTTAAGAAGCTACCCAATTCAGATCTTGAATACAGAAACTTAAATAACACATATACCAAAAAGTCACTAAATCAGTGAGAGAGAAGAAAAACGGCAGAATTATTGTAGACTAATCTGATTAAAGAGAGGTATGGAAAATCTTGCCAGGAAATTTTCAAATGCTGGAGGGTCCAACACACCTTCCCCCCCTCATCATAATAGAAAGGCTGTTGCTCTTCATCTCTGAAACCAATCTCTTCACCAGTCATAGCTCCAATTCATTTAACTCCTTTCCTTTTCCCATTAATACTCAAGTCTCTTCCATCTTGGAAAAGGGTTTCCTGTTTGCTCTCCCCTCTGTACCTGGTTCACATTGCCTTGCCATGCTTCTTGTATCTATATGTCTTCTAACAACCATGTGTACATGTGTATATTTTTTTCTAACCACCTTCGTCCCTTCTACACCAGCCTCACATTTTACTTAGGGAAATCTATCTCCTGATTTCCCGACCTCACTGAAATAGCATTTCTCAAGGATACCAACAAAATGTCTGCGTTGGACACAATAGCAATTCCCAACTCTATTTTACTCAAACTTCTAAACACATTTGTCACTATTGACCACTATCTTTTCTTTGAAACAATTTCACCCTCTGTTGTATTTCCTTAAATTTTTTTCAATTGTTCCCTGTAAAACCTCCTTCTTGACATTTTTCCTTCGGTGAAGCCTCAGATCACTGGTTCCCAAGCTTTAATATGATTAAAAATTACATGGCTTAGCCATAGAAATTCGCCTTTTATAGTTTTAAAAAGCATCAATTTGATCTTGTCTGCCAATCCTTTGGGAATCTCTGCCTCAGTTAGTATTTACCAGCTATGCACATAGGCTTGGGCCTGTCCTCATCCCACAAGCCCCCTGAGAGATTTCACTTACTACTGTGCCTTAATTTCTAGCTAGATCCTGAAGATTCCCAAAACTCTCCAACTACTCAGTTTTCAAAGCTGATGTCCAGGTGTCTACTAATTTCCCAACCTGATTATATAGACCTATATAGATTACAGGCCTCTCAAACTTCATGTGGCCCAGACTAAATTCATGATGGTCCCCTCTCAGCGTGTGTCTCCTCTATGCTCTCTATCAAGTGAACAGCCACCAGATACCAGGACAGATACCAGCATCTCATTCCAGAATAATCAGTCATCAAGCACTTTTTAAAAAAATCTTGAGGATATGTTTATTGATTTTGAGAGAGAGAGAGAGAGAGAGAGACTATAAATCTGTTGCTCCCATAGGGACATGGAATTTGCAACCCAGGTATGTTGCCCTGACTGGGAATTGAACCCACAACTTTTTTGGTATACAGGATGATGTTCCAACCATCTAAGCCACCCAGCCAAGGCTCATCAAGTAGTCTTGAGTCACTTTCTAAGGACCTCCTGAATCTGTCTACTTCTTTCTCATCCCTCTGTTCCATCACGTATTTGGCAACCCTTTTGTCTGAATTATCCCCGTGACCTCCTCTGGGTGTCTGCACTGCCATGTGCTATCAGCCTTCAATTCATTTTCCACATTATGGCCAGTGATCATTCTAAAGTGGTCTTCTGATCAAATCACCCCACCACTGCAGGAGCTTGCCAGTGCCCTTTAGGTAACTTCAGGTAAGGAGGGGAGTGCTCTGTGGGTAACCTCCCTAATTGGAGTTGTTCTATCCACCCTGAGCCTCTAATGCCCTCTCATGTCTCATCTTCGGGGGCCTCCACCCTATGTCCATTTTACACTGGAAATAGTAAAGTTCTTGAATTTTTTTTTCAGATACGTTATACTCATCTCACCTCAGGGATATACCATATGACTTTTCTTTGTCCAGTACAAGTTCATTCTTATTCATTCTTCAGAGTTGATTTGGACTTCAGTTCCTCTGGGAACTATTTCTTACTGCATACATCAATATAACAAAATCTGTTACTTTTCATTATAATTATTTATTTAACCATCTGCCTTTATTTGTAGGTTGTGATCTCATTAATTGCTCAGCTTGTTTATGTTTACTCACTACTATCCCATTAGTACCTTGCATCATGCTTAGTTGGATGGACAGTCAATAATACCGTATGATTTCACTTGTATGTGGAATCTAAAGAACAATATAAACAAACAAACAAAGCAGAAACAGACTCATAGATACAGAGAACAGACTGATGGTTGCCAGAGGGAAGGGCCTTGAGTACTAGATAAGAGGGATGGGATTAAAGAGTACAGATAGGTAGTTAAAAAATAGTAATGGGAGTGTAAAGCACAGCATAGAAATATAGTCAATAATATTGTGATAACTACGCATGGTGCCAGTGGGTACTGGAAATATTAGGAGGAACACTTTGTAAAGTATATGATTATCCAACCACTATGCTGTACATGTGAAACTAATAAAAATGTGAAATGTAAACTGTAATTGAAAAAAACAAACAAAAAAATAAATAGCTGTTAGATAAATAAATAATCCACTATGACAAATGAAATATAGGCAAAAGTTTTGTGGATGTCTTTGCCACCCAAGGGAAAAGGAAAAAAAAAAAAAACTCACAGAAAAAAGCCTTTTGCCCTTTGTCCTATCTGAATGAGGATGTGATTCTTGAAGATAAAACATTTGTGACCATGAGGATGAACATAAAAAAAAAAAAGTCAAAGCAAGAAGTTAGAAGGAGGCTGGGGCTTGGCTGACATCTGTAAACAGCTTCCATCCCCAGATGACTATATTTAGACCTGATTTTATGCATAAAGGATAATTTCCTGTAGAGTTAATTAAGTCATTGTCATTTCAGCTCTATTATTTGCTGTCAAAAATATTTTCATTGACACCTTCTTAATCCAAATCATGAATGTAATTGTTGAATAATAAGGAGTATGGTTGTTCAATAAAATATTAATTGCATTGAGTTTTATATAACCCAGGTGTCAGCAATTTTTTTCAATAAAGAGCTAGAAGTAAATACTTTTAGAGTTTTCAAGACAGATGACCTGTTGCAACTATTTAGCTCTGTTGCTATAGAGAAAAACAATCATTGACCAGAATGTGGCTGTTTTAATACAACTTTATTTACAAAAACATATAGCAAACCAAATTGTGCCCATGAGCTGTAGTTTTCTGACCTCTGATGGTTCTGCACTTTCCTGTCTACTTGTTTGCTTAGCACAATATTTTGACATTTCAGCCATGTTGTAAATGACAATGATGTCCTTCCCAATGATGTTCAATTCTTCATAGTCATTGAAATCTTCCTTCACATAAATATTAGGAACTAGCTCCAAAACTACTCTATAAAGAGCTGCTCTTGTTAAAAAAGCATGGACAAATCTCTCTTCCACTGCTTTGCCCGCCTTTGCCTGAGCAGTGCACAGTTGTCCTTAACAAAACTATGTTATTTGTTTGTGATCATGTATTTTCAAAATATTCACAAATTATCTAAGATTTTGGGGAAATCTATCAAACAATCTACAATTTTCACAATATACTTTCTTTTTCTCTTTGTAAAGTATATGATTATCCAACCACTATGCTGTACATGTGAAACTAATAAAAATGTGAAATGTAAACTGTAATTGAAAAAAACAAACAAAAAAATAAATAGCTGTTAGATAAATAAATAATCCACTATGACAAATGATGAAGGAGAAATTAAATTAAATGGCTCCTTCATCAGGAATTGTTGACATGATTTCAACATATGATGAAGAAAAAGAACAATTATTGACTTGAACTTCACTTCTCTCTTTTAAGGCCAACATATTTTTCTTCAAACTAGAAATGTTAGAATATTTTTATTTGTATCTTATAAAAAAACAACAGACAGTTTAAGCCATTTAATTTCTTATACTAACCTAATACGGAATTTCATTAACCTTTGCTGTTTTTAATTGCCTGAGGTATTTAAATGTCTATGTTCTTTTTAAAAAATATATATTTTATTGATTTTTTTACATAGAGGAAGGGAGAAGGATAGAGAGATAGAAACATTGATCAGCTGCCTCCTACACACTCCCTACCGGGCATGTGCCTGCAACCAAGGTACATGCCCTTGACCGGAATCGAACATGGGACCCCCGAGTCAGCAGGCCCATGCTCTATCCACTGAGCCAAACTGGTCAGGGCCGTCAATGTTCTTTTCAGTACTCATCCAAGGATAAAATTTTCCCACATTTCTTTTTATTTTAATTTGATATTTTCACTTAACCAAAGTGAAATAAGTCTTACAATGAGAAATCACCCTCACTTTGTTCTTTCTGCCTTCACACTGATTCTCAGAGACAATGTTTTTTAACATTTTTAGCTATTTCTCATGGTTTTTACATTGATATTTTTACTAGAGGCCTGATGCACGAAGTTCGTGCAAGGGGCTTGGCCCTCGCAGTCCTGGTTTCATCTGGAAGGTCATCCAGACGGTCGTTTTGCTGTTCGGTCTAATTAGCGTATTAGCTCTTTATTATATAGGATACTAGAGGCCTGGTGCATGAAATTTGTGCAATGGGGGGGCACCCACTGGGATCGGGCCTAAACGGGCAGTGGGACATCCCTCTCACAATCCAGGACTGCTGGCTCCAAACTGCTCACCTGCTTGCCTTCCTGATTGCCCCTAACTGCTTCTGCCTGCCAGCCTGATCACCCCCTAACCACTCCCCTTCCAGCCTGATTGATGCCTAACTGCTCCCCTGCCAGCCTGTTTGCCCCTAACTGCCTTCCCCTGCAGGCCTGGTCACCCCTAACTGCCCTCCTCTGCAGGCCTGGTCACCCCTAACTGCCCTCTCCTGCAGGCCTGGTTCCCCCCAACTGCCCTCCCCTGCATGCTTGGGTCCCCCCCAACTGCCCTTCCCTGCAGACCCAGTCACCCCTAACTGCCCTCCCCAGCAGGTTTGATCGCCCACAACTGCCCTCCCTTGCAGGCCTGGTTCCTTCCAACTGCCCTCCCCTGCTGGCCATCTTGTGGTGGCCATCTTGTGTCCACATGGGGGAAGGATCTTTGACCACATGGGGGCAGCCATCTTGTGTATTACTCTTTTATTAGATAGGATAGAGGCCTAGTGCATGGGTGGGGGCCAGCGGGTTTGCTCTGAAGGGTGTCCTGGATCAGGGTGGGCGTTCCCTTGGGGCATGGGGCTGCCTGGGCTAGGGGCCTGTGGTGGTTTGCAGGCCGGCCACGCCCCCCAGTGACCCAAGCGGAGGCCCTGGGATCTGGGATTTATTTATCTTCCACAATTGAAACTTTGTAGCCTGGAGTGGAGCCAAGCCTTCTGCTGGTTCCTTGGTGGCAGCCATTTCTGTTGGGATTTATGTATCTTCTATAATTGAAACTTTGTAGCCTTAAGCAGGGGCCAAAGCAGGCCAGGGCTGCAGAAGTTTGGCTTCCTCCATCACTGCGGGCAACCCTAGCCTCCTGCTCTCTCCAGCTCCATGGCTGCTGCCATTTTTGTTGGGATTTATTTATCTTCTATAATTAAAACTTTGTAGCATTGAGTGGAGGCCTGGGCCAGCAAGGGCAGGTGGAAAGCTTGGCTTCCTCCATTTCCAGGGAAACCCAAGCCTCCCTCCTACTCTCTGTGGCTACAGCCATCTAGGTTGGGTTTATTTGCATATTCCCTCCTGATTGGCTGATGGGCGTGGCTGGTGGGCATGGTGGAGGTACAGTCAATTTGCATATTACTCTTTTATTAGATAGGATCATTTTTATTTCTTTATTTTTATACTGTATTTTCTTAATGTTCCCATTTTTTTCATTTTTATTGAATTTATTGTGCTGTCATTGGTTAATAGATTATATATGTTTCAAAAAAAGATTATATAAATTTCAAGTGTACATTTCTGTGATGCATGATCTTCATATTGCATCGTGTGCCCACCACCCAAAGTCAAATCATTTTCTATCCCCATATATGAACCTCTTTACCCTTTACTAGTCCTCCAGTCCCCTCCCTCTGGTAAGCACCATACTTCTTTGTCTATGAGGTTTTGTTTGTTTGCATTTCTTGTTTGTATGTTTATTTGTTGCTTTTAGTTTCATATCCCACATCTGAGTGAAATCAAATGGTTCTTAACTTTTCCTGTCTGCTTTGTTTGCTTAGCATGATATTTTGAAGTTCCACCCATGTTGTCACAAATGGCAGTATTTTATCTTTTCATATGTCTGAATAGTATTCCATTTATGTATGTACCACATCTGCTGTAATGTTTCCATTTTAGATATGCTTGAATAGCTTTCTAATGTGAAGTATGTAGCTTTAACTCTATAGATTTCTTGTGACCAGATTCATATTAGGTAATTATGCTTTTTATTTAAAAATATTATTTATCACTGAGCTAAGAAGTATGCAACAGTTGTATTTTACTTCATTTTCCTTTTCCTTATTTTTACTTATTTTGTGTTTAGTTGTCTATTTTGGCTAATTTTTTTCTCATATCGTAAGGGGTATGTATTATGTAACTTTTTCCCTTTTATTAGTTACATTACTATTACTTAGTGAATATCAATATCAATGCATTAAGTTTGCTTCTCTGATTTAATACATTATATGTAAATTAGTATTTCTGTCATATTCCAGACAAATCAAGATTTTTAAAATCTTTACATTCATTTACCCTCTTCCCATTATTTTTTATGAATATTAAATCTATGTATATTTACACTTTATAAGACTTTGTTATTACTATTATTGTTTTGTATAGTCAACAGCCATGTAGATTTACCAAAATTTTTATACTTTTTTTAGCTTTTTATTCTTAATTTTCCCCCATTTGGGTTAATTTTATTTCTGCCTGAAGATATCATTTTAAAGTGGTTTTGCCAAAATTATATTCTTTTTTCTCTTGTCTGAAAAATGTCCCATTTTAGTTTCATTTTTTAGAAACATTTTGCTGATTATAGAATTCTAGTCAACAATCCTTTTTATTTTCTTTGCGCACATTACTTCCTAGCTTTCTGTTTCTTTTGAGAGGACAGTTGCAGTCTTCTTGTTGCTTCTTTGAGGATAATATGACTTTTAAGTAAAACCAACTCCTGTCACTGGTTTTCTGCATTTTGATTCTGAAGTGGCCACATGTGTATGTTTTCTTCTTTTAAAATTTTTATTACTTTGTTCCTGGTATTTATTGTGGTTAGAGTTTATGAGTATAAGGGAATATGTGACTTGATGTCTATCACTAGTTTTAAAAATTCTGTTACTATCGCTAGGTATTGTATTACTTTTACCTCATTCTTTCCTTTCCATTTGTGACTCTAATAACATGTGTGTTACACTTTTCAACATGACTGTTGTGTCATTTTATGCCTTATTCTGTATTTTTTATTCTTTTCTCTTTTTTCTTCTGTGCTTTAACTCTGTGTATTTCTTACTTAATTTTCTTCTGATTTATAAATCCTCTCCTTTAGTGCCACCTTTCAGCTATTAAACACATTTGTTAATATCCTAATTTTAGTTACTAACTAATATATATATATATATATATATGTATATATATATATATATATATATATATATATATATATATATATATATTAGTTCTAGGCTTTCCATTTTATTTCATTTTAAATGTTTTTTAAGCTTGGTAAAATATTTTTTAGCATATAAATCAGAATTACTTTGATTTGATGTCTAATTCGGTTAACTGAATCAGGTGTGTCTGTTACATCTCCCCCTCATTTCTTTGTCTTCTTTGTTGATAGGACTTGGATTGGCTTGAAAAATTTTCTTCCAATTCAAGGGTTGACAGGGTGTGATATTCCCCACCACTTGTAAACTAACATGGAGAGTCTCTAAAGGTACAGAAAAGGCCACTGCTAACTATATCAAGTTGGTATACAAATCAGGTGATGTTTACCCTCCTAGCAGGACAGCCTATGGTTGTGCAAAATTAAGTGCCCTTTCATCTCACTGAGCATAGTTTAACTGGGGCCGAAGGCTTGGTGAACTGACAGTGGACTGGATTTCAGATTGCACTCTTGCCTTCGGTGAGATGTTTTGTGTATGGTGCTACCTAAACAGAACTTTCATCATGGTCCCATATGCAGACTTTCATACACACAATTGGGTCCACAAAGTCTGTCAGGACTCTAGGAATTTCACAAGCCTGTCCAGGGAATATGAGGTCAGAATCTATTTAGTCTGTAAGGTTATACATTTTTATATGTATTTATAAGGCATTTTTATACTAATATTTTATATATATATATTTTAATTTTTTATTTATTCATTTTATATATAGAGAGAGGGTGGGAGAGAGAGAAAGAGAAACATCAATTCGTTGTTCCACTTATTTATGCATTCATCGATTCCTTCTTGTATGTGCCTGACCAGAGATTGAACCCGCAACCTTGGTGTATTGGGTTGATGCTCTAACCAACTGAGCTACCCAGCCAGGAATTAAAATGTATATTTAATGTGATGTTAAATTTCATGATATAATTGAATCTTTTTAAAAATTCCATGTACTAGTAATCATTTTACAATATTATCACAAATACATATAAAACATTTCCAGAAATGTTTGTTGGGGAAATTTTTTACTGACACAGGGAGTTAATACAAAAAGCCTCTGCCAATTTCTTTCATTCACAGGATATTCTCTTTTGTTGGGAAAATAAATAACAGTTCTAACAGGACAATTACAAAAAAAAATCACGATTATATAGGAAAGAGGTAATTACTGGAGCTCTTTGGTGGACTGAATCCAGTTTTAAAAGCCCATTTATTGATGCTGAATATAGAGCCTCTATGCTGAGCTTTTTAGACCATATCTAAAAGAAAATAATAAACGAGAGAAATGCTTTTTAAAAAGTAGATTATCTAAATTTTCTGATAAAGTTCTCATATATATTTATAAGTTATATAAATATATATCAATTAATTTTCTCTGATACTTCAGTAATGAAATTGAGATGTACTGTCAGAATATCTGACTCAAAGATCTAGGGAATAATCTTCTGAAGTCAAGATGAGGACAGTGTTTTACACGCATTAAGGGATTTTTTCAAATAGCTATTTCCTCACATTTCTTGACATCTTCAAGACTTATAAAGGGTCCATTTGATGTTTGTTTAATTAAAAGTATTTAAGCAAATAGATTATTAACAAAATTTTTTTTAAAGTGCTAAATAGTGGCAGTCTGTAAAGAGACACAAAAATTGGCCTTTACACTGCTGCTATTGAGTGAATAATTAGGAGCAATTCTGGGCTTCTGATATCTTAAATGTCAAATGGAATATGATTTTAAATTTAGTTCAGATGCTAATTCCTCTGTGAAATATTTGCTGATTCTCCTATTTGGGTTAAAATTTTCTTCTTAATGCTCTCCAACACCTCTTTTTTTGCTTTGCTTTTTAAAATGTACTATTTTGGTCTTTACATTCTCAGGTAAAGTTATGATTTTACATGCTTTCTTTTTTGGAGAAAGTTACTCATGGTGTTCTTATTTATCAAAATAAACTTGGTCACACTAAAGTTAAAAATTAACCCATAAATCCCAGTTTCTTAACCACCAAAAAAAAACCCTTATTTTCACCTAAAGTGCTTGTCTGGTAGAAATAGAGGTGCCCATTTAGAGGTTAAGGCTAAAAGAATTTATGCTGCCTTCTAGGTTCATTACCTTGGAAATGAAGGTTCCTTTGCCAGGTTATAAATATGTTCACCTGCTAGTGTCACATGGCATTTCTGCCCACATTCCATTGGCCAGAAATAGACACATGACTTCCCAGTGCAGCTGAGAATGTCAGTGAAAAGTTGGAATATTTGATGAGTGTCATCATCACTGTTAAAACTACCTCATTTATTCAACACTATTCTATTTATCTATTGAAAAGGCACATCCCCAACTTCTAGATGAAATATTTTAATAGACCCCAGAAAAAAATAACACGTTATCTTGAAAGGAACATTCACAATAATTTCAGCAAATTTCTTGTCAGGATCCATGCTAGCAAAATGGCAATGTGCTAGAGGAAAAACAAAAACCAACTCTCACCAAAAATTCAATGCTGAACAACAATATTCTTCATTATCTAAAAAATAATGAAGAATAAAATAATTTCCACCAATAAATAATGAATCAGTTAATTCTAGAATTATTCTGCAAGAAATGTTAAAAGAATAACTTCAGGGAGGAGTATGCAGCAGGTCAGAAAACTAGATTCACACAAAGGAATGAAGGACATTGGAAATAAAGACTAAAAGTCACTTTAAATTTATTTATCTGTATTTTTAATAACAAGGTTAATAAATATTGTTAGGGTTGCCAAAGGAGGAACACATGACACCAAAAGGGGTAAAGAATTATGAACTTACTAGAGGCCCGGTGCACAAAATCTGTACACTGGAGGGGGGTCCCTCAGCCCAGCCTGCACCCTCGTGCAGTCCGGGACCTCTCATTCCTTACTGCCTGCCTGCTCGCTGCTCCTTACTGCTTGGCTTGCTGCTCCTTAGCACTGCCATTGAGGTGGGAGAGGCTCCCGCACCCGCCACTGCACTCACCAGCCCTGAGCCCAGCTTCTGGCTGAGCGGAGCTCCCCCTGTGGGATTGCACTGACCACCAGGGGGCAGTTCCTGCATTGAGTGTCTGCCCTCTGGTAGTCAGTGAGCATCATAGTGACCAGTCATTCTGCCTGTTGTTCTGCCATTTGGGTGATTTGCATATTAGGGTTTTATTATATAGGAGGATTAAGTCATCTGGAAAAAATGGTGCCAGGGACCAGGAGTCAGAAGTTTTAAAGGACTCTAGGTGGGCTTTTCTTGGCAGAGAAATCTCTGGGCGAGTCCTGAGGGGAAAGATAATGGTATTAGCAAGTGCAATGTGGTGTAAGAAAAAGGGAATGTCAGTTGTGAAGTGGTCTAAAGGTCAGTTCCCAGAGGCAGGGGTTGTGATTCAATTATTTTATTAGACCTAACAAATATAAAGTAGTAACAATGTATCCTATATAATAAAAGAATAATATGCAAATTAACCATCACTCAGCTACACCCACAAGCCACGCCCACCAGCCACACCCACCAGCCAATCAGGAGCGAATATGCAAATAAACCCAACCAAGATGGCTATGGCCACAGAGAGCGGGAGAGAGGCTTGGGTTTCCTGGGCAATGGAGGAAGCCAAGCTTTCCACCTGCCCTTGCCGGTCTAGGCCTCCACTCAAGGCTACAAAGTTTCAATGATAGAAGATACATAAGTCCAAACAGAAATGGCAGCAGCCACAGAGCTGGAAAGAGCAGGAAGCTAGGGTTGTCCCTGGTGATGGAGGAAGCCAAGCTTTCCACACACCCTGGCTGGCCCAGGCCTCACTTAAGGCTACAAAGTTTCAATTATAGAAGATACATAAATCCCAATAGAAATGGCTGCCACCTTGGAGCAAGCAGAAGGCTTGGCTCCGCTCCAGGCTACAAAGTTTCAATTGTAGAAGATAAATAAACCCCAGATACCAGGGCCTCCACTTGGTTCGCCAGGGGGCATGGCCGGCCTGCAAACCACCACAGGCCCCTCGCCCAGGCCGCCTCACGCCCCAAGGGAACCCCCACCCTGATCTGGGACACCCTTCAGGGCAAACCAGCTGGTCCCCACCCATGCACCAGGCCTCTATCCTATCAAATGAAAGAGTAATATGCAGATTGACCATCACTCCAACACACAAGATGGCTGCCCCCATGTGGTCAAAGATCCTGCCCCCATGTGGACACAAGATGGCCAGCAAGGGAGGGCAGTTTGGAGGGTCCAGGTCTGCAAGGGAGGGCAGTTGTGGGTGATCAGGCCAGCAGGGGAGGGCAGTTGAGAGGGACCAGGCCTGCAAGGGAGGGCAGTTGGGGGCGATCAAGCCTGCAGGGGAGGGCAGTTAGGGGTGACCAGGCCTACAGGGGAAGGCAGTTAGGGGCAAACAGGCTGGCAGGAGAACAGTTAGGCATCAATCAGGCTGGCAGGGGAGTGGTTAGGGGGTGATCAGGCTGGCAGGCAGAAGTGGTTAGGGGCAATCAGGAAGGCAGGCAGGGGAGCAGTTGGGACCCAGCAGTCCTGGATTGTGAGAGGGATGTCTGACTGCCCGTTTAGGCCCGATCCCATCGGGCCTAAACGGGCAGTCAGACATCCCTTGAGGGGTCCCAGATTGAAGAGGGTACAGGCTGGGCTGAGGGACACCTCTCTCCCCCGTGCATGAATTTTGTGCACCGGGCTCTAGTTTGTTTATAAGTTGTAAAAAAGTAAAATACATTACAACAATGCCTCAAAAAAATGGAAGGGAGAAATTGGAAATATCCTATCTAATAAAGAGGGAAGATGCTAATTGACATTAGTGCCCTCACAAGATGGCAGCACCCACAGCCACAAGATGGTGGCACCTAGTCCCCTCAGCCCTGCCTCATCCAGCCTCAGTCCCCCAGTCACCTCAGCCCCACCTCATCCAGCCTCAGTCTCCCAGTCCCCTCAGCCCCATAGGGGAAGGCAGTGGAGGCAATTGGGCCAGCAGGGGAGGGCAGTTGGGAATGATTATGCTGGCAGAGGAGCAGTTAGGTGTCAATCAGGCTGGCAGGCAGAGTCGTTAGGGGGCAATCAGGCAGGCAGGCGAGTGGTTAGGAGCCAGCAGTCCAGGGATCAGGCCTAAACCAGCAGCCAAACATCCCCCAAGGGGTCCCAGATTGGAAGGGTGCAGACTGGGCTGAGGGACACCCTCCTTGTGCACGAATTTCATGCATAGGGCCTCTAGTACTGTAATAAAGTCCTTACACTAAGCATAAAACAATATTGCTTGAGGATAGACTTGGATTATGTAACAATGAATAGAGTGAATCCCAGGGTAACTACTAAAACATTTCATCAGTACTATAAATAAGTCAATAGGATATATAAAATGCATTGTCAAAGACATGTTCAGAGGAGAGAAAGATGGCAGCAGACAGGATGGCAGTGAGAAAGAGAGTGTGAGTGAGTGAGAGAGCAAAAGGGGTTAGACATGCGTAGACACGTGGTGTGTGTTTGTGTGTGTGTGTGTGTGTATGAATGAGGGACAGTTATATTCTGTAGGATTGTTGGGGACAGGTGGACCAGTCTCCCCTAGCTGGGCAGCCTCTACTACCACTGAAATCTCTCCCGGGGTGGCCGGCTCTGCTTCAGAGACCACACCATCTTGAGGGGGAGAGCTGCTGTGGCTGGGAGCCCACCCTCACCTCTACCTGGGGAGACCTGGGACACTACTTGGGACCCAACAGCCACACTGGCCAGGGACCAACTGCCATAGCTGCAAACTCACAAACACCAAGAATCCAGCCTCTCCAGCCACGGGATCCTAAAAAGTTTGTCCAGTGGGAGACAAAATGGTGGCCAAATAGATGGATGGGTCCGGCGCCTTCTCCAAGAGCAGATGAGCAGATGGAAGAAACAACTGAATCAAATAACATCCACCCAGACTTGGCGAAGTAAACACAGCTGGAGAGACAATCCAAGGACAGAAAGGTCAGAGCTTTCTGGGAAACTGGTGGGATCGGGGATCTGGGCTGGAGGGGGAGATGCGCAGTGGTGCAGTTGCTCTGTCTTTATATTTTCCTTGCTTTTACTCACTAAACCCAGTGCATAGGATCTTTCAATTATAAATACTCACCATGGCTGTGATGCAGGGGAAGGTGGTTTTGGGGAAGGTGGGGAGCAAAATAGGGAGAGATGATCAGGAAGCCAGCTCTGGGTCAGTCTGTCCCTCCAACCCTGAACAGACATTTTTCTCCTGAAGACCAGGCCCCTCCTAGCAGCGCAGCCACACCCAGCCTTGAGCTCAGCAGGGAAATGAGGATTTGAAATACCCCCAGGGAGCCCTTGGGAAATGGTTGAGGGGACATTTGGTTCCAGAAACTAATACAGAAACAACAACAACTAAAGGCAGTGTTAGAAATAGATGCTTGTGTAAATACCTCTGAAAGCAGGCAGACAAACAAAGCAGGCAGAGTGGTCCCTCCTGGCTGACACCAAGGCTTTTGCATCTGACACAAAGGAGCTGTGGATCGCTGGGAGCTTCAACACAGTGCTGATTCTCTAGGAGGAAGCTGAGACATGGTAGACAGAACAATGGAGAGGAGTCTTAGACCAGCCCCCATGGCACATTAAATACTCAGCTGAAGCAAATGAACTTAACTATTTCATTGTTTTTAAAAAACTTTTACTTAAGAAACTTTTTTTTCCTTTTCTTTATTTTATTTTTATTATTTTAATTACTATTATTATTATAACCTTTTTGTTGTTGTTTTTTGGATTAGTGTTATACATTCTATATTTATTTTATTTTATTTTTTTACCATTACTTTACTCTATCTCATTTTTTTCCTTTAGGCCAACCATTTCTTCCTAACTTCACCCTTTTTTATCCTGTCTCTCTCCTGTTCCTTTTTAGTTTTTTTCTCTCTCCTTTCTTTTTACTCCTTGCTAAAAATTGGTCTTTATCTGCTTTTTTGACGCATTACTATTACAGCAGTCTCTGTTGGCTTACTCATATATCTAATCCGCCTGCCACAAGTTCATGCACCCTTCTCTTTTCTCTTTCTTTGCTAGCCATTTTTTTCCTGTTGTTGTTCCTTGTTTGATAGTTTGTTTTATTGTTTTTGTTAGTTTTTTTTTTTATTTTTATGCTTTTGTTCTTCCTCTCCTTGCTTGTTCTCTTCTCCTACTAATAGCTGAATTACTTTCACTCAGCAAACTCAGGCCTATCTGCTACCTACTCTTTTCTCCTTTTTCAAAAATAGATGAATATATAGATAGATTAAAGAAAAGGGGAAATATTTATATATAATTTTATCCTATATAATAAAAGCCTAGGTGGTGTTGCACAACGCCTTCATGGGATGTCATCACAAGATGGTCGCCATGAGGTTGTCACAAGATGGCCACCACAATATGGCTGCCACAAGATGTCCAGCAGAGGAGGGCAGTTGGGGGCAACTGGGCCAGCAGGGGATGTCAGTTAGTGGTGACCAGGCTGGCAGGGGAGTGGTTAGGTGTCTATCAGGCCAGCAGGGGAGTGGTTAGGGGGAAATCAGGCTGGCAGGCAGAATCAGTTAGGGGCAATCAGGCAGTCAGGCAGGTGAGCAGTTAGGAGCCAGCAGTTTTGGATTATGAGAGGGATGTCCCAGAGTGGAGAGAGTGTAGGCCGGGCTAAGGGACACCCCCACCCCATGCACTGATATCATGCACCAGACCTCTAGTATGTATATATATACACTGAGTGGCCAGATTATTATAATTATTATTATAATAATCTGGCCACTCAGTGTATATTGAATATCTACACTAATAAACAAGTAAGATGCAAATTGACCATAACTTCGTGATGCCCATCAGCCAATCAGGCGTGAGTATGTAAATTAACCCAACAAAGATGGTGGGTTAATTTGCATACACAGGCGCCGAGCAGCCGGGGGTGGGGTGGATGCTTGCGTTGTCACCATGGTGATGACGCAGGTGTTCCGCACTGCCCCAGCTGCTCTGGGCCTCTGGGCAGCATGGGAAGGCAGAAAGGCGGCTCCAGCCAGAGCAAAGGCAGTGCCGGCAGCCAGGGGAAGGAAGGCCCATTCTTGCATGAATCTTCGTGCACTGGGCCTCTAGTATATATATATTTTTTTCTTTAATTACTATTTTTAATTATTATTTTCTATTATTACTACTTTATTATTTTTTTAATTGAGTATTTTGTTTTTTACTTTTCTTCTTATACACTCATTCTCTTTCTACATCCTCTATATTGATTCACAGTCATTCCCCCATTCATTCAATTTCTTTACCTTACTTTCTGGAAATAAGTTCTCTCTGCCTCTTCAGATTCAACTCCCTTCCTTTTTTTTTTTTTTTTTTTTTTTCTGGGGGTCTTTTTTTGCATTTTTTTTGGTCTAGTTGTTGGTTTTGTGTAGTATTCTCCCCACATCCATACTAATAAAAGAGTAATATGCTAATTAGACTGGGAGACCGTCCGGACATCCTTCCAGACAAAGTCATGGTGGTGGGGCTGAGGCAGAGGTGGTTGGGGGCGATTAAGCTGGCAGGGGAGGGCTGTTGGGGGTGAGATCAGGCTGGCAGGAGAGGGGAGTTGGGGGCAAGCAGGGGGGGCAGTTGAGGGCAAGAAGGCTGGGGGGGGCAGGTGGTGGCAAACAGGCCAGCAGGGGGGGGTAATTGGGGGTGAGCTGGCTGGCAGGAGGGGGCCATTGGAGGCAAGCAGGCTGGCAGGGGGCCAGTTTGGGGCAAGCTGGCTGGCAGGAGGAGGCCATTGGAGGCAAGCAGGCCAGCAGAGGGGGGCAGTTGGTGGTGAACAGGCTGGCAGGGGGGGCAGTTGGGGGCCATGAGGCCAGCCAGGGAGGGAAGTTGGGGGCCTTGAGGCAGGCCATGGGAGGCAGTTGGGGGTGAGCAGGCTGGCAGGCAGGTGAGTGCTTAAGAGCCAGCAGTCCTGGATTGTGAGAGGGATGTCCGACTGCTGGTATAGATCTGATCTGACAGGGATTGGGCCTAAACTGGCAGTCAGACATCCCCCAAGGTGTCCCAGATTGGCGAGAGTGCAGGCCAGGCTGAGGCACATCCCACCTCCCCATGCATGAATTTCATGCACCGGGCCACTAGTATGTATATATTTACTCTTTTTTTCTTTCCCCTTTTTTGTTTCTTCATTTTATTTCCTCTCTTACCTTTTTTCCTTTTCTCAATTTCATTTTTGTGCTTTTTCCTCTCCCCTAATTCTCTTTTCTCTAGTGGTCACCTTAATTTGGTGGTATTGGTGTTGTGAATACATTCGTGTTTTGTTCCCTCTGTGTCATGTCTTGTTGAGTTGTTTTTGTGCCTTTTGGTCAATGTGCAGGAGAGTGAGTCACATAACCAGACACTCAGAGGAGTGAAAATGGGGACACAAAGAAACAGCCCCTACATGAAAAAAAAATGAGGAATCACCAGAAAAGGAGGTAAAAGAAATCAAGGCAGCCCTGACCGGTTTGGCTCAGTGGATAGAGTGTTGGCCTGTGGACTGAAGGGTCCCGGGTTCGATTCCAGTCAAGGGCATGTACCTGAGTTGCAGGCACATCCCCAGTGGGAGGTGTGCAGGAGGCAGCTGATCGATGTTTCTAACTATCTATCCTCTCCCTTTCCTCTCTGTAAGAAATCAATAAAATATTTTAAAAAAAAAAGAAATCGAGGCAAACCATTTGTCATAGAAAGAATTCAGAGCAATGGTCATAAGGATGCTGAAAAGGATTGAAGGCAAATTAACAACATGTGTAAGAATCAAGAGGATTGAAAAAGAACCAAGAAGAAATGAAGAATAACATAGCTGTAATAAAGACTCAATAGAAAGCATCAACAGTAGACTAGAAGAAGCTGAGGGCCACATCAGTGAGCTAGAAGACAAGGTAGGAAAAACACTCAAGCAGAACAGCAACTAGAAAAATAAAAAACAGGAGGAGAGCCTAAGGGAGCTTTGGTACAACACAAAATTAAACAACATCCACATAATAGGTGAGCCAGAAGGAGAAGAAACTGAGCAAGGAATAGAAAACCTGATTGAAGAAATAATGACAGAAAACTTCCCTGAGTTTGGGAAGAAAATCCAAGAAACTCGCAGAGTCCCAAGGAAAATGAACCCAAAAAGACCAACACCAAGACACATCATAATTAAATTGGCAAACACCAATGACAAAGTAAGAATCTTAAAGGCTGTCAGAGAGGGTCAGAAAGTTACCTACAAGCAGTCTTCCATTAGACTATCAACAGATTTCTCAACTGAAACACATTAGGCCAGAAGGGAATGGAATAAAATATACAAAGTGATGCAAAGCAAGGGACTAAATCCAAGAATACTATACCCAGCCATGCTATCATTCAAATTTGAAGGTGTAATCAGGAGCTTCACAGACAAAAAAGGGCTAAAGGAGTTTATTATCACCAAACCAGCAATGCAATAAATGCCAAAGGGACTGCTGTACAAAGAAGAAATAGGAAGGTAAGAAGGAACACAGGCATAAGGAATAAAAATGGTGACAAACAAGTACCCATAAATAATAACCTTAAATGTAAATAGGTTAAATGCTCCAATCAAAAGACATAGGGTAGCTGAATGGATAAGAAAACATGACCCATATATCTGCTGTCTACAAAAGACACATCTCAGAACACAGGATCCACACAGACTGAAAGTGAAGGGATGAAAAAAAAAAAATTCAGGCAAAAGGAAATGAGAAAAAACTGGGGTAGCAATACTTATATCTGACAAATTAGACCTCAAAGTGAAGGCCATAACAAGAGATAAGGAAGGCCACTTCATAATACTAAAGGGAGCAATTCAACAAGAGGAAATAACGCTGTTAAACATATATGCATCCAATGCAGGAGCACCCAAATACATAAAATAAATAAATAAATAAATAAATAAATAAATAAATAAATAAATAACAAACTTCTGGAAGATATCAACAGAGATATTGACAGCAATACAGTCATAGTAGGGGACTTTAATACCCCATTGACACCACTGGATAAATCCGCTAAACAAAAAATCAGCAAAGAAACATCAATCCTACATGACTCACTAAATCAGATGGAATTAATTGACATCTTCAGAACATTTCACCCCAAAGCTACACAATATACATTCTTCTCAAGTGCACACAGGACATTTTCAAAGATAGAGCACATATTGGGACACAGGCAAAGTCTCTTCAAATTTAAGAAGATAGAAATCATATCAAGCATCTTCTCAGACCACAATGGCATAAAACTAGAAATCCACTACAATAAAAACAATGACAAAATCAAACACTTGGAAGCTAAATAGCATGCTATTAATGATTGCATTACCAAAGAGATCAAAGAAGAAATAAAAAAAAACAAACATCCTGGCAACAAACAACAATGAAAACACAACAATCCAAAATCTATGGGATGTAGTGAAAGAAGTCTTGAGAGGGAAGTTCATACCTCTATAGCAGTGGTTCTCAACCTGTGGGTCACGACAGGTTGAGAGCCACTGCTGTAGAGCCTAAGACTATCTGAAAACACAGATATTTATATCACGATTCATTAACAGTAGCAAAATTACAGTTATGAAATAGCAACGAAAATAATTTTATGGTTGGGGGTCACCACAACATGAGGAACTGTATTAAAGAGTCCCGGCATTAGAAAGGTTGAGAACCACTGCTCTATAGGCTTACGTGAAAAAATGTTAACAAACTATTTAACTCTACAACTCAAAGAATTAGAAATAGAGCAACAAGAAAAGCCCAGAGTAAGCAGAGGGAAGGAACTAATAAAGATCAGAGCAGAAATAAAGAATATAAAGACAAAAACATACAAAAGGTCAATAAAACCAAGGGTTTGTTTTTTTAAAGGATAAACAAGATTGAAGAACCTCTAGTCAGGCTCACCAAGAAGCAAAGAGAGAAGATCCATATAAACAAAATCAGAAATGAAAGAGGTAAAGTAACAACTGACTCCACAGAAATACAAACGATTGTGAAAAATATTATGAACTCTATTCCAACAAACTGAACAACCTAGACAAAATGGACATATTCCTATAAAAATAAAAGCTTCCAAAACTCAATCAGGAAGAATAAAAAAATCTTAATAGGCTGATAACTATCAAAGAAATTGAAGCAGTAATCAAAAATCTTCCAGCAAACAAAAGCCCTGGTCCGGATGGTTTTACAGGGGAGTTCTACCAAGCATTCAAAGAAGAACTTAACTAAAAGCTATCCTCCTCAGACTATTCCAAAAAAATTCAAGAGGAAGGCACACTTCCAAGCTCTTTCTATGAAGCCAGCATTACCCTAATTCCAAAACCAGATAAAGACACCACAAAGAAAGAGAACTATAGGCCAATATACTTGATGAACATAGATGCTAAAATTCTCAACAAAATTCTAGCAAATCTGATCTAACATTACATTAGAAAGACCATACACTATGACCAAGAGGAATTTATTCCAGGGATGCAAGGATGGTACAATATATGCAAATCAATAAATGTGACACATCACATAAACAAATTGAGAGACAAAAATCACATAATCATATAAATCGATGCAGAAAAAGCATTTAACAAAATCCAACACCCTTTCTTGATAAAAACTCTCAGCAAAGTGGGAATAGAGGTATCATACCTCAACATAATAAAAGCCTTATATCAGAAACCTACAGCTAACATCACACTCAATGGGCAAAAACTACATTCATTTCCTCCAAGAACAGGAACAAGACAGGGATGCCCACTTTCAACACTCCTATTCAATATAGTACTGGAAGTGCTAGCTGTAGTGATCAGAGAAGAAGAAATAAAAGGCATCCAAATTGGAAAAGAAGAAGTAAAACTGTCCTTATTTGCAGATGAAATGATACTATACATAGAAAATCCCAAATATTCCATCAAAAAACTACTAGACTTATAAATGAATTCAGCAATGTAGCAGGATACAAAATCAACACAGAGAAATCTATGGATTTTTAATAACCAACAATGAACTCACAGAAAGAGAAACAAACAAACAAAAAAATCCCATTTACCATTGCACCAAAACAATTAAGATACCTAGGAATAAGCTTAACTACGGAGGTGAAAGACCTATACTTGGAAAACTATAGGACATTGAAAAAAGAGATAGAGGAAGATAAAAACAAATGGAAGAACATACTGTGTTCATGGATTGGTAGAATCAACATCATTAAAATGTCCACACTACCCAAAGCAATTTATAGATTTAATGCAATCCCCATTAAAATACCAATAGCGTATTTCACAGACTTAGAACACTCCAAAAATTTATATGAAATAAAAAAAGACCTGGAATAGCCACAGAGAAAGAAGAACAAAGTTGGAGGGATCACAATACCAGATATCAAGCTATATTACAAAGCCATGGTTCTCAAACTGCCTGGTACTGGCACAAGAACAGACATACAGACCAATGGAACAGGACAGAGAACCCAGAAATCAACCCAAGCCATTATTCTCATTTAATATTTGACAAAGGAGGCAAGAGCATACAATGGAGTCAAGACAGTCTCTTCAATAAATGTTACTGAGTTAATTGGTCAGATACATGCAAATAAATAAATAAATAAATAAATAAATAAATAAATAAATAAAACTGGATCACCAACTTAACACCAGACAAAAACAAACTCAAAATCGTTAAAGGATTTAAATGTAAGATGGGAAACCATAAAAATCTTAGAAGACTCAGGCAGCAAAATATAAGACATATGTCATAGCAATATCTTTATCAATACAGCTCCTAAGGCAATGGAAACTAAGGAGAAAATAAACAAATGGGACTACATCAAAATAAAAAGCTTCTGCACAGCAAAAGAAAACATGAACAAAACAATAAGAAAGCCCACTGCTTGGGAGAACATATTTCCCAATGCTATTTCAGATAAGGGTTTAATTTCCAAAATTTACAGGGAACTCATACAATTTAACAAAAGGAAGATAATCCAATCAATAAATCGCAAAGGACCTAAGTAGACACTTATTATTATTATTATGGTTATTATTATTATTATTTTAATCTTTATAGTTGAGATTATTACAGATGCCCTCTTTTTCCCCCCATAGTCCCCCTCCACCTGGTTCCCACCCCACCCCACACCCTCACCCCCACCCACTGTCCTCATCTATAGGTGTAAGATTTTTGTCCAGTCTCTTCCCACACCCCCCACACACCCATCCACCCAAGAATTGTCACTCCGCTTTCTTACCATGCCCCTGATTCTATTACATTCACCAGTTTATTCTGTTCATCAGAGTTTTTATTCATTTGATTTTTAGGTTCACTTGTTGATAGATATGTATTTATTGTCATTTTGTTGTTCATAATTTTTTTTCTTTACCTTTTTCTTTTTCTTCCTCTTCTTAAAGAATACCCTTCAGCATTTCATATAATACTGGTTTGGTGGTGATGAACTCCTTTAGCTTTTTCTTGTCTGTGAAGCTCTTTATCTGACCTTCAATTCTAAATGATAGCTTTGCTGGGTAGAGTAATCTTGGTTGTAGGATCTTGCTATTCATCACTTTGAATATTTCTTGCCATTTCCTTCTGGCCTGCATAGTTTCTGTTGAGAAATCAGCTGACAGTCATATGGGCACTCCCTTGTAGGTAACTAACTGTTTTTCTCTTGCTGCTTTTAAGATTCTCTCTTTGTCTTTTGCCCTTGGCATTTTAATTATGTGTGTCTTGGTGTGGTCCTCTTTGGATTCCTCTTATTTGGGGTTCTCTGCACTTCCTGGACTTGTAAGTCTATTTCTTTCACCAGGTAGGGGAAGTTTTCTGTCATTATTTCTTCAAATAAATTTTCAATATCTTGCTCTCTCTCTTCTTCTGGAACCCCCATAATTCGGATGTTGGTATGCTTGAAGTTGTCCCATAGGCTCCTTACACTATCTTCATATTTTTGGATTCTTTTTTCTTTTTGCTCTTCTGGTTGGGTGTTTTTTGCTTCCTTGTATTTCAAATCTTTGATTTGATTCTCGGGATCCTCTAGTCTATTGTTGAATCTCTGTATATTATTCTTTATTTCAGTCAGTGTATGCTTAATTTCTGACTGGTCCTTTTCCATTTTTTTGGCATTCTCACTAAGATCCTTAAAGGTCTCACTAAGTTCCTTGGAGGTTTCTAGAAGATTCTTGAGTAACCTTATAACTGTGGTTTTGAAGTCTATATCCAGTAGTTTCCTTTCTTCCATTTCTTTCATTCATGACATGTTTCTTTGTCTCCACATTTTGGCTGCTTCCCTGTGTTGATAGAGTGGCCTTGTGTGGTAGGTGTCCTATAGGGCCCAGTGGCTCAGCCTCCCCAATAACCTGAGGTGGACACTCTTGGTGAACCCTTTGTGGGCTGTGTGCACAGTCTTGTTTTAGTTAAGCCTTGATTGCTGTTGGTATCACTGGGAGGAATTGACCTCCAGGCCAACTGGCTGTGAGGAGCAGCTGTGATTACAGTGGGAGAGCTGCTGTGCAGGAGATACCTTTATGGGGCATTACTTGCTTCAGTGGGGCTTTGGTGCTCACTGAGTCTGCCCCCAAGTGTGTCACTTATGGATATGAAAAGTTGTAATCCGGTATGGTCTCACTCTGACCACTGGGTACACTGGCTCTTGGATCTCCAAGGAGGTGCAAAGTCAGCCACTGCCTGAGGCCACCCAGCAGGAGCTACAGCGAGATCTGCAGATTCCTCCTCTTTGTATGGGGTTTGGAAGTGCCCAATGAGGCCGAGCTGTGAAGTAAAGCAGGCTGCTGCTGCCGGGCCTTGGGACTTCTTTTGGAAGCTTTGGAACTCTCTGAGCCAGCTGCAGTTTGACAGGTTTTAGGCTGAAAAAGGATAAGCCATTTATATGCAAAAGCCACTGCACACATCTTGGGTGAGTTTGTAAATTGGGTGGGGCAGAGCAAACAGCAATGGCTGCCAGTTAGCCTTGCACCAGAGAAGTCCCCTCGTCTCTGTGTCCAGCACCCTGCACAGGAACAATGATCACTTTGAGCACCTCTGAGAGAAAGCTGCCCTTGCGTTCTGGCCCAATGCCAGACAGTCCAGTTTCTCCCCATATGAGTCTGGGTACCCAGAGCCTCATCAGGAACTGGAGTTCAGAGCAATCGGGAGCTTGTATCTCCCTCGCGATTGAAAAAAATACAACAGCGAACCTGATTGCCAGCCTGTTCCGTGTGCACCTCTGCACCTTTGCACCTCCTACCAGTCTCAATGTGCTTTCTTCTTTCCTTCTAGTTGTAGAACTTCCACTCAGCCAGCTTTCCCATGGTTCTGGATGATAGTTGTTTTGTCTTTTAGTTGTAGTTTTGATGTGGTTGTGAGAGGCAGCATGTACAGATGTTTACCTATGCTGCCATCTTGGTTCTCTCCCTAAGCAAACACTTTTTGAAAGAGGACTTACAGAAGGCCGAGAGACATATGAAAACATGCCCAAAGTCACTAATTTTCCAAGAGATGCAAATCAAAACAACAATGAGGTACCATCTCATACCTGTCAGACTGGCTATAATCAACAAATCAACAAAGGACAAGTGCTGGAGAGGATGTGGGGGGGGGGGAGGGTTTGTTTAGAGATCAACCAAAGGATGGGTATGCATGCATATTAGCCTGACCAATGGGCACAGACACTGGGGTGCTGGGGACTTGCCCTCAGTGTGGGAGTGGCCGGGGTGTGTTAAAAGTGGGAAAAAGTAGACATGTAATACTTTAAACAAAGACATGTTCAATTAAACACAGAGAAGGAAAAGAAAAGAGAAAATAAACAAAGAAAAAATTGAAAAAAATATAAAACAGTAGGCAAGTTTGTTAGATTATATTTCAAACTAATTAACACTCACTTTATATTTTCCAGGAGTGAGCCTGCTGCGTGCCAGCAGCCAGGGGAAGGAAGGCCAATCTTGCACGAATCTTCATGCATCAGGCTTCTAGTACTCCAATAAGTAACATATATAATCATAACATTGAAAATGCACTTTATTTGGTTTCAGTTTTCAGGACCAATTATCAGACAAAATACAATAACTTGATTATGATAATAATAATAATGAAATCCAGTTTGTAATAGTAGGAATGGAAAAGTAGCATAGAGTCTGAGAAGAGGTGGGAATACTAGAGAGGAGGGCAGAGTGAAAGGAGGTATAAAGTATAGTGAGGACTTAGAAAATGCTTTCCAATATGATACTCAGAAAGAAGGTCTAAGTATATTGTTTAAAGTTTTACAGGTAACTACACTCATAACTAAGAAACATTGGAATGAGAAGAAAGTGATAAAATTGGCTACATTTATTTTTCATGGTAAGATAAAAGATGATATATTGAGAATGACAAGTATTAGCATATCATCACAAGTAACCACTAAAGAATCTAAAACTCAAACACTCAAAGGAGATGCTGTAACCAAAAACACAGGTTTGGCTTAATGTCCCAAACTCATAAGACAGGTGCTGGTGCAAAAGGAAAGAAGTTTATTCAGATGTCAGTACTCCCATTTCAAACACCATCACATATTCCTGCTCAAGCCTGGGGTTCTCATAGGGATATGGATGGGAGGGCTTTTTTTCCTATCCAATTATCTTCCTAGCTTTTGGCATGCTGGGTCCTACCATTTCATCTTTCTAGCTTTTGGCCTCTCTTGCCCTACCTATTCATATGTCTAGTTTTTGGCATGTTGGGGCACTGTCTTTCCGGCTTTTGGCTTGCTGGAGCTCTATCCACTCTTCTTGCTAGTTTTTGGCATGCTTGATGTAATAACTTCCATTAGCGCCATCTTGGCCAAAGGAGGAAACTCCCCAGCACTCTCTGACTGGGTATCAGGACTCTGTCAGGAAGTGTGGTGATGCTGCAGCATTCAGGTTGTCTCTCGATGCTGGACAAAGTAACTACATCCATGGGAGCTGGTTGGAGCCCATGGCACACCCCTGGATCCTGGTACTCACATCCTCTGTCCAGCATCCAGGTCCTCTGCACAATCCCCAAGCAGCCCAGCCTTCCAAAGGGGCCAGCCAGGCCCACGCTCTGACTGACAGCTGTCAAGGTAACAATGCCTTTGGGGAGTGGGCCTGTGGGTGATGGGCTTTAATTGTGTGGGCCAATTTCCAATGGATGGCTCTCAGCTCTAAATTTGCCCTTAGTTGCCTACTTTATAAAAATGGCTCTGAGCTTTTAAAATATTTGTTCCTTTATCAATTAGCATAATATTAAGTTTAATCAGTAGACGGTACTACAAAGGTATTACAGGAGGAAAGGGTTTGATTCCTAGTTGCAGAGTATTTACCTGCTATCAGCAGGCTTCTGCAGGAACCACAGCTTCCCAAGGCCTGGTTCCTGCAGTAGGTACAGCTTCTCCAGCACAGGGTCCCTGAGGTATATGGCAGCCAGGACCATGTAATGGCTAGCATCCTCCCTCAGGTGGTTTATAGAGGATTGCTGCCAATGAGAAAAGCTTACTTGGGACACTGGAATGTGGATTTCTAGCAGGTTCAGATAGACATTTATCATTTATGACTCAACCCCCAACCTTTACACCACAAATTCAGCACACTATAGGTTCTCATTGGACATTTGTGGGATGAAATATATAGTGAGGGTGAAAATATGTATTGGTGTGTTGGGTGGTCCCAGTGTATACCTGTTGTCCTAGCATACTTATTAGTAGCAATTATTAGTAGTAGTTCTTCACTTCAAAATGTATCCCATTTGAGCAATTTATCATAGATTTTCTCTAATTTTACTCTTTGGTGACAGTATGAAGTCTCTCTCTCTCTCTCTCTCTCTCTCTCTCTCTCTATCTCTCTCTCCATATATTAGAGGTCCGGTGCACAAAATTTATGCACAGGGTGGGGGGGTCCCTCAGCCCAGCCTGCACCCTCTCCAATCTGGCCTAAACCGGCAGTCAGACATCCCTCTTGTAATCAGGGACCGCTGGCTCCTAACCGCGTGCCTGCCTGCTTGCCACCCTGATCACCCCTAACTGCCCTCCCCTGCTGGCCTGATCGCCCCTAACTGCCTCTGCCTCGGCCCCTGTCACGAGGACTTAGTCTGGAAAGAAGTCCAGGAGATGTCTGGTCTAATTAGCATATTGCCCTTTTATTAGTGTATGTATATATATATATATATATATATATATATATATATATACCATATATAGGAGAAATATATATATCCTATCTAATAAAAGAGTAATATGCAAATTAGCCTGCACTCCACTACACCCACAGCCACGCCCACCAACCACGCCCACCAGCCAATCAGGACGAATATGCAAATAAACCCAACCAAGATGGCTACAGCCACAGAGAGCAGGAGGGAGGCTTGGGTTTTCCCAGCAATGGAGGAAGCCAAGCTTTCCACCTGCCCTTGCCAGCCTAGGCCTCCACTCAAGGCTACAAAGTTTCAATTATAGAAGATACATAAAGCCCAACAGAAATGGCTGCCTCCACGGAGCAAGCAGAAGGCTTGGCTCTGCTCCAGGCCACAAAGTTTCAATTGTAGAAGATAAATAAACCCCAGATACCAAGGGCTCCACTTGGGTCACCAGGGGGCGTGGCCAGCCTGCAAACCACCACAGGCCCCTCGCCCAGGCCGCCCCACGCCCCAAGGGAACCCCCACCCTGATCCAGGACACCCTTCAGGGCAAACCAGCTGGCCCTCACCCATGCACCAGGCCTCTATCCTACCTAATAAAAGAGTAATATGCAGATTGACCATCACTCCAACACACAAGATGGCTGCCCCATGTGGTCAAAGATCCTGCCACCATGTGGACACAAGATGGCCACCACAAGATGGCCAGCAAGGGAGGGAAGTTGGGAAGGACCAGGCCTGCAAGGGAGGCCAGTTGTGGGCTATCAAGCCTGCAGGGGAGGGCAGTTAGGGGTGACCAAGCTGGCAGAGGAGGGAAGTTGGGTGTGACCAGGCCTGCAGGGGAGGGCAGTTGTGGGGGACCCAGGCCTGCAGGGGAGAGCAGCTGGGGGGTACCAGGCCTGCAGGGGAGGGCAGTTGGGGGGTACCAGGCCTGCAGGGGAGGGCAGTTAGGGGTGACCAGGCCTGCAGGGGAGGGCAGTTGGGGGGGGACCCAGGCCTGCAGGGGAGAGCAGTTGGGGGGGACCAGGCCTGCAGGGGAGGGCAGTTAGGGGTGACCAGGCCTGCAGGGGAGGGCAGTGGGGTGACCAGGCCTGCAGGGGAGGGCAGTTAGAGGAAAACAGGCTGGCAGGGGAGCAGTTAGACATCAATCAGGCTGGCAGGGGAGTGGTTAGGGGGTGATCAGGCTGGCAGGCAGAAGCGGTTAGGGGCAATCAGGAGGGCAGGCAGGCAAGCAGTTGGGAGTCAGCAGTCCTGGATTGTGAGAAGGATGTCCGACTGCCCATTTAGGCCCGATCCCACCACCGGGCAGTTGGACATCCCTCAAGGGGTCCCTGATTGGAGAGGGTGCAGGCTGGGCTGAGGGATAGTCCCCTCCCATGCATGAATTTCATGCACCGGGTTTCTAGTCCTATATAATAAAGATGTAATATGCAAATGGTCATTACACGGTGAAGCCTAAGGACTGACCATGTAATGACCAGATCATGAATCAGCAGGAGGGTGGGGCAGGGAGCTACAAGTGGGCAGCAGAGAGCTACAGGAGGGGGCAGGGCAGGAGGGGAGTGGGAGAGGGGGACAGGGGGAGCCAAAGGAGGGCGGGGCAGCAGGCAGAGAGCTACTGGAGGACGGCAGCAAGCTACTGGTGAGCTATTGGCACATATAATCGTGCGCAGGGCTACTAGTATTTATATAAATATAAATATTTTATATTTTATATATATAATGCTTGGTGTAGAAAATGGTACATAGAGCTATGGGATTAAAAATAGGGCATGCATGGTTGTGGTAGATGGTGGTTATGTATTAGGTAGCAGGTTTGAAATAATGAATAATTATGTAGAAGTCAAGATAAATAATAAAAGAAAACATGTAATGAGAATTTCAGAGGGTGGCCAGGTGATTCTCTTTGCTCATAAACAAGTCCACTTAATAGGCAGTAGCAGTTGATAGAATTTAGGAAGCAATGCTATGTGGTCTGGGTTGATGAGCACTGTTCAACTACAGTTGCTGAAAATCTCTTCCACACCTGACCATCAGGATTGAATAATGCTCATAAAATACTTATATCACCTATTGAATAAATGTGGTTGAATCTCCATAGTCAACCTTTATGACCTTCTCCAATTTATTTCAGTCGGAATGAGTTGCCTCCTCTCTTATTTATATGCTCATCTGAATTTTTGAACACAGATCAAAGTAGCAAAGATTGTAGACATTTAATTAGTTATTTTGTGTTATTATTTTCTATGGACATTTGGTGAGGAACTTTATTGCAGATCATGGGCAAACCTTCTGAGACCAATTATCCTCAAAGGCCAAGTTAAATCAGTATTATCTGGGCAGATGAATAAAAATATTTGCGAAGTTGGGACCCTCAAACCCACTGATGACTTCAGTTGCCAGTTTCCCTCTGCTGATGACGACAGATCCCATTTGACAACATCCTGAGGTAGGGTATCCAGTTTTTTCTTATGTGTGTTTTTTGTTTTTTGAAGCAGAAATAAAATTTAATTGTTGCATCTACTGACATAATCTACTTTATTTTTCCCTTTTAACTAATGATTTTTTTTTTATTCTTTTACCTCCTGAAAGATGAGAAGGCAATTTAAAGTATAAACAAAAGCTATTGATTCTTTCAGTGTTTGTCTTTAGGAGCTTAACACACTGACTGGTATACCAGTAGAGACTGAAAACTGGAAAGGCTGCTTACCCAGCCCATTACTTCCACTTATTTACTTCCAGGCTGGGCAGTGGACTGGACCCAGTGGGTAGGGGGCTGGAAGGCCTGCTGGCTGAGCGAGGGCTGAAGAAATGCTGTTGTCAGGTATACAAAAGAGGCTCAGAGGGAACCAGGAATATTCCACCTAGAGGAAACAAGAAGGCAGCTGCCCGTCTGGAGAGGGGACAAGGTGGGCACCTCTTCACCTCTTGGATATGGTCACCTTTACCTTAAATTGGAGGACTCCCTTCCTAGTGCCCCACAACCAGCTTGGGAGTGGACAGACCCATTCCCAGTGGGCCATTCAGAAAATGAGGATATTAATTTTACTTCCAAAGAATTTCTGGCTCTAGTAGAACACTGGATAAATAAGTTCTCTTGTAACAAGTTTTCCAAATGGGTGGGAAGGCATGAGCATGCCTCTTGGACCTAGCTGCATTAAACAGCTCTGTCCTCTGGGTAGGGGCTCTTCACACCTCCGCTGGGCTGCCTGTAGCCGGGGGTGGGGGGCGGGGGCGGCAAACCAGTACCAGAAGCTACCCGGGGCATAGATGCTGACTTATTATAAGAACTTTCATACTGACTTCCGTGATGGGAGGAGATAGCCCCATCACAGCAGGTGAGCCAAGACCTAATGACCACTTGGCCGGAATCTGAGAGTAGAATCTTGCCAGGACTGGATTGCTGACCTCCACAGTCCCTTTTATGCCTAGAATATGAAGTGACACCAGCTAACAGAGATGCCTGCATTTACTTAAGAGCCAAGCTAATCAATGCAGTGTTTTGGCTCAGGATTATTGGGCTCATGGTGTCATTCTATAGGCCTAGCTGCATTTCATACCATTGGCCTTGACACCTTTGGTTTTCTGGGTTGATCTGCCTGCTCCTCATGAGCTAAAGAGCCCCTAGAAGCTCTGTGCTCCTGCACAGTTTGCAAAGTGATCAGATGTACTAGTAAGATTCTATATTGTGGGAAGGTGTCAGGAAACAGGAAAAAAACCCTAATATGAATTCTTATTTGTGGGGGGAATGGCTACTACCTGCCTCTACCTCAGTGTATGAGTACAGCGCAAACAGGGGCTTTAGCAGTGGGCTTGGGAAACTGAAAGCCCAGCATGCATCCTGTGAGGGCTTAGACAGCTGCCAGGAGACAAGGGCAGAGGGACCAGCCTCAGTGGGCTCTGCGGCTTGGTTGTCCCTTCTCAGTTCTTACAGGCAAGTGAGCAGGAAGAGGGTTCAGCACCTCACAAACTGGTGGGTGACCTCATAAGTTCCCATAGACTCCTGAGCCTTTTCGTCAGTCAGTCCAGTCCTTCTCCTGCAGATTAATGTCACTGAAGATTGTCCTTGATTCTACACCCTCAGCAACAAACCCTGCCTGAGGCTGGAAATCAACTGGTTCAAGGCCCCGGCACTCAAACTCTACTGTTACTTTGAACTTCTCATTGTCTTTAGCATTGTCAGATTTGATGGTGCCGCTCAAAATCTCAGTGGAGTTTTCCCTGGCTCACAGCTTGCACTTCTGGACCCTGGAGGTGCTGCCATGGCCTCCTTCAGTGCCTCACTGTCCATCAACCAAACGTATCGCCACTTCTCTGAAATCTCACCACAGTTGCCACATCTCATCTCCAGGTACCACTGCAGGAAGCACCGGAAGTCCTCCTGCACAGGTGGAGGTTAGTGGCCTTCTCTGTGTGGCTTTGAGCTGCAGTGCCATTGTCCCCATAACGGCTGGCTCAGCCGGCGCAGGCTGTGGTCACTGTTTTCAGGCCCATCCCAAACGGTGGGTGGGCGCCCGTTACGGTGTCCAGTTGTGTGGAATGATGCAGAGCACAAATTCACCTACTTAGCACTGTCGTTCCTACCTCAAATGCTCAAAAGGGAAGGACTGCTCTTTTTTTTTTTAATAAAAAGATATTGAATTCAATTATGGAAAATGATTGAACTTCATTCTGGTGGCGGCATGTGTTGTTCCTGCTCAGGGATGCCTCATATACCGAATGTCAGCCTCATGAGCTTGGGAGGAACAAACTCAAAGCCGTCACGCGGTTCTCCACTCTTCCGCACTGATTGCCCTGTAGGGGCCAACCTGACATAGGAGGCTGAGTTTAGATATCCGGCATTGTCTGCATAGAGGCCAGGGAATGTTGCATTCATCATTTCAAACGTATGGCTGGCTCTCAATATTTAAATAAACTTTCATTAAAAACTCGGCTTGGTATTTTATAGATACAGACAGGCAGTGGTGACTTCTGCCCAGGTAATAAAGAGAGCAGAGGAATAATGAGAGCAGGCTCAGTAATTGTGCATCTTAGAAAATATTTATCCTGATAAGTTTATCACTTGGAGAATAAATGATACACAATAAGTGTATTGGAGAATAAATGATATAAAAATGGATTATGCCTCAAATATACATTTTAGAAGAAACTTCCATGGATTTTTCCTTAACGTATTTAAAGCATTTTATAAAATGGTTTAAGATTATAAGTTCAGAAGTCCCTGCCTCCCCCCAAAAATGACAGAAAGCAAAACTTTACTAACACAAATAAGAGCTCTGAACAGCATTTGAATTCCCATCACACCACACCTGGTAAGAATCAGCCTAGCACAGCATCATCCATCATGCCAGGCTGTCAATTTTGACATCCTTTAAGTCTTCGTTGTGTGCTTAATGATTACATGACAGAAAATGTAAACAGACACCACATATACAGGTATGTGGTACATATATTTATGTGTATATTTGAATTTGAATATGTGGTATAAAGAAGCACCAAAAGAATTATGGCACAAAAATAGCCCATAAAAACATACACATGCAGACATGCATGCATGCCCCTAACAACAACTAAAACAAAAAACAAACAATTTCTTACAGAAGAACACAAAGCCCATTTTAAGTAATTTACCCAATGCAAAAAAGGTAAAGAAACAGATATCAATGTGTGCTCATCGATAGATAGATAGATTATAGCTTTATTAGACACTCCTTCACTCTTCATTATGACACTTCAAATTGTGACTTACTAATAGGGATTCAGGAGTAGATGGTGAGCCCAGCACAAGTCCTGTATTAATAATTCATCAGGCACACACACACACACACACACACACACACACACAAATGGTAGAAGTACTTGAATATTTGAAAGCTCATGTGCTTCAAACAGCAATGCAACAACTCAAATTTCAATTTTATTATTAGCAGATTGTTTGCTTTAAATTGATTATAGGAGCATTTTTATTATTTCAATAGCTTATTTAGCATGTTTGTAGTACACTAGGAGTTTTGAGTTTAGCAATTGTTCTCATATTCCAGGCATCATTTGATGTTTGCAAATGGTCTATTTTGGGGGATTAGCAATAACACTTGTAATTGTAAAAATCTCCAAGCCTCTCCCCCCACACTGCAGCACCCCCTCCCTTCACTCAGGGGTATAGATGTAAGGACACATGGAATGCTAAACATATAATGACAAACATGGAAATGAAGATTTTAAAACACCAAATTGTGTAATTCTCTTTCATTAAAAGGCACAAAATTAGTTTTGCTGCTAATACATTGTTAAGAAACCCAAAATATAAGATAAATAAGATGACTATTTTCCTTCGTTTGTGTATTAATTTTCTCATTTTTTACAGTAAATTTTCAAGTGCCAGAGTTTGTATAAAACTGAATCATAGCATAAGATATAGTTCTCAAATATCTTAAAATATTCTCATAATGTCATATTCATCTAATAGTAAAATTGTGTCAATTTAAGAAACACTGAAAACGCAAAAGGAAAATTATGCACACACATATTCACATACCCTCACACATTTCTACATGTATGCACACACATTCACACACCCTCACACATTTCTACATGTATGTGCACATTTTTTCTCCTTATTTTTGGAAGTTGCCAGGATGTTGGCAGTGGCCTCTGCTGTATTCATGCTCCAGCTCTAAGGGCTTGTCTCCGTGGCTGCTAGGGGCCCAGCTGACCACATTCGTCCCTCCAGCTTTGTATAAGCCTGTCAGGGCTGCACAGGCACACAGAACACAACAAAACAGCCTTCCTCCTCCCCCAGCTCCCAGTTTCAAGGAGTATTGATAGGTAGACATAAATGAAAATATTCTCTCAAATGTCTCTTCATTTTTAAAATGATTAAGGCAATCGTAGATAAAAGTGGTAAGAAATAAAACGGTTGCTATATCAATGTGGTTCTTTAGAAGAGGTATGTTAATTTGCATGTTATTTTTGTTGTATTTGTTGTAATATTTAATATCTAGAAAGATGATTATGTATGTTAGGGATCTAATATTATGAAGAAAACCTAAGATACAGTTTGCTCTCAAATGGTTAATATTTTTTGTTCCCCTGAAAGTATTATTTAATTTTGCTTTTTCAGCAAATATAGAAATAGCCTTTGGTTAGGTAACTATTTGAAACTAAATAATTCCACATGAGGGCCATCCTACTGCTAATGCCCGCATTGATTCCAAGTATAGTTTCTCACTGTGAGATCTTCCACTTCCTCCTGACTTACTCTAATGATGGCCACCTGCCGGAGAGCACGCCTTACCCCCAAAGGACATCTTTTAATTTTCATCCAAAACAACAGAATATATTACACGTTAGATATTCACGAGGAAACATCACCAAAGAAGGGAACACACCCATTTGGCCCTTAGAGCTGTTCTTTCAAAGGTTCTCGGCAGTTACTGCTTTCAGAGCTGCGTGTCCGCTGCGTTTCAGATGCCAAAATTTGGTTCCTGCAGTATTAATAGAGGGTTACACCAGGATTAATGAAAAGGTTCCATGTTCACATCCAATAAATAAGTACCTAATTAACGGCATGGGCAGGCCAGAAGCACAGATATAGTCTTTCTACAAATACCCTTTGTACCTTTCGGCACTGGCTGTGAGCCTCTGTGGCTGACTGGTGCCTAAAGGCGCGCTGAGAAGCCGCTCAGCTGGTGGCTGGCACTGGGCTGGATGAGGGCTGGTGAGGAACACTCCGCAGTCTTTCATGGTCTCCCTGCCAGCTGTCACCAGCTATGGGTGCTGAAAAGATGCTGTCACTTCATCCAAAGGGATTTACTTGGTTGGCGGGAAAATTTAAATACAAAGCATGCAGTTCAAAAGCTGGTAAAAGGCTTGTGAGCTTACAAGAGCACATGTGTTTGCCACAGTAATACATCCTTAGGACATTTTAGTCCCAAAGCCAGGATCACTGCCAGGGGCACGGTGGCAGATGAAGGCAAGGACCTTTGCCACTCCAGTTATTACCTTACAACTATTCAACTCAACCTCATAAGCCTGTTATCAAGGCCATTAGAAAGGAAAGAAAGGAAAAGAAAAACTGCCCTCTGCAGTGGGGCTAAGGAAACACACGGAGGCTCTAATATTGCCCGGCGTCACCTGCATGCACACACCCTGCTGCCTGGTGCCTTCTGTGTTCTCCTTGTCCACAGCTACAGTGAGACGCATTGACTGTGAGAGCCGGAGCGGGGAACCAAAGCATGCAGCGTGTTACATTCCCTGACTCAGGGTCACCTTCGAAATGACAGGGGAGGTTGCCGAAATGTGCACAGCAGAAGGTTTGGAAGGTGGTGGTGTGGAGGCAGCCCCTCTGCATGATGGTAAAGGTGAAATCTCTGCGGTTCATGCTGGAGGGGAGGACATTAGGCTACCTGATTGGCTAAAGCAAACACCAACAACAAAGACCATTTTATTTAAAGCCAAAGGAAAGCAGAGACTTCACCTGTGAGCGCCCACCATTAAAAATGCACATTTCCTTGTCCAGATTGGTAAGGGAGCCATACCCAGGCCACAAGAGCAGCATGTGGCTGGGCAGTATCTGCCTTCCAGTGGACGTGCATACAGCCTATGACCATCCCGTTAGGCCCAGGGACCTAGACGAGGAAGACTACGCATAGGCGAGTGCTTTAGGCTGGATCTTAGCATGATGGCAGAGGGTGCTCTTACCTGAGGTGTAGCTTATGTGCTTAAGCCTGGTTTGACCTCAAGACGTGAGGCCAAAGAATTGTTCCGGCTCTAATGTGCAGAGAAGGCCCTGCAGCAACGTCTTAGTGATGGGATATGGAACGCAGGAGAGGCCTCCCAGATGGCAAGAAAATTCCCGCCCCAAAGATAGCTGAGCAAAGCAAAGGATTGAGGTGAAATTGCTTTGTGCTGATTTTAGGAGGAATTGGTCAGAAGAGAAGCTTAGAGCATTCGCAGGAAGGAGCGAGCTGCTAAGAAGTGCAGCACAAGTCAGAGAGTCTGCCTTTAGATGTCACTGCAGCCTCACTGCAGTGTTTCCCAAATTCCAGGGAGGGCTGGGATCCTTTGAGTCCAGCTCATATCCACTCCGGCAGTTCCAGGGGTGCAGTGTGCACCCTCTAGATCTCCTCACAGAGGCTCTGGGGCAGTGGGCCCCGCTGAGCTGAAAAGGGAAGACTCGCCTTGACCTTTATGCCAGCTCCTAGCTGCCTTCCACAGTCACCTTCACTGTGCCGACAGGCCCCCATCAAGATTAGCACAACAAATGCAAGTGAGATGCACCTGCCACGACCTGCAGGGGCGGGCAGTGATATGGGCCAGCATGTGCCCCAGAGTGTCCAACCTCCCTTTCTCTGATCGCTGCATTCCAATACAGCTAAATGGATATTTCCTATTTGGGAATATGGCTTTGTTTTGTTTCTGCTTTTATCCCAGATTAGATGGAAATATTATAAATATTACCAAATGGGTAATATTTCTTAAGTTGACAAAAGTTTCTTAGGGAAAAAATAGGCCTAAATAAATTTTACCACCTCATCTAGGCCCCATTTGCTCATATAAAGTAGGCATTTCTCGCTGTGGAAACGTGACTTTTGGGATTGAATTGCTTTTCCACGGGGAGGCAAGGCAAGTGAAGAGCATTGTATCCAAGAAAGTCCAATTAGCTATTAGACCAAAAACTAACTCTGATAGCTGGCATCGAATCTAAAATCTGAGTAAAACAGACAAATCAAATATCCAGCAAAAGCATTACCAAATGCTGCACACGCATCTGCCTATACATTTCTAATCAGTATTCATTTCCTGTCCTTAAAATAAACAGAAAACAGATTTCTCAGCTTTCCCTAAAATCAATCTTTTGCAGTATCTGTCAGTTTCTCTCTCCCAATTAGTATTCTACATCCATTTATTTTTGTTGTAAGTTAATTTTTTTAACATACCTTGGCACACGTGTTTCATTCAATGCTTGTAAATGAAGTGACAGACTAACACTGTGCTCCTTGAGGCCATCAAACCTGTAACTTTGTTAATGAACTGAGATGAATTAGAGATACCTTATTAATTATTGCTTGCCTGGTAGGTAAAGCTTTGGCTTTTCACCTCACTGGCCCAGAGAACAAGATTGCCTTTGGCCATGTCCAAGGGGCTCATTAAGGCATCTCTGGGGATTGGGAAGGAATTGTTAGTGAAAAGCAGTGGTCAGTGCCCCTCAGAGAGCCAGCAGGGGAAGGAAGCCCTCAGCGCTGAGGCCTAACGAGGCGGTGTGTACTACACCTGTGATCAGACTGGCCTGGAAGTGCCTGGAGACCACTGTGCTCTCTTTGTGATTTGGAAAGTTATCTGAAAATGCTGAACACAATCCATAATTGATGTGTGCACGCAATTATAATCCTCCAGATAGCTACAAACTGTTGCCGTTGCAAGCCTCAAGGAGTGGTAAACTTTAACATACGGGTCATGAGCCAAGATATTTGATATAATAAAAGAGAAAACTATTGGCAGCAGGAAGGGAATTGAATCTCTTTTTCTTAATTAGTGTAATTATATACAGCTTCTTGACAGCTAGTGCACTAAAGCATAGGCAATATTGTAAAGAATAGATTTTGTCATTTGTATTGTACATATTCTTATATGTGCATAGTTTCTGTAGTGCACAGAGTTGAAAGGTCGCTTCTGAGTGAAGTCGGCTATTAGACATGGGCTTTCATTGGAAACAGACATGTGCTCCTGCAAGTTTGGAAGGATGGGGATGGGGAATTCTGGCAATGGACTCACAAAGACTAGCTACTTTATTCAGTCACTCATTGTATTAAAGATGTTTGTTAAACTTTCAAAATGGCAGGTCCCTCCAGATGGTTCTGTAATGAGGCTGCAAAGTCAATGGTTGATTTGTTGGGTGCTCCAGTGTGGTCAGTCAACACGGTTATTGATTGCTCACTGTGGGCTGAGTGCTAGGCTGGGCCAACCTGCTGTACAGCATGAACTGGTATTGATGTCAATGAAAAGGAAGCTCTGAAATGTCATTGCTGCACTAGCTGGGATTGTCACTCTGCTGATTATCTGTCCAAACACAACAGACCAAAGACCTGGAAAAGAAGCTGCGGCCCCCAGTGCACATAGCTGTGTATCTACACTTTCCTAAAGGGAAGGACTCCAACACTTCTTTCTCAAGGTCTGCGAAGTCTAAATGTCTGAAGGGCAATGGTGCTCAGAAACACGGTGTCTGGCTTCAGGGCTGGCCTGCAAGAGTTTCGGATTTATTCAGCCCAGATTGGGTTTGGTTCTTGATTTTCAAACATTTCTTGTCATTGTAATAGGAGAAAAATACAGCATTCCTATAGATTACAAAAAATAAGAACTCAAAATTTTCTCATTATTAAAGCATATTCCTAAATATTTGCATATTTGGTTACATTAAAATTTTATATATTTATCTTGGAAGTTGAGTTTTGAGTTAAAAATGAAAACAAAACCCTTAAATTTAAACTATTAAGAGATCTAAAACTATTCTACCAACTAATGAGTGTTAATATAATTTTTATTTTTACTTAAATATTGCTTATCCTTTGAAATTAGTACCTGACCATATTTGCTTAGAAAAAAAGTATACAAAGTTTGAAGGGATAAGATAATCAGTCTGATAAGTTTGATAAAATAATAAAAATATTTAATAGGAGATTTGGAAGTATAAAAATATTTACGACAAGACCTGATCCACACAAAATCAAAATATGAAATACAAATTGTCGAGTTAATTTCTGGTTAACATACAATTCATTAAGAAATGAACCTCTTGCAGCTTTTTAGAAATTTGCCTGCACCACTGATTCTCGTGTTTGGGGGTTTTTGATGTTTTTTAATGATGTCCCATAGGAGCCTTTTAAGTATTTTATTTCTAATTGTCCCCTCCCCATGAAATATTATTAGCAAAAGTACCTTATATATCTGTTGATGCGCTGCGGCCTTTGAAGCGCCTAACCATGATAATATCTGAGATTCTCCCCCCGCCTTCCACCCCCCAAAATTAATTCCACCCTCTTGGGGGCGTTATTGACTCTGTTGAGAATAGATAGAGCTACGCTTATTCTTATTTCTAGACAGGATATGAATATGATTTCTGTAATAATCTCATCTCTTCTTCCTCTTAACAAGACATCATTGCTAAGCAATAAGCAGAGAAACTTTTCTAAATGTCTTTGAAGATGTGAGAAGGGCGTGGCAGGCCAGGTGAGAGAAAGCGGCCCGCCTTCCTTTGCACGTGCTCGTTCTGCTCACTGCTCAAGCGCAGCCCTGCAACGCTCCCTCGCTGCGTGTGCCCGCGAGAGGCCCACGCGTGGCATCGGCAGTGCGGGCAGCAGCCCTCAGTCCACCCGCAGTGCTGCCCCCAGCCCGCGCGGTCCCTGCTGGACGCCAAGAAGGTGAGGTGCGGTGCGAGCGCTTTTGATGTTGCCAGCTCCCATTTGCCACCCAACTTTTTTCCCTTCCAAAACCTCTTAGCAACTTCAAAGGCCTCCTTGCTTCTTGCCTTAATCCAGTGCACTGAGACCTCTAGTTCAAAGAACTTTCCTTAAACCCTCCTCTTAAACTTTTTTCTTTCCTCTCCACAAAGTAGCAATTACAGCTTCGTTGCGTGGCAATCGGGCTCTGGCGATCGCTCCTGCTATTAATTAATCTCACAAAGGGGGCTCATTTCCTGGCGAGCAATTGACGAGAGACCCAGAGAACAGAAAAGCCTTTCAAAGGCTCCAGCTCGCGGAGGGCGAGGTATCAGAGGAACAGCCCCGCAGCAGCGGAGGTGGAGGCTCACCTGATACCCCGTCCACTCGGCGACCAAATGATTTGTTACTCAGAGGCTTTTTACTAATTTTTACCAGCAAAGACGCGCAAACCAGGCAGTCAGCACAAACTAGTCACACTTTGGAGAGATTTGCAGGAGCCGCTCTCCCGTCGCAGCCTAGCAAAAGCATTTTGAGCCTATACTTCACTTTCAACAGAAAGTGTTCGCTTCCCTCACACAGAGAAGCCCTTGGAACAGGAGGAGATGAAGAGGCAAGAAAGAAGCATAACAGACAAGAGATTAAAGCTTTCTATTCAGCATCTCTTTCGTATTCAAATTGCGCTAGCAGCTCTGTGAAAGTTAGAAGCAGCTTGTTCAGGAGAGCTTCTAAGTGTGTGCCTGGATTCCATGGGAATAGGCAAGAAGCCCCTGCCTGGGGAATGAAAGAAAGATAAGATGTCCCATATGAAACAACTCCACAGTGGCTCGATTACTTCAGCAAACCATCAAGGCAAGCTTTGAAGATTTGAGAAAACACTGTTAAAATTTAACAAAATAGCGCATGTTGCAGATTTTGTGCCAGTAAGTGTTTGGATGCTCCTGTGAATTGCTCAACCTATACTCTCCCTACATGAACAATGGTTACTTCTTTGGTTTGGGGGTAGAAGGGACCCATGCATTTTGATGGTACCATTTAGAGAAAAGGAAGGCTCTATATATAAAAAAAAAGGGGGGGGGGGGAGAAGGAAAGAAAGAAAGAAAAAAAATTACTCTGAATCACTTGGAGTCAGAGCTTCAAAAACCCAAACCAGGTGTCTTTGATTAGAAGAAAACAGGCTTGTGAATAAGAGGTCCCTCGCTGCATTTTTGCTTCCATTGGGTGGTTGTGTTGTAACACAGCTTTAATGCACACAATGAAACTGAATGTCAGCAAAAGTCTTTACAGGGGAAAGGACTTTTTACATGCCTACATTTGTAAAGTTGAAAGCACGTTTGTGAAACTAAAACGATCTGTGCATGGAACAAGATAAAGCAGTCTTCAATATTGCTCAGATAGAAAGCTAAACTGTTGTGGCCTCCAAAATTCTTTTTTTATATTTTTATTGATTTTTAGAGAGAGAGTAAGTAACAGGGAGAGGGAGAGAGAAACATGGGCTGCCTCCTGCACGACCCCTACCCGGGAACAAACCCAGGACCTTTCCATGCACAGGACAACACACAACTAACTGAGCCACACCCCCAGGGCTCTCTAGAATTCTCTAAATCCAAGTCATACTGAACAGGGCATTCTTCTCATCCAATGTGGAGTATAGGTGGATTCCTTAAGCAGAAGACATTATGTCTTCAAAAAGTCCCTTTTCTTTTCACTAGAATGGATAGTTGCCTCAATTGATAGTCAACCTCACTGGGATCTTATCTGTCTTATGATAGTGAATCAACTTTGTGCCTCTATGATTTTATTCTGTTTTCTTTTCCTGCTGGCTTCTTTTCCACGTGCCTATATTAACTGTTCTTCCTATCTCCAATCAGAAATGCAACAAAATTTCAGGTTGCGAAAGATTATTTTAAGAATCTTCAGAAAGCATTCTCAAGAACTTAACCAGTGAATAATACACTCACTTCTTAAAGTTTTGTCTGGAAAAATAGTAAAAATAAGCTTGATCCCTGAACTCCATATGCAGTTCAAAAAGATTAACACAGAAATTCCAATTTTTAATCAAAGGGTGTTTTTTTTAAAGTGAATTAAAATTGTCTCATAGCAACTATCAAATGCTTTCCATTTGGTTAGGGCAGGGATTCTGACTCTGGTCAAGTGCAACAAATCTTGTGCAATTGGAGTCAGAACTGAATCTGTCAGTGTAGCTAGGAATACTTTCAAGCTTTAGCTTTGCACTATTGGGATTCATTTTTAAAAATCTTACTCAAATGGATAAATATTGTGCCCAGGGTCTATTAAAGCTGTCTACATGTAGTTTTTTTTTTTTTAAATATATATTAACATATTTTATTTATCCATTGCAGTTCCATTCGATATTATTGTGTATTAGTTTCAGATGTGGAATAAAGTGGTTAAACAATCATGTACTTTACAGAGTGGCCCCCCGATGATACAAAGACCCACCTGGCCCCACACATAGTTATTATGATATTATTGACTGTATTTTCTACACTGTAATTTACATCTCTGTGTCTATTCTGTAACTACCAATTTGTACTTTCTAATGCCTTCACCTTTTTCACCCGGCCCTCTAACCACATCTGCTCTGACAACATTTACTTTTATGTCTTTAACTAAAAATATTAAAAAAGCCTTCCACAAAAGCACAAATTGATCGCCAACTGTTAAAAAATAAAGGTAGCATGTTTAATTTAAAAAGGAAAACAGTAGCTTTCTGATAAAGATACCCTTGAGTAATTGGAAACCTTGGAAACCAGGAAGTCCCTCTGGCCCATGACCCCAGCTGAGTCCCACAGTATCAGTCACGGAGCGGGAGCAGGTGGCGGTCTGCAGGTGGCGGGGGGCACACAGGTCTACAGTGCTCTTCTCAGGGCTTGTCACTCTGCGGTCAAAGCATCCATTCACTACTGCAATTGAATGTTTCTGCGGCAGAAGGATTAGCTTCCCAAGTGCTGAGCCACCTCTGGAGCGGGCTCCGAGGGCAGATGCAACAGGTGCAGGGGCAGCTTCCAGAAACACTCAGAACCTTGGCTTAGTGAGTCTGTGTTCTGCACCGAGGCCAGTCTGCAATGCCCTGGAAGTGTGTGTTGGAATTTATATAGGGAGGTGTAGTAAGAGAAAAGAAAAATCCAAAAACAGAGACAGAGATAGAAGAAGGGCGCAGTGATCCATAAAGAGAGGGCAGAAGTGGCAGGAGTCCCAGGGTGTTTTTCTCTGCGTTTTTATCTCTTAGCTTAGACTTGGTCCCTCTCCAGCCCAGGCATCCATGTCATTTCCTTTGACAGAACCCAGCTCAGCATTAACCAATGTCTGCAGGGAGGCATAGAGGGTTGGTCAAAAAATTCTACGCAGTGCTTAATAGAGAACACAGTGACAGTTGATAAAATACTTTTGGATAATTATATTTTATCTGAAAAATGTTTCAGAAAAAATTGGATGCTGAGTGTTTATTTTTCTACAGTCATCATATGTTTGTAAACCTAGTGAATTTTAAATGTGAACCCTTTCTTGCAATTTTAATACACTAACAACCAAGGGGCATTATTGTGAATACATGTGGTGAGTGTATTCACAACAGCAGAGCATTACATTCCATTTGACAGACTTCATCATCAATATTAAATGCTGTGTGATCAAATCTTCGGCAATACTCAGTGTCCAACACAGAGAGGATGGACTGAAGAAAGCTGGCTGTAATCCAGTGCAGCAGTAGTTACAGAAAATAATCATCAAGAAGTAGCTGGAGGTGATAGGGTAATATATTTCCCTCTGGGAGACCACGCTGTAATTAGATTGTACAATGCATGAAGGAGTTTGTGGGATCTTGTGTGCAACCATAACATAAAACCAGGCTGAACAGGTATCATAGGCCCACCTTTTATCATGCATCTCCGGAAGTCCAGGCAGAATGTGCATAACATGTCCCAGGTGCAGCATCTCTGACCTGATTCTGCCCAATTCTCTCTTTTTATCTCTTGCTTTTCCTCCATTTCTGTCTTTGTCCCTGTCTCCACGTCCCTCTCACTCTTTCTCTGTCTTTCTGTCTTTGCCTGTCTCTCTTTCACACACACACACACACACTCATGCACACACACAACTATCTGAGGATAGAAACTATGCAGGTCAGGGATTTTGTCCATAACATTATTTTAATTTTTATGTGAATAGACTTAAATGTTCCCAAATCTATTCACATATTATTAATAGAAACAAAAGAGCTGTGCTATGTTATATTTAAACCTGTAGGGCATTTCCCCACAAATATGGAAATATTTAGATTTGTGAGGCCTTTATCCTATTATGAAATAAGTTATATCCTGAGTTCATTTTAAAGAAATAAAGAACGTCATTGTTTATGAGATCTCTTTTAAGAACTGAATTGATACTAGGCTCTTACCATTGAATCTTTAGAGTACCACAGTACCTATTTTTTTTTCAAAGAAAGATTATATGTTTAAGTCAATATAAAATTCAGTACAAATCCCAATTATTCTTAGGTTAGCATAAATACATTGCAAATAAGAAAGTAAACATTAAAAGGAAGACTGTAGTAGAAAAATTTTCCTTAAGCCAAAATAATTAAATGTTATTCATTTTTTAAGTAAGCAGCTATTACAGCCATGAACTGCACAAAACTCTTCTTTGTAGGCATTAAAGCAATCCCCATGCTTCTGAGTGGAAAGCAGAGAAAAAGAATTCTAGGACATTCTATTGGAGACCACTGGGTCTTCTTATCACAGGGGTGCAATCACATTCATTGTTAGGAAGTCTTAATTGTTAAAAGGCAAAATCATAATATTCGAGTTTATTAAAACAAGAATCTTCTAAAAGATTCCTAATTTCTGTAGGACTTACAAAATGGGTTTCCACAATAGATTCTATGGCAAGTGTTTGCAGTTTTTATGTCTAATTAGTGATGAATCTCTAATTCAGTTTGCATCCTTATAAGCTTGGAGGAAATTCACATTTTATTGTTAGGTCTTGCTGAAAAGTCTCTAAAACCCATCAGTGTTTCCCCGAAAAAGAAGGGATATTTGTCCCTTCTACTGTTAACCTGAGTACAATGCTGGAAGTAACATTTCTATTGGAATACAGTCATAACGTAAAGACTCCCAGGAAAGTAAACTCAAACCTCAGCAAACATTTGCCATCAAAGGTACTAGAAGCCTTGTCCCACCACCGCTCCCTCTGGAATACGAGTGAGATTGTGTGGGCAGAGGGCTCATTCCACCCCAGGTTTCCCGCAGCCAAGAAGAAAGCCTGGGTGTAGCATTGGATGCATACAAACGGAAGCGCACACCACACAGGTAGGTTTGTCTGTTTCGGTTAATGTGGTGAGGCTAACCTGCTATATTTTACCTTCTTTCCAGGGGGCTTCACTAGCCAGCTTCACTAGCCAGAATGGCTTAATAATTTCTTCAAGAAGATATGGATTTAGGAAATGCTAACAGGGATATCTCAATCATTCCTTATGCCCTCCTCTGGATATGGAAGCCCATTATGGCTAAAACAGTCTCCTTGCCAAGGATACAACATTCCGAAAGAGTGCACACCGAGGTTTTAATGTGGACAACGCTGGAACGCCATTTCAATTCACACTGCTCTCTTCCTTAGAGGTAACTCCCAATCAAGCGATGTTTGAAGTCATGTAAACGGGGCACACTGCATTTTACCCCTACATAGGACGGCTCCTTGACAGCAACTTCCTAAAGCAATGGCGGCCCTAAGTGCTAGCTCACCTAGAATATATTGGCGAATCAGGCTTCACAGTGAGATTTGCCGTGGGCGGGTTTCTTGTCTTCCCAAGCAAGTATGTTCAGAAATCTGACTTTATATTAAAGTGGGAGTATAACTTAGGTTAGAACTCTCTACCAACATGTCCTTATATGAGAATAAAATTTAGTACACAGATATCCCAATGAATGCTGTGGCCTCTTTTATTTATAGTAGAATTGTGATTCTGTAGGCGTAACAAAAGAAACTATTAAACAAATTTTTCTTTAATTTTTTTTACAGTGGCTTTATGTTGACTAAAATTTAATTAGATCACTTAGAAAAAATAAAAAATATTAATAATTTAGAATTGAAAATGATACACTTCCAAAGCATTTCTTCCCACAGGAAGAGATTACTCAAGAAACTTATGTGCATACTAGTATATATATGCATAACCCATGGGCACAGGCAGCAGTGTTGTAGGACTGGAGGTGGTGGGTGCAGGGTGGAAGGGTCAAAGAGGGAGGAAGGGGGACATCTGTGATACTTTGAACAATAAATACAAATTTTTAAAAAGGAAGCAAAAAAACTGCTTCAAATCATCTTTACCTTTTTATTGAGTGTTATCACAGTGCAGACACAACTTTTTAGACATAGTCTATATAAAAAAGAACTTAGAGTAATCAGAATTATTTAGGTCAAATTAGCAACACAAAAAACCCCTATGTTTTAATTTGTTTTCTATGTCAAATTTGGTTTTTTGAATGTTATAAAGTTTTCATAACCAACAAATTTTGTAATATCTTTTAAATTTTGCAAACTGTTGAAGACATTTTAATTAACATTTTTATAACAATATCCTTGTTAAGTATAAAAACTTCATGTTAGCTCAGCTAGTGCAGGTCATGGTTGAGCATCAACCTATGAACCAGGAGGTCATGGTTTGATTCCCAGTCAGGGCACATGCCTGGGTTGCTGGCTCAATCCCCAGTGTGGGGTGTGCAGGAGGCAGCTGATCAATGATTCTCTCTTCCTCTCCCTTCCTCTCTGAAATCAACAAAACTATCTTAAAGAAAAAAAGAAAAAGGAAAAAAAATAAATGAACTCCTTTAAAACAAACAAAACAAACAAAAAAATGTCATGTTTTCTAAGTAATATAAGCAAACTATGAAATGGAAAAATTTTCAAGTCACATTTTTTATGTAATTACAACCATCATTTTAAAGTGTTTGGAAAAGAAAACTGGGGAAAAAGCAAATGCTAAGTTATTCAATAAATTAGTAACAAGTTTCACTCTGGAAACCTTTATTTTCTGTGTTCCTTTAAGCAGCTAACAAAAGGCACTATGTCCCCACACAGACATCTGAGCACTCAGCTGTGTGCTGTAAGTTTACACCGTAGGGTGCAATAACCTGGAGGCCTTTACCTTTTAACTTATTGCCCCCTCAATTCTCTCCACTTCTGCAATATTTTCCACCAATGTGTGGAGTCCTCAAGCCCTCTTATGATGTTATTTAGAAGTCGTATGTGGGTTGAAAGGTTACTCCAGTTCCAGAATAGGGATTGGCACTAAATCAGATTCAGTTTAATAGTGGTTCTAAAATTGTGTTTCTTGGTTTAAAGGATACCAAAGAGGCTCTGCTTTATGACAACTTTACAGCCTTTAAAGCTACTATAAATTTAGAGTATAATCTATATATTAAAAGGCTAAGTGACCTACCATACGTCCATCTGAGCGACTGTCCAACCGACTGACCGGCTGGTACATATGACTCACACATGCATGATACATATAAAGCTCTCGCTGGAGCCAATCGCATGCGTGTGTTTCGATCTGTCATTCAGGAATGACATGTCATAAATTAAAACTGAAAGTAGGTGCAATGATCATGCTACTGAGAAATCTTAATACTATATGGGTTCTTTGTAATGGTACTAGATTTATTATCAAAAGATTGCGACCTAACATAATTGATGCTGAAGTATTAACAGGATCTTCCGAAGGAGAGGTTGTTCTGATTCCAAGAATGGATTTGTCCCCGTCTGACACTGGATTCCCATTTAAAATAATTCGAAGACAGTTTCCCGTGATGCCAGCATTTGCCATAACTATTAATAAATCACAAGGACAAACTCTAAACAGAGTAGGAATATTCCTATCTGAACCTGTTTTCACACATGGTCAGTTATACGTTGCTTTCTCTGAGGTTCAAAGAACGTGTGACGTTAAAGTTAAAGTTGTAAATACTTCATCACAAGGGAAATTAGTCAAGCACTCTGAAAGTGTTTTTACTCTTAATATGGTATACAGGGAGATATTAGAATAAGTTTAATCAATTTATCAGTCATTGTTTTTAATCAATGTTGTTTTTATATCATGTTTTTGTTGTTTTATATCATATTTTTGTTGTTGTCATATCATGGTATTGTTTATTTATTAATCAATTTATACATTATTTTCATATATATTTTACTAATTTTCTTTCATGACTGACACTTCTATTATAGTGAAAGGGCGAATAGTGATATTAAAATATTTATTCTAATTAATTTCCTTTCAATGTGCACAAATCCATGCACCAGGCCACTAGTTTCAATATAAATTCATACAAGTTTCTTAACATGACAAAGCATGGCGTTTGTTTTCTGGCCATTCAGTTATTTGTTTCTGGAGAAAATACTGACTTAAGCATTTGGAAGTGTGCAGTAAGCTCAGATGCTTGTTCATGATGTGGATATTTATCAGACTAGCTTGATGAGGGGGAATGAGAAGAAGGAAAAATATAGCTGCAAGGAGAGAAACGGGGAAAGAGCAATCGAATGGGAAGAACTGATGAACCTCGGGAACAAGCATAGTTTGGCACTGACACAGAGATGGGTTCTATTCATTGGAAGGATTGACTTCCTCGTTTATGCTTGTCCCTCAGGCTTGTAATTCAGGAACCACATCACGGTTCAGGCTGGAGCCCATCCCAGCCCCTGAGCAGCCAGATGCGGGCTCCTGGAGGGAAAGGGCTCCAGGCACAGATGCCTCTCAACTCTACTTTTCCCAAGAGGGAGTGTGGCTTCTTATTCCTGAAGGATGAGGAGCACAGTTTTTAATGTTTGTTTTAAAAATCTGTAAGATATATTTATCTATAAAGTTAGAATACTTATTTTGCAGTATTTGTCAGTCTTGTGATTTTTAGTTTACACAAAATTTCTAATTTACTTGATGAGTCATAGCCTGCTGACAAATGGGAGAAGCTTAATTGGTCCGCAGCATGAAGATGAGCGAAAATGAGGAGTCTGTTGGTAACAAAAGACACCGGGGAAGACTTAGCCAAACCCTGGGCTGAGGACAGGGACAGGGCTAGACACACAAGGGGGAGAATTCAAAGGAGCCAGTTATTATAAAGTTAAAACTAAGCAAAGTGCATCAAACCTTTTTGCTTTAAGTTGTGTATTTCAAATAAATATATTGGTTGATTGGACTGATTCTCCACCACTTCCTATTACAACCAATGTTTAGTTCAACAAATTGAAATAAAACATTTTGTTTACTAAAGTTGGAGCTTTATTAGACTTTTTGACAATTTTGTGAGGTCTGTTTTCCTTTTCAAATACCTTAACTTTGTTCTAATTTAACAATGAATCATCTCATCTTTGACTGATAAAGAACTTGGCTTTGTAAAAGAACTACTGACGCATTTGAAAAACCAATAAATTAATGCTCCAAGAAAGCAAAAAGCCAATTCCATATTTTCCTGGAGAGTTGGTATGGTTTTGGAGAAATAGAATCTATAATAATAAAAGCATAATATGCTAATTAGACTGGACATCCTTCCGGATGACCTTCCAGATGAAGCTGGGGCTAAGAGAGAAGCCCAGGTCCCGGGTGCTTGCAGGTAGCTGGAGGGAAGCTGGGTCCTAGGTGCCAGAGGGAAGCCAGTGCCAGCAGCCAGGGGAAGGAAGGCCTACTCTTGCACAAATTTCATGCATCGAACCTCTAGTAAATAAATAACGTATTACAAAGAATGCTGCAGAAGTGACTTTGGAAATGGAGGAGCATAGCCTAAACAGCAAGAAGGCTGGCTCCAGCATTCTAGTTTTTAAACTATAAAATCCTAGCTAATAAAAGTGTAATAAGCAAATTAACCATCACTCCATCACAAAGATGGCAGCACCCATAGCCACAAGATGGTGGTGCCCAGTCCTCTCAGGCCCGCCAGAGTCACCAAGTCCCAGGGTGGGACGGCCGCTGAGAGCAGGCAGTGTGAGCGGCCTGGCGGAATGCTTGCTTCATCACTGCAGCGACGAGGCAAGCGTTCCACGCCCAGGTGCAGATGGGTCTCTGGGCCATGGAGAGCCTCTAGACAGCAGGCGCAGAGCAACCAGGTTCCACAGAGAGCTACTGGCACACAGATTCGTGCGCAGGGCTACTAGTTTTTATTATAAGACTAGAGGCCCGGTGCACAAAATTTGTGCATGAGTAGGGTCCCTAGGCCTGGCCAGCGATCAGGGCCAATCTGTGTGGTGACCGGCAGGGTGATCGGGGCTCCTGCTTGCACCTGCCTTGGCTGGCCTGGCATTGTCCGCTCACCAGCTCTGCGCCCTCCCCCACCCCCCCCCCCCACTGCCTCCAGTTGGGGCCTGCAGTCTGGAGGCAACTCCTTTGTTAAGTGTCTGTCCCCTGGTGGTCAGTGCACATCCTAGTGACTAGTCATTCCACTGGTCATTCCACCATTTGGTCAATTTGAATATTAGGGTTTTATATAGATAGATTTAAATTTATCTTACACATAATTCATTTTTATTTTAATGCTCACCTGAGGATGTTTTTTATTGATTTTTAGGGAGAAAGTGAGAGAGAGAGAGAGAGAGAGGAACATCAATGTGAGAGAAACATTAATCAGTTGCCTTATGTGCCCAAACTAGGAATCAAACCAGAAACCAACTGAGCCACCTGGCCTGGGCTTGCACATAGTCTTAAAAAATGTATTGCACTTTTTAAATTATACATCTTATTTTTGAAATTTGAGATAATTGTCATAAAAATGTTATTTAAATATTTATATATAGATAATTCAAAAGTGAAGTTTCTTAAGTATATTAGGAATCCCAAAAATTCCTAGGCAAGAAGGCAAATGTATTTTGCAATATTATTCATTTTGGAGTTTACTTGTATTATTTTTACATTTCAATAAGTTGCTCATTGTGAGATCAGCAAAGTACCCAGGTGGAAACATGTTTGAACAATGTTGAGTATGGAACACGGTGAATTTTTCCAATGAACTCCAGTTATGGAAAACACTTGTGCTGTGTGAATTTGGTCTTACCCACTGTGCAGTTATATTGTGTTCAATAGGACTTAATCTTTCTCATTTCTTACCTGTGGATGAGGTGTTCCACTTGTTATTAACCACAGTATGACATGCTTGTATTTAAGATGATAAACCATATGAAGATATTTAAAATATTTTATATTATACATCCCAAAATATACAGCTTTACTTAGATGTTATCTCATTTAAACTTAATGATATCATAATTTAAATATAACTTAAAATCATGACAAATATATCTAAAAAGACAATTATTTTTATTTGAATATTTTAAAAAATTAAAATTCTTTATTTGAAAATAGTCAAACATTAAATGTCATGGAATTAAAAATGCTTTCATCGTTTTTAATTCACATTTCTGTTTAAGAGAAGAAAAATATAGAGTGTCGAAGTAACTTACCAAGGCTGAGTGAATACAGCAAATATCTGGGTAAAGGTTATTCATTATCTTTATATTTTATCTTTAATATGAAAATTCTGACCATTAGTACATTTGAGAACATGATAAACTGTAATTTTAATTTTTATCCTGGTATTTGAACCTACGGTGTTAAATCAAAGTTTTTAGATTGGATATGAATGGGAGATTACAGTGTTCATAATTACAATTTTAAAAGATTTCCTTCAATTTAAATATGAAAACCTATGTCAGTGATATGTACAACAGAACCACAATAGAATACAAGATTTAAAAAAAATATATGTTTTTATTTATTTCAGAGAGGAAGGCAGAGGGAGAAAGAGATAGAAACATCAATGGTGAGAGAGAATCATTGATCAGATGCCTCCTGCACATCCCCCACTGGGTATCGAGACCAAAACCCAGCATGTGCTGACCTGCATCAAACTGTGACCTTATGGTTCATAGGTCTATGCTCAACCACTGAGCCACACCACGCCAGCAGGGCCAGGATTTTATCAGGTAGGAAAATGCACCAAGTATGTGTACCAAAATCCCTGTGGCACATCTCTCATCTTTAACCCTTAATCACTTCCAGAAGTACATTCTATTGAGTCTAATTTTCTATCTCAAGTAAAAGAGTATTCTGAAAGAATAAATTATTGATTGAGAGGTTTCCTACTCAAGTTTGGTCTAAAAATTGAGTAATATATTCTGATATCATTTTATTATTACTTTTTCCAAATCAGGATTATTTCTGGATCTTACCTACAGATAGTCAACCATCTGCTGCCCTCGCCTTGGTTGTGCAGACCATGCTGACACTTGATTTGATGAACATACGTCAATGTGAAACTCCTCGACTGTAACTTCTATTCAATATGTTACTATAGACACGTTTATTGGGATAGAATTTTTATGGTCTCATAATATCCTGAGAAGCTAACTATAAACTATTAACAAGAGAGTAACATTATTAATGATGAGGATCCCAGAAGTTATTTTCAGAAAGATTTTTACCCTGAGAATGAAATATTTAAGATGAGTTTGAGATAAACATATACCCTTAATCTGCTAAAATACCTGAAAAGAAATTTATTAACCTGAGAGTATCATTTGAGAAATGTTAAGTTGCATCAAGAATTTTGTAAAGTCTGAAAGCTTTTAAATATTGCTACCTTTGTATTATATTATAAACTACTCATTCTCATCCCCAATTTGAATGTTTAAACTATTATTGATATCCTGCCATCATTCTAGGGCAGTTTGATGTTTTAAAAATAGTTTTAGGGAGAAAAATTTTAAATGTATTTTACTTAATTTAGGTCACTTGTTTTAAAAGGTTTTTAAAGAACAAACTTTTGTTATTTTTTCAGTAGTATTTTTCACAAATATTGTCCACATCAGTTGAATGTGTTATCACAGAAGTATCACATGATACAGCAACCTTAATGAAAGTGATTTAATTAACCTATCAGGCTTGATCAACTGCTGAGTGACTAGATAAGCCCTATTTCTTTGGTGGTGTTTTTTTTTTTTTCATTTTGCTTGTGCTGGTCCTGGCTGCCTGAATGGCACTCATCTCTACAGAGCTCTTTATTGACCTATCACCAAAGAACCCACTGCCAGTGCCTTTCCTCTCACAATAGGACTGCTTCCTGGAGGGTGTACCCATGCGCACGCCCTCACCAAATAACAGGGATTTGCGAGATTTGTGCAGCAACATATTACTTTAAACCATATGAAATTGTCAGTATTTGTTTTGACTTAAAAGAATATGTAATCTGAGGTCTATATAAGTACTTATTTATCTTCAGTTTTGTTTTTGATTGAGCAGAGGAAAAACATCTTGCTCTGATCTACCCATGGTCAAAGCACCGCCTAATGCCTGTGTCTGGCCAACCAGAGGAACACCGGTATTTTAGGTTGCTGGTGGGTAGGGCTTTGAAGGGTCTTAGCTGGATACTTGAGATATTGACAAAATAATAAAATTAGAGTTTGAACACAGTGTCTGGGTTTCTTTTCTTAATTTAAAGACATGTAAATTATTCATGAATCTACCACTCTTCCTGAAAAACTTTGCTTCCACATGTCTAACTCCAACACTTGTTTATTTGCAACATATATTGCCCATGTTTCCTCCCTTAAATTTCTACATGTGTGCTCATATACACACATACACACACACGTGTTTCATGATAATAGATAATGAGAAAAATGTGTTTCATGACCTCACTGGTGAATATTAAAAAGGACTTCCAAAGCTAATAACACTACCAAATGTAACAAGCACTGGGAGAGAAGCAGTAGAAACCAGAAGAGATGGGAGACCCAGGGAACACTCCAGCTGTTCTAATGGCACGCTGGAACCTGGCGAGACTCTGTGGGCCTCATAAAGACTTTTCTAGGCCTTTCTCCACCTCTCTCAGTAGCTCTCCTAAGCCAAGTTTGTTGAAATACCGCATATGTTAGCTTTCTATTACTGCTGTAAACATTTACCACAAACCTTGCAGCTTAAAGCAGCTCAAGTCTATTCTCCTGCAGTTCTACGGGTTAGAAGTCTAAAATGTTCTCACTGGGCTGATAGTGAGGACTTACAAAGCTGCGTTCCCTCTGGAGGATTTAGAGGAGAATCCATTCTCTGGCTTTTCCAGCTTTCCCACATCCCTTGGCTTGTGGCCCCTTCCTCTGCATCAAAACCTTCAGTCCAGCATCTTCAGACCATTCTTTATTGACTCCCTGGTCTTCCTTGTACATGCCCTTATACATGTCCTTATGATTACCTGGATCCAACTGGATAGCCCAGGCTAACCTCCTCAAGGTCAGCTGAATAGCAATTGTAATTCCATCTGTAATCTTCATTTTCCTTTATCATGTGACCTAACACAGTCACAGGTTCTGGGTATGAGGATGTGAACAAGTTTGGGGCTAGTATTCTGCCTATCAGACAGATTTAGGTCAGCCCACACAATGGCTTGCAACTGTGACATGAGTATTTATGTGCTTTGCACAGGGGTCCTGTAAAACCTAAAGTTCGACCATGTGGGTCCTCTGCTCATATCTTCCAATGGATACCAATTTCTCTCTGACATCATAACAAATTGTTAAAATGGCCTCCAAAGCTCTCAGGATTTGTTCCCCAATTAATGTTTATCTCCTAGCACTCTGCCCTTTACCCCTCTTCCAGCCACACTGTGCTCCTAACATCAAGGCCTTTGCTGTCACTGCTTCTTGTGCCCCAACCACACTTTACTCAGGCAGAAATTTATTTAATCTGGTGCCTGAGTCGCACTTTAATCAGAGTTATCTTATTTAGTCCTCTGCCTGAGCCACACTTTACTCTGAGTTGTATTATTTAATCTGGTGCCTGAACCTCACCTTACTCAGGCAGAAATCTGAATTAATCCCTAACCTCGGTACTGACGTCTCTGAGACATTCTTCGCTAGCCAGAGGGCCCTACCCTCATTGTTTCCTGTTTTATTTTCTCCCATAACACTCACCAGAAACTCTCATTTGCCTCGTTTACCTTTAAACCTGTCTTAGCCCCTACAGTGCTTGCTCCAGGAGAGCAGAAATGGCTGTGTCTTCCTCCAACACTTTGAGCAGCAGATGCTCATTGAACATTTCCTAACACATGTGCTGTGCCTCCCAGTTATTTTTTGGGATGTTTTAGTTCAATGTACATATTTGGTAATCTCCATAACTCCTGCATATTAAAACTTATATCTAATGACTCGTGAGCTATCTATAACAGTGCCCAAAATTCAACATTTAGCCATTTTATTCAGTAAATATTTACTGGGAACGACTATGTCAGGCACTATATTTTACATGCCCTACCTTAGTTAACCATGGCAGTGGTACTATAAGTACTGCTTTGATAAATTTTTATATGTACGTGTGTGTGTGTGTGTGTGTGTGTGTGTGTGTGTGTGTGTGTGCGCGCGCGCGCACATGGGAAATAGATAGATAGGTAGATAGGGAGGTAGAAAAACAGACAGGGACAGAAAGATTGTAAGAGTGTTTGGGGACTCTATGAAAAGATTGTGTGTGTGTGTGTGTGTATGTGTGTGTGTGTTTTTACTGTGCAGGTTGCCCAAACTATGAGAGACACTGCCATAAGGACAGGGCAAGTAGGGGCAGTGTAAAAAGGTGTAGAGAGGAAATACTATGAGGACCTTAAAATGAACAGAGTTTCTATAGAAAAGGTGGTAGTAAATGAAATAGATTATCAACTTGTAAATTGAGCAAACTTATCTATCATAGCAAGGACATGTTCTAGTGTAAACATAATACCCTGCTCTAGTTAGTAACTAATAGCATTAGGGCTATAACTTTGATGAGAAAACTGTGATCACAGAACCATCAGAAATATATTTGGAGATATAAAATAATGTCTTCTATTTTAAATGTTGTTATGTATCATAACTGCACAGTAAAATACGTATTTTCTTAGCATTCAATGTTCAAAACCAGAAGCCAGTTGGAAAACCTGCCGCAGACTTTATTTTTTATATTTCCCGCTTGAGTGCACCACAATGGACAGAGCAGAGCAAGCAGCACAGCATGCTATTTATCCAGCCATCAGATTATCATAACTAGGAGAAGGGAGATATTTTGGTATTTAAAAGAGCTTATTAGTCTTTTGAATAATATTTATAAGCAAATATTTGCATTTAAAAATATATAATTATATGAAGCATAATCAAATAAATTAGTTTTAGGGTTGTAAATTAATGGTTATTTATAGTTGCTATAAAATTGGTAGAGATTTTAGATATCAAAAAAGTGTTTGTTTATATATGAGTCATATGCACTCCCTTGGGGGCTCGGAGATATTCCAACTTCTGCAGATGTCTCAGGAGCAATTTATATGGAGTGTGGAGAGCTGGAGATCTTTATCTATGAACTATAAGAAAAGGGAATCTATTTTTGCCTTAAAAATGAATCAGTGCACAATAGCACCAAAGAGAGGAGGACATCTATACTAATAAAAAGATAATATGCTAATTAGACCGGACATCTTTCGGATGTCCTTCTGGACAAAGCCACAGTGGCAGGGGCAAACACAGAGGTGGTTTGGGGCAATCAGGCCAGCAGGGGAGAGCAGTTAGGGGCATCAGGCAGGGGAGAGTGGTTAGGGGCAATCAGGATGGCAGGCAGAGTGGTTAGGGGTGATCAGGCAGGCAGGCAGGCGAGCAGTTAGAAGCCAGCGGTCCCAATTGCAAGAGGGATGTCCTGGATTGGAGAGGGTGCAGGCCAGGTTGAGGGACTCCCTTCCCTTGCACGAATTTTGTGCACCGGTCCTCTTGTATTCTATATATTCACATGTGATAGCCCAGCATGAATGTGCAGAATGGATGGCTAGAGGGTCTTTCTACCATGATCATATTTTTGCTTTTCTAGTCATACAATTAGATTCATGTGAATTGGCTTCTTTAGCTTAGCAATATGCATTTAAGGATTCTCTATGTCTTCTTATGCCTTGGTCTGTCATTTATTTTTTAGTGCTAAACAGTATTCTCTTGTATGGATATACCATAGTGTTCTTACCTATTCTTCAATTGAAAGACTTCTTCGTTGCTTCCTATTCTTGACATTTCTGGATAAGGCTACTGTAAACATTCACATGCAGATTTGTGTGTAGACATGTTTTAAATCATTTGAGTGAATATTGAGGTGTATGTAATTACTGGATTGTATGGTAAGAGTATATTTAGCTTTGTAAGGAACTGCTAAACTGTCTTTCAAAAGGTCTGTGCCATTTTGCATTCCCATCAGCAATAAATAAAAGTTGCTTTTGCTCCACATGCTTCCCAGCATTTGGCATCACAGCTGCTTTAGGATTTAGCCTTGTAATAGTAATCGCTATGCAATGGTATCTCATTATTATTGATTTTTCAGTTTTCTAATGACATAATTTTGAGCATCTTTTCATATACATATTTGCCATCTGTATATTCTTGGAGAGGTGTCCAAATATTTTCCATTTTTAAATTGGGTTCCTTCCTTATTGTTCTGTTTTTAGAGTTCTATGTATATTTAGATACAGGCCCTTTATCAAATACTGGTAGGTGAATAACAACTAATAAAATTCATAATAATTCTATTTTTATCGAATTTCCTGTTGAAGCACTTTTTATAACGAGGATGTGACAATGATATGAGGGAAAATGTAATGGCATTTTGGGGTGATATGAAGAAACTCTAGTCAGCTTCTTTCTATTCTCATTTCTTCATTAACGCATTAGATGACTTTATACCAATCATTTTTATTTCTCCTTCTAAATCTGTTTCCTTGTCTTTAACTTTAGTTGAACAAGTCTTTAAATTCTCGTCTGCTCAAAAGGCTGTCTGAATCTACCAGATTGCTCAGATTTCTGGCTGGACTCCCATCTCCATGGCCACCAAGTTAATGTGTGCATTACTCATGTGGGCTTGAAATATAATTTATATTGAGGTTCACCAGTGACTTGGGTTTCATTGCCATCATTTCCTGCCTTGGGTGCTGAACACATATAAAAGTCCCAAAAAGTTAGTCTAAAGTAGGAAATTCATTTGAAACAAAGTTGGCGGTGCTATTTTTTAAGGTTATGGATAGGTGGAGCTTTTATCCATTTCTTGTCATGCATTCAATGTAGTTTGATTTCATAAGACCCATTAAAAAATGGAAAACTTTATTCCAATTGGCAGCATTATATACCCCTTGCAAGTGTTTCACACAGGTCAACAGGGCTCTGGCCTATTGGGGCACACTTCTGTAGTATGTTCTACAGTCACAGTGAAATAGTAACCTGTATTCATTGAACATTCCACATCAAGCCAGGTTCTACGTTTCCATGTAGTAACTCATGTAGTGCTCCTATAAGCCCTGCAAATTGACTATTTCCCCCATTTTACTGAGAAGGAAACAGAGATAAAGGGTCTAATTTACTTGACCCAAATTATCCAGCCTGCAAGTAAGAGCACCAGGCTTATAACTCATAGTCTGGTTCTGAAGTCCATAATTATAACTATTATATTTCACCATCTCTCTGTATGTGATCTAAATACCAACATATTCCATGAAATTATAAGTTAACCTCACTCAGGTAGTTATCTATGAAAATACTTCTAGAGATTTTTTTTAAACTGCAGTCTAAGTTATAATGATTTTTCAAAATATAATTTTTATTGATTTCAGAGAGGAAGGGAGAGGGAGAAAGAGATAGAAACAACAATTATGAGGGAGAATCATTGATTGGCTGCCTCCTACTGGGGACCAAGCCCACAACCTGGGTATGTGCCCTTGACTGGAATCAAACCTGGGACTCTTCAGTCCACAGGCTGATGCTCTATCCACTGAGCCAAATGGGCTAAGGTGAATTTTTTTAAATTTGGAATGGATGGAACTCACACTACTAAATAAAAAAGTTTCCTAATAATTGCCTTAAACATCCTATATAATAAAAGACCAGCGACCATTATGGCATAATGACCAGAACGACCAATGACCAGGCAACCAGTTGGTAGCTACAATGAGCACTGACGCAGACCTTGCTGTCAGCTCCATGACAACCCTGAATCTCATTCACCTGCACCCTGGACTCTGTCAGCAGGGAGGTGGGAGCCCCATTCCTCAGGAAACTGACCATTGGTCAGCTTGCTGTCCATGCCCTGACATCCGAGATAACCACTCACCCACACCCCAGACCCTGACAGCAGGGAGGCGGGAGGCAGATACCCACATCCCCAACCCTGACAGCAGGGAAGTGGGAGACCCCATTGGTCAGCTTGCTGTCTGCACCCTGACAGCCCAGATTCCTGTTCACCACGGGCCATGTTTGGATGTCCTTCTGATGCAGATAAATTATAAAATGAGAATAAATCTCATTTTATTGAAGATTTTTGTTGGAAATTACACTGAAGAGAAGGTGCCTGTGTGAACTGTGAAATGCATGCCTTTAACAAAATTCAAGAAGTATTCACATTGCATGGAATGAAACTTTCACATTTCAAACTTCCAAACTATCCTTGATTAACGAATACAACTACATGTGATGAATCTTATGAGCAACATCTGGCAGAGGTCTTGATAAATTCTCTGAATGATGAACAGTTGGCAGCCTTTCAAACTATAACTTCCACTATCAAAGATCAAACTGTACACCCCAAATGCTTTTTCTTGGATGGTCCAGACAGTACTGGAAAAACATATCTTTATAAAGTTTTAATAAATTATATTAGAGGTCATGGTCGTACTGTTTTACCCACAACATCTACAGGAATTGCTGCAAATTTACTTCTCAGTGGAAGAACCTTTCATTTCCAATATAAATTACCAATTCCATTAAATGAAACTTCAATTTCTAGACTCGATATAAAGATTGAGGTTGCTAAAACCATTAAAAAGGCCCAACTTCTCATTATTGATGAATGCATCATGGCATCCAGTCACAAATGCCATAGACAGATTACTAAGAGAAATTATGAATTTGAACGTTGCATTTGGTGGTAAAGTTCTCCTTGGAGGGTATTTTCAACAATGTTGCAGTGTTGTGCCACATGCTATGCGAATGGCCATTGTACAAATGAGTTTAAAGTACTGCAGTGTTTGGGGATGTTTCAGAAAGTTGTCTCTTTTTATTTTTTAATATATTTTATTGATATTTTACAGAGAGGAAAGGAGAGGGATAGAGAGCTAGGAACATCGATGAGGGAGAAACATCGATCAGCTGCCTCCTGCACATCTCCCACTGGGGATGTGCCCACAACCAAGGTACATGCCCTTGACCGGAATCGAACCCGGGACCCTTCAGTCCGCAGGCCGACGCTCTATCCACTGAGCCAAACCGGTTTCGGCCAGAAAGTTGTCTCTTAAAACAAACATGAGTTTAGAGGATTCTGCTTATAGTGAACTAGGGGCCCAGTGCACAAATTCATGCACCTTGAAAGGAACTGTGGACCTCGAGGCTGTGGTGGGCACAGGGGTGGGTCTTGGCCCATTCTCTGTGCCCCCACTTGGCCCCTCCTGCTGTGGCCCCCAGGCCCGTCTGCTGGCAGGCCTGCTCCTGCCACCGCTGCTCCCATAAGCTGACGGTGCCAGCCCTGCTCGCATCCACTGATGGCGCAGAGCAATTGGGGTTGATGCCAGCAGTAGGTGTGAGCGGCTGCTGCTGCCCTGATTGCCCCTCAGGAGCAGGGGGAGGTGGAGAAGCCCTCAGGGGCGATCAGGGCGGGCAGCCACTGCTCGAACCCGCTGATAGTGCCAAGCAATTGGGACCAGCGCCAGACACCAGCAGTGGGTGTGAGCGGCAGCTCCGGATCGAGCAGTAGGTGCGACCAGGACTTGTGCTGACAGCAGGTACAAGTGCCAGGCCGGACCGCGGCACGTGGGAGCAAATAATTTTCAGCAACCACCAGAGGCTCACCCCAATGACAGTGACCGGCATCCCGACTTGGTCTGGTGCCCCCGCTCACCTGCTCTACCATCCCGTGGTGACCAATGCCTGCCATGTTCCGCACACGCCCCCTGTTGGTCAGTGCACATCATAGCGACCAGTTGTTCTGTTGTTCTGGTTGTTCTGACATTTGGTCTATTTGCATATTAGCCTTTTATTATATAGGATGGTTAGTAAAACTTGGAGATGGCAAACTTAATAGCAGTTTTCATTTAGGAATGGATATTATTAAAATCCCCCATGAAATGCATTGTAATGGATCAATTATTAAAGCTACCTTTGGAAATAGTATATCTATAGATAATATTAAAATATATCTAAACATGCAATTCTTTGTTCTAAAAATGAGCATGTTCATAAATTAAATGAGGAAATTTTGGATATACTCGATGGAGATTTTCACACCTATTTGAATGATGATTCCATCAATTCAACAGATGATGCCGAAAAGGAAAATTTTCCCATTGAATTTCTTCATAGTTTTACTCCTTCGGGAATGCCGTGTCATAAATTAAAATTGAAAATAGGTGCAATCATCATGCTACTGAGAAATCTTAATAGTAAATGGGGTCTTTGTAATGGTACTAGATTTATTATCAAAAGATTGCGACTAACATAATCGAAGCTGAAGTATTAACAGGATCTTCCAGAGGAGAGGTTGTTCTGATTCCAATAATGGATTTGTCCCCATCTGACACTGGCCTCCCATTTAAATTAATTTGAAGACAGTTTTCCCTGATGCCAGCATTTGCCATTACTATTAATAAATCACAAGGACAAACTCTAGACAGAGTACGAATATTCCTACCTGAACCCGTTTTCACACAGGAAATCTAAAACCACTTTCAGTACCGTGACATTTGCTCAGGGAGAAAAGACATCAGAGAAAGGCCACATAGAAGAAAGAGAGACCATTAAGAAGATAACTATAGCTAACTGCCCCGGCCCGCGGGGCAGCAACGAGGGCACGCAGGAACCACCTAAGAGAATGAAACAAACAAGGAACGCGAAGAACGGAGGCAAGACAAGGTTCTGATCAAGCCTCGTTTTTTTATTCGAGTGTTGTGGTATATAAGCACTCAGGAGGGGAGGGGTAGGATAAGGAGTTGCCATGGGATGATTGGTTGGGGACTGGGTATCTGTCCTAGCTGATTGGTTATTCTGATGTGGGAGGTTCTTCTGGCCCTTGGCGCGCGCGGGCTTTCTTTGTTCTTGCTCTATCAGAAAGTAGGGCTGACCAGGAAGTGAGACCAAAACTGCTTGTATGGCTCCCGGCATCTCCTCCCTTTCTGTTTTTAAGCGGGAGTGGGCTTTAACCGAGCGAGGGAGTAGTGACCCGGCTCCTCCCGTGGGTTTCCCAAGGCCACAGGTAACGGCTCTCGGTATCTTTTGAGGAGGAGAGGTAGAGCCTGGAATTAAGGCCAGAGAGCCTTCCCTGCGGTGGCTGCGCCTGTCTTAGGTCGGGAGACTCGGGATACCTGGTTTAACGCCTGCATTACCCGTCATCGGCTTAACTGAATCGCTCTGATTCAGTGCCTGTCTTAGGTTGCAGGTAGGGCCTATAGAAGAGCCCCTCAGCGTATGCCATCTCCTCTTGTCTTCATGGCTGAATTATTTCCTGCTAATTCCTCTCTGTTGCAGGAATCCACATGGTCCTGGAGTTTTTTTTTTCTGAAAATATACAAACATATTCTCGACCAAAAGTTAATAAAGGTGTCTTTTCTATAAATTTGACTTGGGATCCTTTTTATTTTTGCCCAACTAATTTTCCTTTGGCTTATTTTGACACCATGTGTGTTTTTCATGGGTGTCTTGCTGTTAGCATAACAAATGAAAATTAATTTTCAAAGTAAAAATTTTTCTAGATGTAATTTACTTACAAGGTATTTTTCCTTACATAATATTACTCCACTATCCCCCCTTTTTTTAATTTAATTATTAGGAGGCTTTTGGAAAATATATAATGCAGCCTTGATAACTTTAAATTTTAATTTTTTGCACAAAAATATGACTACTTTAGGTTCATTGCATGTTAAGCAATTTTACCATGAAATGAACTACAAATAGAAATTTTGGTTAATACTTTAGGAACAGCCTTTTGTACAATTAGATTTTCTTGAATATTCCCTTATTTCATTTGGCCAATTTAAATTAATCTGAAAACTTGACTATTTTACTGTCAAATTTAATACTTTAACAACAATTTTAGTTAATGGAAAGGATTATATGCATCCTTGAGAAAGCCCTGAGCATTTCTGGATTTAGGCTAGATTTAGGTATAGGGCAGCTGCCATCAACCACTTCTCTGTTGCCTGGGTCTCAGTCTTAGCTGGGCCAAGTCTCTTGTTGCCTGGGTCCCAATCTGAGCTGGGCATGGAAAGCACGAAGCAGCCATGGGGCAGGAGTCCTCCCTCAGAAGGGGCGAGTGTTCAAGCCCCTGTAATGTTGGGGGTGTGAGGATCTGTTCCACACCTCTGTTGACCCCCAAGTTCTCTCCTGATGGCCCCCTGCGACTATGCCTGTCTTAGGTTGCCCCTCCCTTGAGGAGTCTTACCCGTCATTGACTAACCAGCCATCCTCCGGGGCCAAACAGGGTGATGTAAGGTTCAGTTCTGTCTCCTTGGTAGCCTATGCCTCTATGGCCTCCATGCCCAGCACCTGCCTTGGGATCCCCCCACTGGTGGGGGGCCCTGGCATTGATCATATATCTTGGGGAACCCAGGTTTCTTCTCCAGGGAGGGCCCAGCTCACACCATTGTGCGAGAGACAGATCTATGATACAATCCAACATGAGGTTTCAAACTCAGAATGAACTGAAAACTCAAGCAACAGCTGTGGGCAATTGAATTGTGAGAAGAGGGTTCCTTTTGACCAAAAGGGCCAATATAGAATGTTCAAGTACCTTCCCAAGGGGCCTTTCACACAGTGGAAGGAATTGAATCCTTTCATGTCCCTTTTAAATTGCTGCCAAACATTTAAAAAATTTTAGATTTTTAAGTTTGTTTGGATTAATTGTACAATATGCTGTTTGTGAAATATCAAAAATTATAATGACATTGTAGAATAATACCATGCAATTTCAAGTATATTAGATGTTTTAAAAGGATTTCTTTTAAGAAGAGAGAATAATTTTCTTGTATTACTCTGGGCCCTTGGAGCTTTACAAGAATCATCTCTGTTAAGGCCTTGAAATTTTAACATGGAAAAAAAAAACATCAAACAAATATTTATATTCATATATGATTTACTAGTTTTTGCATCCTCCATTCATATGCAAACTTGTTATCTACTTCCTGCTGGTTACTTGCCTCAGGGTGGGAATTTCAAAAGGGGCTGCTTAAAATGCCTTGGGAAACTAGCTTTAATTTGTCTCCCTGTTCATCTTCACCATCTTTAAAGCTAAAATCTCTAGGGTTTTTATTCTGTACACAGAAAAGTGTCAAGCCCAGTTTAAAAACTATGCGCACTCGTTTTTAAACTGGCTTTTTCGCTTTACATGAGCACAGAAATCCCCGATGCATTTATGAATTTGTAAAAACTTTAATTCATTAGCTGGAAAAAGGAAAGATGGCGAATATGAGGCCTCTTATGGTGGCTTTCTTGGGGAGTGGTCTCTATATTGGATTGACACATGTCTCTCCCTTCCCCTACATCCTGCTTACTTTAGGGGAAGTTTTTGCAACAGATCTGGCCACATTTTTTCATGCTTAAAAGACAGATCTCAAGTTTTTTCTTTATAACTAACACCCAATTTGGCCAAGATCAGAATCTTCCTGCCGATTATTTTATGAATTTTAAAGAAAACTTTTAAGTAATCTCATTGCAGGAGAGCAGATAGCTTTGCCCTCTCCTGCCACCATTGAATTTCTCCACACCAGAGGCTGTTTCAGGAGTAGAATTTCATTTCTTATTATAGATTTTAAATTCCAAATACAAACTAAGATTTTAATTTGAACAAGAAACCACATTCTTTAAGCATACAAACCAGGAAAAATACCATGTAAGGATATTCTTTGCTCTAAGCCAATGGCAATTCAAATTCAAACTGTACATTCTCTGCACCTCTCCCAGGAACAAGTAGTGATATTCTTCTAATCCTTTCATAGATAAGCTACTTCTTCCTAAAATAAGTCCCATGGTGCCCTTAGGTAATGGTCCATAAATCCCTGTAGGGATTGCTTGTGGACCCATATCGGGAGTTAGTACATATTTGGCGGTGGGACAGAGGTCCAATCCTGCACTGCCGGGGGTGGCCCGGAGGAGGGAACTGACTCCTGAGTGTGAAGGATCTGTTGAGGGGGTAATGTCTGTGGGACGAATAGGATAGCCCCCTGATTCAGTCCCTGGTTTGGGGCCGAGGGCTGGCCCCTCTGGAAGTTTCCCTGTTTTGGTGGTAAAGGCCGAGGGCTGGCCCCTCTGGAAGTTTCCCTGTTTTGGTGGTAAAGGCTTGCCCTCTATATCCGTTTTAGAGTAGCATTCCTTAGCCCAGTGAAGACCGCGCCGGCAGCGTGGGCAGAGGGTTCTAGGGGGTTTTCGATCTGATGAGTTGTTAGAGGGGGGTTTCTGGAGGGTTGGCGTCTGAGGATCCTTTGTAGGACAATCACGAGCAAAATGCCCAGGTTGTTTACAGTTATAACAGGCTCTTTGTTTTTCCGGGCCAAAGTTCTTTAAAGCTGCCCCTATAGCTAGGCCAAGAGAGTGGGAAGTACCAATCCTTGAACATAACTTGATATAATCAGAAAGGCTCCCACACCGATACGGTCTTAAGGTTTCCTGACATATCGGGTTGGCATTCTCATAGGCAAGATGTTTAATAAATGTGCTCTCATTCTCACCCTCGCCAATCAGCCGTTCCGCGGCATCAGTGAGGTGACTGATGAAATCGCTATAAGGCTCATCAGGGCCCTGTCAGACCTTGGCCAAGGAGGTTGTGGCTGAGCCCTTTGTGGGGAGTCGGCGCCAGGCCTTAAGGCCTGCGTTTTGAATTTGAGCTAATAACCCAGGGGGGAAGGCCGCCTGTGCCTCATTGGAGACATAGGGACTCCGGCCGAGTAACTTATCTCTCGTCCAAGAGCGCGAGGTTTTGCTTTCACTATTGCGCTGGGCGGTTTCTCGGCAGTTTTCAACAAAATCTGTTCTCCAGAGGACATATTCACCCCCCGAGAGTGTCGCTCGGGCTAGAGAGATCCAGTCATTAGGAGTTAGCCAGCGATCACTCAGGCTCTCAAGTATAGCTACTGTATAAGGAGCCGTGGGCCCATAATTAGTAACCGCCGCCTTTAAATCTTTTATGTGTTTAAGGTTTAGGCGACGGTATTTCTGATTCTTGTGTTGGGGCTCGGGGTCTGGGTCCTCTGTTTCAGAGTCATTATCTGTAGGGTCTTGATCAGGATTTTGGGAGTCTGGGGGAGTATCATCTTCATCAGGGGAGTTTTCTTCCTCTTCCCCTATATCTTTTGAGGGGGGTTTAGGGCCGCGACTGCTGGTGACCGGGAAGGCAAGGAGAGGGGGTTTGTTTTTAGCCGATAGGGCCTGGGGCGGGGCTTTAGTTTTAGTTTTTTTGTCTGTTGGGGGGTGATTTTGTTGAGGGAGGAGTATTCTGTTGGGTAGGACTTAGGGTGGAAAGCTCAGCCTCGAGGGCTTGAATTTCTTTAATAAGTTGGACATGCTCTCGTTTCTGCTGTAAAATTTCCTTTAAAGAAGAAACTTCTCGAGCAAGGGTTATTTTAGCTTGTCTGATGGGGTCAGATGGACGGGAGTTAAAATCTGGAAGAGGAGAAGGATGAACTAGGGAATTGGGATTATAGGGGGGGGTCTGTGAAGCGCCGGGGCAGTTAGGCGCCAAGGGTCATCATGATAGCGAGCCTCCTCCTCACCTAAGGTTTCTTGTCCTTCGGGGGTTAGGTGATCTGAATGATCTCTTTTAAAGGTAAGCAAGGGGTAGATATTGGGGATTTTTTCTTGTGGCTTTTCTGGTTCTTTTTTAATATTTAAAGGTTTTGGGGCTTTAGGGGTCTCTGGGGGTTCTCCTGGGAGATCTATAACGACTGAAGGGCATGTTGAAGGGGGACGGGAGTTTTCCTTAAGAATCTCCTCTCCTGTTTTGATGACCTCTCTAACATCAGGGTCCTGAGAATGGATTTTTAGAATGTCATGAATTAGGTTCCAATAAGAAAAGGCAGTAACGGGAATCTTCTCAGGGCCAAAGGCCCGATAAAAATCCTGTAGGGCATCTCCTACCTGTTCCCAGCGTTTTTGATTAATAGTTCCTTCTAGGGGGAACCAAGGGCAGGTATCATGAACAAACTCAAAGAACTGCCTAAGGTCTTTTTTTTTTTAACCCTTATTCCTCGCGCTCTGAGGGACATCTTGATACCGTCAAGGAACATTTCATGGGTACTCAAAGAATTCCCCATTATTGGTCGACTGGATGGCTCTCCGAGTGACCCCTTCCCCCACGTAAGCCTCTGGGACGTATAATCCCCGTTCCAGGTCAGCCTGAATTTTCCTGTCAACCCAGGGATTCAGGCGGAATTACTCTCTTTTCGACTCTACCCTTTACTCCCTTGCTTGAGTGAAACAGTCAGTAGGTATAATCCGCCTACACGGATCTGCACAGACGGGAAGACCCCTTTTGCCCTTGTCAGGGAGTAGGAATTCCCTTTGTTGAGTCTGTGAGGTGAACGACCTTTTGTTCAAAGCAAGCTCAAGGTTTTAAGAGTAGATCTAATTGGAGAGAATTCGCGACAAGAAAGCCGGGCGACGATACTAATTCAAGTGAATCAGAGTTCTCACAGCTGGAGATGGGTACCCTTCACTCTTCCCCAAATCAGCAAGTGAGTGCTTATTAGTGGGCAGGAAGGAATCGACCAAGAGAGCCAATAATAGCAGTAGAGCAAAAAGGGGTGAAATGTTCTTAAATCTTGTTTGAAAAATAGTCTACCTACCTTACTCCGATCTGTCTCACGGCGGGTGGGACCGTGGCGATCTAGTGCTGAGTCTTCACTCGCGGGTCCTCGCGGCGACTCTGGGGGGGTGCCTGGCCAGGGCTTCTCCGGTAGACGTTCTCATCGGGGGTCCCCAGGTCGCCCCACGTTGGGCGCCAGATGCCCCGGCCCGCGGGGCAGCAACGAGGGCACGCAGGAATTACCTAAGAGAATGAAACAAACAAGGAACGCGAAGAACGGAGGCAAGACAAGGTTCTGATCAAGCCTCATTTTTTTATTCGAGTGTTGTGGTATATAAGCACTCAGGAGGGGAGGGGTAGGATAAGGAGTTGCCATGGGATGATTGGTTGGGGACTGGGTATCTGTCCTAGCTGATTGGTTATTCTGATGTGGGAGGTTCTTCTGGCCCTTGGCGCGCGCGGGCTTTCTTTGTTCTTGCTCTATCAGGAAGTACGGCTAACCAGGAAGTGAGACCAAAACTGCTTTTATGGCTCCCGGCAGCTAACACTTGCAAAATACACGTAAGAATAAAGAAAAACCCTTCAGTTTTGAGAAAGGAAAAGTAGAATTCCAGGCACATTATATGCGGAGATGGCACCTCAAGTCAATCGAGGGAAGTGAAGCTAAGGAATCCAGAGTTTAATAGACAAATATGTGTATGTTGCTTTCTCTCTAGTTCGAAGAGCAAATGATGTTAAAGTTGTAAATACTTCATCACAAGGGAAATTAAACAAGCACTCTGAAAGTGTGATATTAGAAAATTGATTAAACTTATTCTAATATCACACTTGTATCAATGTTGTTTTTGTATCATTCTTTGTTTTTGTTATATCATATTGTTATTGTTTATTTATTAATAAATTTATACATTATTTTCATATACATTTTACTAATTTTCTTTCATGTCTGACACTTCTATTATAGAGAAAGGGCGAATAGCAATATTAAAGTATTTCTATGAATTAATTCCCTTTCAATGTGCATGAATTTGTGCACCAGGCCACTAGTCTATATATATAAAACCCTAATATGCAAATAGACCAAACGGCGGAACAACAGAACAACCGAAAAACTGAACAACTGGTCACTATGACATGCGCTAACCACCACGGGGCACACAAAGACCATGGCCGGCATTGGCTGGCCATGGCAGGATGGTAGAGCAGGTGAGTGGGGGTGCCACACCAAGGTCGCTGTCATCAGGGCAAACCTCTGGTGGTTACTGAAAATTCTTTGCTCCGATGTGCCGCAATCCTGCCTGGCACTCACACCTGCTGCCAGCTCCACTAGCACCTGCTGCCAGGGGTGGAGCTGCCACTAGCACCTACTGCCAGTGCTGGCCGGCCTTGCATCTGCAGCTGACACTGGAGCCACCACTTGAACCCGCTGCCAGTGCCTGGCTCTGGTCCCGATCGCTCAGTACCGTCAGTAGGTGCGAGCAGGGCCAGTGCCATCAGTAAGTGAGAGCAGTGGTGGTGTGAGCAGGGCTGCTGGCAGAGAGGGGACCGGGGGCCACAGCAGGAAGCTCTGGGCCCAGCCCACAATTCCTTTCAAGGTGCACGAATTCATGCACTGGGCCCCTAGTAGTTATATAGATGCTAAACTTCGAATTATAACTATTGATTTTGTGAAGTTCATGTCCAATACTTTTCTTGTAAATTATTCTTGAAAGCCTAAGCTAAGTGTAACCAAGTGAAGTATTCCAGTCCTTGTCCTTTTAGGATCCATCACAACTCTTGGTGGTGTTTCTGTACTGTCTGGCAAATATTTCTGTGCCAGGATAATTACTATTAACATGGTCATTTGCTTATGGTGGGACTTCTACCACAACTCTGTGCTATCCTGCACCCAGCACAGAGCATGGCACCAGTACACATATTTGTCTATTAAACTCTGGATTCCTTAGCTTCACTTCCCTCGATTGACTTGAGGTGCCATCTCCGCATATAATGTGCCTGGAATTTTACTTTTCCTTTCTCAAAACTGAAGGGTTTTTCTTTATTCTTACGTGTATTTTGCAAGTGTTTGCTATAGTTATCTCCTTAGTGGTCTCTCTTTCTTCTATGTGGCCTTTCTCTGATGTCTTTTCTCCCTGAGCAAATGTCACGGTACTGAAAGTGGTTTTAGATTTCCTGATAAGAAGACACTGCCTCATCCATTAAATGATAACTGAACACCTACAACACGCTAAGCATTTTCAGGTCGAGTGTGGCTTAGTGAAAATTACTTGTCTCAGAAAGAGTTGACTACCCTGTGCTTCCTATCTAGAGTTAGTCAATGTTTGTTGTTCCTGTAATGCTTACCCACTTCATCCCTTGGCATATGTTGTTGCAATACAATGGTAGAGACCTGCTGGGGGCACTAAGGAGAATTAATTAATTGATTAATTGAATGTTAACAATGGGTTTTCTGAAAGTGTCCACATTTTTATCAGAAGCACATTTTACAATGTTTCCAAGTAATATTGAATATTTAATGCCCTGTGAAGCATCTCGGAGGAAACCTATAATTGTGATAATCTTAATATAAGATGAAGGATGATTTTTAGAAAATGTATTTTCACCTGAATGGTAGATTGCTTTCATGGGGAAGTTGATGTTCAGGCATCTTTGGAACCAAGGGTTTCTTCTTTCCTGATATGGGTTTTATTTTCTCCAGCTGGGAGTTATGTCTTGATATACTTTACAGATAGTATTCAGTATCAGTAAGATCACATTTGTGATCTGCAAGAAAGCATGCATAAGCCTTCAAATACATACCAAGATAAACCAAACCTTCTGGGGAAGGAGCATGAATATAATTAGAGTTGAAAAATGAAAAAATACCAAACATTCCGATCCTTGTTGCTGTTCCAGTAGCTGGGGCCATTTTGGTATTGGACTGTTCTTTTAAAGGAAGAACAGTCTGACTTATGGAGTCTTTCAACATTTTTGTTGTGTGTAGGAAGCATCCTGAAAACAAGACCATAAAATATCTGTTACATGGCTCTCAAAATAAACAGTGCCAACAAGGATTACATATGAAAAGTGCTTTCTTACTTTGCCACTGACAATTCTGCTTTTGACTTAGAAATGTTACCCTTGGAAGATTCTTTTGCAAGAGCTCTCAGGACATGGTGAATGCTGCTTACACTTTCTTCCTTTCCCTCTTGTCCGGCATTAATAGATTTTTTTTTTAAAAAATATATTTTATTGATATTTCACGGAGAGGAAGGGTGAGGGATAGAGAGCTAGAAACATCGATGAGAGAGAAACATCGATCAGCTGCCTCCTGCACACCTCCCACTGAGGATGTGCCTGCAACCAAGGTACATGCCCTTGACCAGAATCGAACCCCGGGACCCTTCAGTCCGCAGGCCGATGCTCTATCCACTGAGCCAAACCAGTTTCGGCGGCATTAATAGATTTTGTATAGTAATACATTTTACGTAGCAAATAGAAGATACTGAAGGAAAATATCCTATATAATAAAGAGTTAATATGCTAATTAGACTGGATGGTGGAACAACCTTCTGAAAAGACCAGTGGGTGGGGCCGTGGGGCCACAAGGGCTGCAAGGGCCGAGCCCCTTACATGAATTTCATGCATCAGGCCTCTAGTTCTAAGATAAAAGGGAGTGTGTGCAACCACTGAAGGGATAGTGTTTAATAGAAAAACGACTAAGATGAAAGTGAAAGGGAGGGTATGTATTTATTCCTGGATAAGAAAACAATAATGCCCAGTGGTTAGAGTGTCCATCCTCCCACCGAAGGGTCTGAGGTTTGATTCCTGGTTAAGGGCACGCATCTGGGTTGCTGGTTGGATCCCTTGCCCCAGTCAGGGCGTGATTGAGAGACAACCAATTGCTGTATCTTCTCTCTCACATTGATGTGTCTCTCTCTCTCTCCTCTCTCTCTCTCTCTCCCTCTTCTCCCCCTTGCATTCCCTTTAAAAATCAATGGGACAGTGAGGGTTCCAAACAACCAAGAAAGCATTGTTTCCTGGACTCTGTCACTTCTGGGGCAGTTCAAAATCTCTCCTCCAAACCTTGTTATGCCTGAAGTCATTCCCAGCAGTCTTGGCCACACTCTATCCCGCATCTTCCTTTGTCTGCAGCTCCGAGCTCTGGGGTAGGGTGTAGGAAGATGTATTAGCAAAGAGAATGTGTAAATGCACAGAGACAAAGTGAGAGGAAGAAAGCTGGAGGAGGAATGTGGTGAGAGCGGCACAGTTTTGGATTTTGTTCAGAGAGGTTTTAGACTTCAAGGACCTGAAAGATCTTTCTATAGATGTTCATGGTCCTTCCATTGGTATTTTATAAAAGAAGTAAAAGAAAATTCTATGAGGCTGTAGGAGTGGCTAAGGAAGACTGTAATGTAAAAGTTCCATGTTATATTCATCAATACATTTATTTAACTTTTTTAAATTTAAACATAAGTTAGTGCAATGGACAATATAAATTGTGGCCCAATGTATTAAATTACTCACTTAAATAAAATATCTGATCACTCAGTAATTGAAAACAAAAAAATTAAATGGTAAACCACTTGTGGTCTCAGAATTTTCAAAGAATCACTGTGTCATTTGTTTGAATAAAATGTATTCATTTAGAAAAATTACAAATCATTTCTGAAAGGCCACTCAAGCCAAATGTAGAGAGTCATGTGCCATGGAAGATGAAAATCAAGCTGAATGCAACATGGTTTGAAAGATCCAATGATTTTATTAACAATGAAAAGATGCAAAGTAGTTATCATATGAAATGTATTCTAACCTGAAATGTTGGAATTAATTTGCGACAAGTTTCATTCTTACAACTTGAAAGAACACTTTAAAGCGAGGTCTTATTCCTTTCCTTTTATGCTAAAATATGAGGTCATGTTGGAATTTTGACAGCACAGCAATATGCTTATTAGCTTTCACTCGGAATTAGGTTCCTGATGGGTTTAATTTTTTTCTAAAGTTTTTAAAAGAAAATTTTTCTTTAATTGCCACATATTTTGTCATTAAATAGAACTGCATAATACATAAATTAATGTTGTTCTCAATGAAAAATGTATTATACTTAATGATCATCATAATTGCTAACTTATTGAGTCTTCGTTCAGCATCAAGCATTGGTAAAAGAATGTGGGAGGTATTAGTTCACTTGGTATAGCAACACTATAAGTCCCTGGTATTAAACCCATTTTGCAGATTAAAAAACTGTGGCCCAGAAATAATCATTTAAGTGTGGGTAGAAACTGAAATGAAGATTGTGGGTGGAAGAAATCACAATGATCCATAAGAAGTAACTGTTTAATTAAATATCTAACAAATGAGCATATTATTTGCTATTCACTTGCTATGATGAACTTACACTTCTCAGTCCCTCAAACTGTATGTGCTGCATCTAAAGATTCCAAACAAGTTAAATGAATAGAACAGGCATATACCTTGTTCCTGCTAACCATTTTGTCGTCTGTAATGGTGTATTAGTGAATTGTAAATACAACAAAGGCCCACCAAGGCCTGACACTGAGGGACAACAATGCCAATCACAGTTCTCATTCCCTCCTCACAGCCTTCCCTTACTGCATGTGGGCTCCTGGAAGCTTCTCCCAGAGTGATTGTGGCTGAAACAAAAATCTTTCTTTTTTATTATTTACTAGAGGCCCATTGCAGGAAGATTCCTGCAATAGGGCTTCCTGTGGTGGTCTGCTTCCCTCCCTTCTCCCCCGCCCTGCCTGCTTCCCTCCCTTCTCCACAGCCCCACTTGCTTGCTTCTCCGCAGCTTTGCTCCCTTCTGCAACGCTTGGCTTCCTTCTATGCCATCTTCAGTCTTCGCTCTACTCCTGGATATGCAAATAAACTGCCATATTGGTTGGGTTAATTTGCATACTCGCTTCTGATTGGCTGTTGGGTGCGGCTGTTGGGTGTGGCTGGTGGATGTAGCAGAGTGATGGTTAATTTGCATATTACTCTTTTATTATATAGGATTTATTGTCTAAAGTTTTACATATGTCTCCCTTTTCCCCGATTGATACCCTCCCCAGCCATTCCCACCCTGGGCAAGCCCCACCACCCCAGTGTCTGTGTCCATTGGTTATGCTAGTATGCATGCATACAAGTCCTTTGGTTGCTCTCTAACCCGCCCCCCCCATCCCCTGCCATTAGTCTCTGGATCTATTCTTGTTCATCAAATTATGTTGATCATTATATTCCACAAATGAGTGAGATCATGTGATATTTATCTTTCTCTGACTGACTTATTTGCATAATGTTGTCCAGTTCCATCCATGCTGCTGCAAATGGTAAAAGTTCCTTCTTTTTTACAGCAGCATAGTATTCCATTGTGTAGATGTACCACAGTTTTCTAATCCATTCATCTGCTGATGTACACTTAGCTTGTTTCCAAATCTTAGCTTTTGTAAATTGTGCTGCTGTTACCATAGGGGTGCATATATCCTTTCTGATTGGTGTTTCTGATTTTTTGGGATACATTCCTAGAAGTGGGATTACTGGGTTAAATGGGAGTTCCATTTTCAACTTTTTAAGGAAACTCCATAATGTCTTCCACAGTGCCTGTACCAGTCTACATTCCATCAGCAGTGCACGAGGGTTCCATTTTCTCCACATCCTCGCCAGCACTTGTCGTTTGTTGATTTGTTGATGATAGCCATTCTGACAGGTGGGAGATGGTATCTCATTGTTGTTTTGCCACAGTTCTCAAAACTGCCTGGTACTGGCACAAGAATAGACATATAGACCAATGGAATAGAACAGAGAATCCAGGAATCAACCTAAGCCATTATGCTCAATTAATATTTGACAAAGGAGGCAAAAGCATACAATGTAGTCAAGACAGTCTCTTCAATAAATGGTGCTGGGGAAATTGGTCAGATACATGCAAAAAAGAAACTAGATCACCAAATTACACCATACACAAACTAAAAATGGCTAAAGGACTTAAATGTAAGATGGGAAACCATAAAAATCCTATAAGACTCCATAGGCAGCAAAATATCAGACATATGTCCTAGCAATATCTTTACCAACACAGCTCATAGGGTAATGGAAGCTAAGGAGAAAATAAACAAATGAGACTACATCAAAATAAAAAGCTTATGCACAGCAAAAGAAACCATCAACAAAACAATAAGAAATCCCACTGCATGTGAGAACATATTTGCCAATGCTATTTCAGATAAGCTTTAATCTCCAAAATTTACAGAGAACTCATACAACTTAACAAAAGGAAGATAAATGACCCAATAAAGAAATGAGCAAAAGACCTAAATAGACACTTTTCAAAAGAGGAGATACAGAAAGGGGAGAGACATATGAAAACATGCTCAAAGTCACCAATCATCCGAGAGATGCAAATCAACAATCTTTCTTTTAGCGTCAGAACTTTCTTGTGCTGGATAGGAATTCCAGAGGGGTTCTTTCCGATGTCCTCTCTGCTTCTGCTAAACCAAAGGGTTGACAGGATTCTGATTCCACCAGAGGCTCTGAACAAATAGGAATGCTGACATGCACGGAATGGGGACATTTGCTTGACAGGTGCCACATGCATGTGAGAATCCCGGAAAAACTGGATGAATGTTTGTTTTAATAAAGCAGACAAATTGCATGTAGTTTACATAGTTTCCTTTTAGAGTAGGTGGTTAGGGAATGTGTGGCTAGAATGGAACTAGACAATTGGATTATTTAAATAGCTGAATTACGTAAGTCTACAAAGTTGCTCAGAAAGTTACTGGTTTCCTTTCACTCCAAAGTATCAACAGATGTACACTTCTATTTTGTCAGAGTTGGATATTTTAAGTGAAAAATTTAATGCTTTTTAAAATGCATTAAAGTAAACAATGCTTTTGCTAGAGTTCTGTTTACGTTAATGCTTACAAGAAAAAAAAATATAACATGTTAGCTTTAATTTCAAAAATGATATATTCTTTTTAGGACAATGTTCCATCTGACTGGACTTTTAATTACATCATAATAACTTTCACATGAAATAACTCTAAGCTGGGCATGAGTGGATGAGTGAATTCATAGAAATTTAGTTCTCTCTCTCTCTCTCTCTCTCTCTCTCTCTCTCTCTCTCTCTCTTTCTCTCTCTCTTTTTTGACCTTGGATAAAACACCTTGTTTCTCCTAGAAAAGTGATCCTCATTATACATCATCTTAGGCTTGTTGGAATGCTTATTACAATAAAGAGTCAGAATTTCTCTGATAATGGATAACATTGGCATGGGCAAAATAAGATCCACAGCTTTTGGGGGGGAAAAGGCATTTGTTGGGTACAAAACAAAACAAAACACCACCTTGGTTTAAATAGATGCCTTAAGGATGAAATACCTGTCTGAATTATTTTTTAATTTCTATACGTCTACCAAAGTGTGGGGAAGCATGGGACTTGGTAGGAAAGTCTGTAGGGAAAATTATCCAAAAGGTCGGGGGTCTCTGGGGGGACCTTGCCGAAGGTGGCAGCCCCTACCTTGACTTTTCCAAACAAGTCTGACCCCCGGGGTGTTTTACTAGAATCTCTATGTTTAGTCTTGGTTAAAGGACACATGTGTTTTCTCAAGGATGCTGACCCTGCTGATAGTATCTAATACTTAATTTTAGTTCAAGCTGTTGTTACAATAAAAGCCAAAGGAGGAAGCAAACAGGGCTACTTGGTGGTGATGGCCAAGCAGTCCCTTAGCCTCTCTTTCACAGAAACATGTGTCAGAGTAATCATTCATCCATCGTTCAGGGTCTGCCGGTCAGTCCCGGCACCAAAGTGCCTTTAACATACTGAGTTTCCAATAATATACTTGGAATAATTAGATTAATGAAAATAAAACCCATTATTGACTGTGAATAGAATATACAGATTCCAAATGATCTTCAGAAATAAAATTGCAACACATTCTGGGTTTCAAATTGCCATTAAGTCAGCTCCTATCACAGAGTCCTCATCGTTTTATAAAGCATATGTCTCATACTATTCTCTCCCTGACTGAAGGAAGGAGCATGAAGTTCCTAGAACAGCATTTGCACTTTTACATATTTTTAAAATTTTATACTTTTATGTGTGTTGTTTTATTCCTGAGAGTTTAGATTTCAAGAAAAATTTCAGTGATAGTACAGAGATTCCAATATTCCTCTCATCCAGTTTTCCCTATTATTAACACTGTATATGAATATAGTATATTTGTTACAATTAATGAACCTCTCCTGGTACATTATTATTAACTACAGTACCACATTATTTAGCGGCCCTAATTGTTATGAAGGTTCTTTTTCTGTTTCAGTACTCCATCGAGAACATCACATCACATTTAGCTGTTTGTTTCCTTGCCTCCTCTTCACTGTGACAGCTTTTCAAACTTCCCACAGCTCAGGAGGACCTGAGTGCTTTGGGGAAACTGGAAGGGTATTTCCTAGAATGTCCCTCATTTGGCACTTTCTGATATTTTCCTCATGGATAGGCTAAAGTTATGAATTGTTGGGAGGAAGACCATAGAAGTTAAGTGTCATTCTCATTATATATTTCATGGATACATAGACCAACCTGACATATCACTGTGGATGCTAATCTTGATCACCCAGATCAGGTAGTGCTCATTATGTCTCTGCTCTGTGGAGTTACTGTGCTAGCTTCCCATGCTCTACCCTTGGAAATGAGTCTGGGGTTATGTAGGCAGAGTATCTACTTATCTACATAAATTATTGGTAATTCTTCTTCACAGGAAATGTAATTATTCAAACATTTGTTTTTATTGGTATAGACCAGCCATGGGCAAACTACAGCCCGCGGGCCGGATCCGGCCCGTTCGGCTGTTCTATCCGGCCCGCGGAGCCAAAAGAGCAGAGGGTTCTCTTGCTCTTCCCTCCACTCCTTTACTTTGAATTTATATTAATTCACACAAACACTCCATCCATGCTTTTGTTCTGGCCCTCCGGTCCAGTTTAAGAACCCACTGTGGCCCTCGAGTCAAAAAGTTTGCCCAACCCTGGTATAGACTCATATACTTTGGCCTAAATCCAATACTATTTTATTTATTTTCTCTAATATTCTTTTGTCAGTTCCTTGGTATTATACAGACAATAATGTCCTCTATAAACAAAGGGAGTAATTATGTTTTCTTTCTTAACCTATATATTTGTTATTTCCACTAGTTGTCTTATTACACTAAGTAGGGATAGTTTTATGTTCAATAGGAGTGGTGAGAAAGAATATCTTTGCTTTTTTCTGATATTAGGGAGGAAGCATTTAGTACCTCACTACTAAATATTTGATAGTATCTACCAGTCACAACATTTGATCTTGCCTTTTTTTGAAGGTTATTAGTTATTAACTTATTACTTTAATAGATGTTTATATATATATATATATATATATATATATATATATATATATATATATATATATATATATACTAGAGACCTGGTGCACGAAGTTCGTGCATGGGGGGGGTCCCCTCAGCCCAGGCTGCGTCCTCTCCAATCCAGGACCCCTCAGGGGATGTCCAACTGCTGGTTTAGGTCCAATCCTGGGGATCGGCAGTCGGACATCCCTCTCACAATCTGGGACCACTGGCTCCTAACTACTCACCTGCCTGCCTGCCTGATTGCCCCTAACTTCCCCACCCCCCCGCCAGCCTGATCACCCCTAACCATCTCTGCCTGCAGGCCTGGTCGCCCCCAACTTCCCTCCCCCTGCCAGCCTGGTGGACCTCAACTGGCCCCCCTGCCAGTCTAGTTGCCCCTTACTACACCCCCACAGGCCTGGTCACCCCTTATTGCCACCCCTGCCAGCCTGGTCACCCCTAACTGCACCCCTGCTGGCCTGGTTGCCCGTCACTATACTCCCTGCCAGCCTGGTTGCCCCCAAGTGCCCCCTCCCACCAGCCTGGTCACCCCAAACTGCCCCCCCTGCTGGCCTGGTCATCCTCAACTGCCCTCCCCCCCTTCCAGCCTGTTTGTCCCATGCAGCCTGCTGTTCATTCGTTTGGTTGTCCCTCACTAACATCCCTGCCAGCATGGTCGCCCCATGCAGCCTGTTGTTCAGTCATCCATCTGGTTGTTTTGGTTATGACAGCCCCTGGCTTTTTATATATTAGGATAATATATATATATATATATATATATATATATATATATATATATATATTCCCCTAAAATTCATACACCCTTTGAAAAATTATTAATTCCAATGGGTTAAATCTCAAAAGAAAAAAAAAATCAATTGAACTATCAGCTGTTAAATTGTATATACATTTTTTGGGACACCTTGTGTGAGTTTTGGTAATTGGTATCTTTCATGAAATTGGCCAATTTTATCTAAATTATAAAATTTGTGGGGATAGCCCTGGCCAATGTAGCTCATTTGGTTGGGCATTGTCCCATGCACTGAAAGGTTGCCAGTTGGGGAGTCAGGGCATGTGCCAGGTTGCAGGCTCAATGCCCAGTAGAGGGCATGTAGGAGGCAGTAGATTGATATTATACTCTCACATTGATGTTTCTCTCTATCTCTCCATTCCCTTTCTCTCTCCCTAAAAACCAATAAATCATTTAAATACTTGCTAGGATAGAGATATTCATAATATTCCTTTATTATCTTTTTAATGTCCACAGATTCAATAATGTTAACACCTCTTTCATTTCTGATATTTTTGTTTTGTTTGTTTTTAAATCTCTCTTTTATTCTTAATTAGCCTGGCTAGACATTTATCAATTTTATTGATCCTTTTGAAGAATTAGATTTGGTTTTGATTATTTTCCTGTATTCAATTTAATTGGTATCTGCTCTAATTTTTCTTATTTAATGCCTGCCCCTTGCTTTAAATTTAATTTGCTTTTCTTTCTCTAGTTTCTTAAAGTGGGAACTTAGAATATTAATTTTAGAACTTCTTTCATTTATAAAATATGCATTTAGCCTTTTAAAATTTCCGTAAATACTACTTTTATTGCATCCAAAAAATTACGATGAAAGTTTTTTATTATAATTTAATTAAAATTTTTTTATTATATCTGAGAACTTTTTAAGAGTGTGTTGTTTTATCTCCAAATATTTAGGTATGTTCCAATAATCTCTCTGTTATTTATTTGTAGTTTGGTTCCACTGTGGTCTGAGAACATAATTTGTATGATTTCTCTTGTTTTCAATGATATAAAATGTTTTAAGGTGCAAAACATGGTCTACCTTGGTAAATGTTCCACATGAGATTGAGACAATGTGAATTATTTTGTTGTTGAATGGAGTGTTCTATAAATGCCAATTAGATCAAAATGATTGATGGTACTGCTTAGGTTATCTCTAGTCTTACTGATTATCTGCTTGCTTGATCTATCTATCAATTATTTAAACTATCATAGGAGATTTGTTACTTTCTCCTATGAATTTTATCAGATTTTGCTTCACACATTTTGATGCTCTATTACTAGGTTCACACCTGGTTAAGATTTCTATATCTCCTTGGAGAATTCACTACTTTCTCACTATGTAACAGCCATCTCTCTCCCTGAAATTTTTCTTGTTTTGAAATCTTCTTTGTCTGAAGGTAGTATAGCAACAATCATTTGCTTAGTGTTAGTATAAAATATATTTCTTCACCTCTATACTTTTAATTAATCTGTGTCTTTATTTTTAAAGTGGGTTTCCTGGAGAGGAGAAAATGGCAGCTAAATAGGCAAACATGTCCTGCATCTTGAGCCAGAGTAGTTAGAAGAAACAACTACATCAAAGAGCATACACCCAGAATTGGCGAATTAGACATAACTGGTGAGACAATTCTCAGCCAGGAAGGGCAGGGGATGCCTGGAAAACGGTAGGATTGGGGATCTGAGCTAGAGAGAGAAGTGTGACCACCTAGCCAAGAGGGTCAGAAGGAAGCTGCATTGCTCCAAGGCTGCATCCCTTGGGGACAGGCATAACATCTGACTGTGGAAATGAAGTCCACAGGGCTGTTGATGGCTGGGGAATCTAGATCTAAGTCCATAGCCATAAAAGGCTGAGCCCAGAAAGGCAGCCTGAAGAACTACCAGAGCTGCATGGTGCCAGGAGGAGAGAAATTCAGTGGCACAGTTGTTTTGCCTTTGTTTGGTCTTGGCTTTTATTTGCTAAACCCAGTTCATAGGACCTTTCAAATACAAACACTCACCTGAGGCTTCAGTGCAGGTGGAGATACAGATTTGTGCAGTCTGCAGAGAGGCTTTGGAGGAGAGAAGGACAGGGAGAGGTGACAAGGAATCTGGAAACTGAGACATTTGTGACCCTCTAAACCTAAGCAGACATTTTTCTCCTGAAGAGCCAGCCCCTCTCAGCAGCCTCATTACAGCGAATACAGCTACAACTAGCCTACACCCTGAGTGGTACAAAGGACACAAAAACTCTGAATACCCCCAAAGAGCCCTCAGGAACTGGTTTGAAGAGGGGACATTCAGTCCCAGAAAGTGATACAGAAAGACCCCCACCTTAAGCTCTGTCAGAGACAGACACTTGAGTGATTAAAATTGATAGCAGGCAGATAGGCAAAATGAGCAGATTGGCAGTCAAGGCTGTGGAGACAGACACAAAGAAAGGAGTGGTGGATAGCTTGGAAACTCAACACAGTGCTGACTACATAACAGGAAACTGAGAAGAGGCAGACAGAACAGAAGAGTGGGGTCCACATTGGGCATTAAAACTCAGCTGAAGTGAACAACACTCCACTCTTTTTATTTTTATCATTTATTATTTTTTTATTTTTTATTATATTTTATTTTTTTTCATTATTCTATTTATATTTTATACTGTTATTTTTATTATTTTTTTCTTTTTTTCACCTTATTCTTTCTCACTTCTCCCTTTTTCAGCCTGTGTTCTCTTCTCCTGTACCTGCTTTACTTTTGCTCTTTCCTTTCTTTTTACCTCTGTTAAAAAGTGATCTGCTTTATCGATGTGTTATTATTATTGTAGTCTCTGTTGGCTTACTCATATATATAATTTGCTCTCCCCTGCTTCAAGTTCATGCACCCTTCTCTTTCTTTGCTAGCCAATTTTTGAAAGCTTTTGTATTTCCTCTCTTCTCTTGCTCTCTTCTTCTAATTGTTTAACTAGTTTCACTCACTAAACTTAAGCCTATCTGCCCTCTCCTCTATTCTCCTTTTCCAAAAATAGATGAATAAATAAATAGATTAAAAAATTCTTTGTTTTACCTTATTATTTATTTATTTATTTATTTATTTTTCTTTTCTTCTTATCTACTCTTTCTCTTTCTACCTCCTCTATACTGAACCATGGTCCTTCCCCTAGTCATCCAATTCCTTATCCTTACTTTCTATATATAAGTTCTGCCTCTATAGATTCTGTCCCCTCCTTTTCTGGTCATTTGTTATTTGCAGTTTTTGTCTTATATGTTTGCTTTGTGGTGTTTTCTCCCCCATTTTTTTGTTATCTTTGTTCTCTTTTCTCTCTCTGTTTTCTTGTGGTCCTTTTATTGGGATTATTGGTGTCTTGTGTACATTAATGTTTTGTTCCCTTTGTATTGTGTCTTATCAAGTTGTATTTTGTGCTGTTTGGTGAAATGTGGTACACAGTGAGACTCATAACAAGACACCCTGAGAGGAGACTCCATCCATGAGTGGGACAAAAACACTCAAGATTCAACTACACCAAGAGAACCCAAATATCTCACATAGGGGGCATCCCTAGAATACCCAGCCCAGAAGACCTGAGAGACTGCACTACTGGGTCCCACAAACCATCTACCAAATAAGACAAACTCAAACAATCTGGGTTGCACAGCAGTTTGATCTAATACATAGGAACAATAACAAAGGAACAACAAAAATAGGGAGACAAAAAAAAAACCAAAAAAAAAAACCACACACACACACAAAACAACCCCAATACAAAAGAAAAAAAAGAATCACCAGAAAACAAAATTTTAAAAAAATGAGGCAATTTGTTAGAGAAAGAATTCAGAGCAATGGTTATAAGGATGCTGAAAAGAATGGAAGACAAATTCACAAATATGTGTAAGAATCAAGGGGAAATAAAGAGTGACATAGAGGCAATAAAGAACTTAATGGAATGTTTCAAAGGTAGACTAGAAGAAGCTGAGGACCAGATGAATGAGTAAGAAGAAAAGGTAGAAAAAACACCCAAGCAGAGCAGCAACTGGAAAAAATAAATTTAAATAGCAGGAAGAGAGCCTAAGGGAGCTTTGGGACAAAACAAAACAACATCTGCATTATAAGGGTGCCGGAAGGAGAGGAAGCTGAGCAAGGAATAGAAAATTTGTTTGAATAAATGACAGAAAACTTGCTTGATTTGGGGAAGAAAAAAGTCATATAAGTCAAAGAAGCACACAGTCCCAAACAAGATGAACCCAGAAAGACAACACCAAGACACATCATAATTGAATGGACAAACATCAATGACAAAGTAAGAAACTTAAAGTCTGCCAGAGAGAGACAGAAAGTTACCCACCAGGATCTCCCAGACTATCAACTGTATTCTCAACAGAAACACATCAGGCCAGAAGGGAATGGAATGAAGTGTACAAAGTGATGCAAAAAAGGATTAATCTAAGAATACTATATCCAGCAAGGCTATCATTAAAAATTGAAAGTGAAACTAGGAGCTTCACCAACAACAAAAGGCTAAGGGAGTTTATTACCACCAAGTCGGCAATGCAAGAAATGTTAAAGGGACTGCTGTAAAAAGAAGAAATAGGAAGGGGAGAAGCAACATAGGCATAAAGAATTAAAATGGCCACAAACAAGTACCCATCAATATAACCTTAAACATAAATGGATTAAATGCTCCAATCAAAAGACATAAGGTAGCTGAATGGATAAGAAAATAAGACCCATATATCTGCTGGCTACAAGAGACCCACCTCAGTACAAAGGACTCACACAGATGGATATTGAAGGGATGGGAAAATTTTTTCAGGTAAATGGAAATGAAAAAAAAAAAAAAGCTATGGTAGCAATACTTATATCTGAAAAAACAGACCTCAAAATTAAGGCCATAACAATAGATAAGGAAGGCTACTTCATAATACTAAAGAGAGCAATTCAGCAAGAGGATTTAACTCTGGTAAACACATATGCACCCAATCCAGGAGAACACAGATACATTTAAAAAAAAAACAACCTTTTGGGAGAGATCAACAGCAATACAGTCATAGAAGGGGACTTTGATACCCCATTGACACTACTGGATAAATATTCTAACAAAAAATCAGCAAAGAAACATCAATCCTAAATGACTCACTAGATCAGATGGAACTAATTGACATCTTCAGAATATTTCACCCCAAATCTGCAGAATATACATTCTTTTAAAGTGCACACAGGACATTTTCAAAGACATTCCACATCTTGGGACACAGGAAAAGTCTCTTCAAATTCAAGTAGATTAATATCATATCAAGCATCTTTTCAGATCACAATGGCATAAAATTAGAAACCAAGTACAATAAAAACATTAGAAAAATCAAGCACTTGGAGGCTAAATAGCGGGCTGTTAAGCAATTATTGGGTTACTGAAGAGATCAAAGAATAAATAAAAACAAACAAACATTCTGGAGACAAATGAAAACACAACAATCCAAAATCTATGGGACATAATGAAGGCCATCCTGAAAGGGAAGTTCATAGCACTACAGGCCTATTTAAAAATAAATAAATAAATAAGTAAATAAATAAAACACCAAGAAAAACTGGTAACAAGTTATCTAACCTTACAACTTAAAGAATTAGAAATAGAGAAACAAGAAAAGCCCAGAGTAATCAGAAGGAAGGAAGGAATAACAATCAGAGAAAAAGTAAATGACATAGAGACCAAAAAATAAAATAAAATAAAAATTTTCAATAAAGCCAAGAGCTGGTTCTTTGAAAAGATAAATAAGAATGATGATCCTCTATCTAGGCTCACCAAGAAGTAAAGAGAGAAGACCCAAATAAACTAAATCAGAAATAAAAGAGGTGAAGTAAAACTGACCCTACAGAAATACAAAGGATTGTAAAACAATACTATGAACAGTTCTATTCCAATAAAATGGACAACCTAGAGGAAATGGTCATATTCCTAGAAAAATGCAATCTTCCAAAACTCAATCAGAAGAATCAAAACACCTGAATAGGCTGAAAACTACTGATGAAATTGAAACAGAAAACAAAACAAAACAAACAAACAAAAAAAAAACCTTCCAGCAAACAAAAGTCCAAGTCCAGTCAGCTTCACAGGGGAGTTTTACCAAAAATTCAAAGAAGAACTAAAACTTACCCTCCTCAGACTATTCCAAACAATTCAAGAGGAAGACACGCTTCCCAGCTCTTTCTATGAAGACAGCATTACCCTAATTCCAAAACCAGATAAAGACTCTACAAAGAAGCGCCAAAACCGGTTTGGCTCAGTGGATAGAGCGTCGGCCTTCGGACTGAAGGGTCCCAGGTTCGATTCCGGTCAAGGGCATGTACCTTGGTTGCGGGCACATCCCCAGTAGGGGGTGTGCAGGAGGCAGCTGATCGATGTTTCTCTCTCATCGATGTTTCTAGCTCTCTATCCCTCTCTCTTCCTCTCTGTAAAAAAAAAATCAATAAAATATATTAAAAAAATAAAAATAAGACTCTACAAAGAAAGAGCATTACAAGCCAATATCCTTGGTGAACATAGATGATAAAATCCTCAAGAAAATTCTAGCTAATCGGATCAAATATTACATTAGAAAATCATACACCATGACCAAGTGAGATTAATTCTGGGGATGCAAGGGTGGTACAATATCCACAAATCAATAAATGGTATACATCACATAAACAAATTGAGAGACAAAAATCACATAATAATATCAATTGATGCAGGGCTCATGGCTGGCGAGCACTGCTGTGGCAGCGCGAGCCTCTCCTGATCAGGACTGATTGGGCACAAGCCCGTGGCAGGCACAGTGGGGCTGGGATGAGTGGGAACAGCAGGTAGGAGCTGGAGGCAGAGTTGGACTGTGGGTTTCAGCCCGAACCCTGCAGGCCACCCAGAGGGACCCCACCCATGCACGGATTCATGCACTGAGCCTCAGTATGGAAATAATAAAAGATCCCGAATAGCTGCAGCAATCCTGAGAAAAAATAACGAAGTTGGAGGGATCACAATACCAGATAGCAAGCTATATTACAAAGCCACGTTTCTCAAAACTGCATGGTACTGGCACAAGAGCAGACATATAGACCAATGGAACAAAACAGAGAACCCAGAAATAGACCCAAGCCATTATGCTCAATTAATATTTGACAAAGGAGGCAAGAGCATACAATGGAGTCAAGACAGTCTCTTCAATAAATGGTGTTTGGAAAATTGGACAGATACATGCAAAAGAGTGAAACTAGACCACTAACTTACACCATACACAAAAATAAACTCAAAATGGATAAAGGACTTAAACTTAAGACAGGAAACCATAAAAATCTTAAAAGAATTCATAGGCAGCAAATTATCAGACATATGTCATAGCAATATCTTTACCAATACATCTTTTAAGACAATGGAAACTAAGGAGAAAATAAACAAATGGGACTACATTAAAATAAAAAGCTTCTTCACAGAAAAAGAAACCATCAACAAAACAACAAGAAAACCCAATGCATGGGAGAACATATTTGCCAATGTTACATCTGATAAGGATTTAATCTCCAAAATTTATATGAAACTCATATAACTTAACAAGAGGAAGATAAACCATCCAATTTAAAAATGGGCAAAGGACCTAAATAGACATTTCTTGAAAATGGACATACAGAAGGCCAAGAGGTATATGAAAAAATGCTCAGTCACTAATCTTCGGAGATATGCAAATCAAAACAACAATGAGGTACCATCTCACAACTGTCAGAATGGCTATCATCAACAATTCAACAAATGATAAGTGCTGGCGAGGATGCGGAGAAAAAGAAACTCTTGTACACTGCTGGTGAGAATGTAGATGGTGCAACCACTGTGGAAAACAGTATGGAGTCTCCTCAAAAATTAAAAATGGAGCTCCCATTTGACCCAGTAATCCCACTACTAGGAATATATCCCAAGAAAACAGAAACACCACTCAAAAAGGATATATACACCCCTATGTTCATAGCAGCACAATTTACAATAGCTAAGATTTAGAAACAGCCAAAGTGTCTATCAGCAGATGAGTGGATTAAAAAATGTGGTATATCTATACAATGGAATACTATGCTGTTATAGAAAAGAAGGAAATTTTACCATTTGCAACAATATTGATGGACCTGGAGAGTATTATGCTAAGCAGAATAAGCCAGTCACAGAAAGATAAATATCACATGATGTCACTCATTTGTGGAATATAAGTAACAACATAAACTGACAAACAAAAATAGATACAGAGACATAGAAGCATCAAATAGACCATCAAACTTAAGAGGGAAGGCAGGGATAGATTCAGGGGCGTGGGGGAAAAAGGGGTAAGAGATCAACCAAAGGACTTGAGTGCATGCATATGATCATAATCAGTGAACACAGTAGGGGTGTGTGTGCATGTTCTGGGGGTTGGGAGCAGCTGGGGAGAGTTCAATGGGGAAAAAGGAGACATATGTAATACTTTAAACAATAAGGAATTGACATTAAAAATAATAAAGTTGGTTTTCTATAGACAACATATAGTATGTTTTTTAATCCACTATGTCAGTCTCTCTCCTTTTTAATTTGTTACTTAGAATATTCACATTTAAAGCTACCTTTATATATACTTGGATTGAGAACTACCATATTTATAACTGTTCTCTGTTTCACTTATTCTTTGTTTCTTTTTAAACTTCCTATATTTTTCTGCCTCCTTTGTTTTAATTGAGCATTTTAAGTGATTCAACCTCCTTTTTAGTCATATCAATTATTCATCTTTAGAAAAAATTAGTATTATACTAAATTGAAAATATACTGTTTAATTAACCTAAATTTACCTTTAATGATTCCATTCTTCCTCATGTGTAGTGCAGATAAATTAGAATATTCCCAATTCTTCCTTCTCATCCCTGATACATTGCTATTATTCATACTCTTATTCATGTGCTATGATCATCCAATACATTGTTACTATGGTTACTTTAAATAAATAAGCATCTATTATATCACTTAATTTTAAGAAAAATAAAATATTTTATTTACCCTCAATTATTCCTTCTTCAGTAGTTTTCTTTTCATTATGTAGATTTAAGTCTCAGAGCAAATCCCTTTCCTTCCTCATTAATAACTTTAAAAAATTTTCCTTTAAAAAATTGTCTGCTATCAGTAAATCCCTCCATTTCTCTTTGAAAGTCTTTATTTTTTCTTTACTTTTGAAGGATAATTCACCAGATATAAGATTTAAGGAGATTGTCTTTTTCTTTCCACAATTCAAATATTTCACTCACATCTTACATACATGGTTTCTGCTGATACATTTAATAGAATTCTTCCTCTTATTCCTGTACTAGAGGCCTGGTGCACAAAAATTCGTGCACTCGGGGGGGAGGGTCCCTCAGCCTGACCTGAACCCTCTCGCAGTTCAGGATGCCTCGGGGGATGTCCACCTGCCAGCTTAGGTCCGCTCCCTAGGGGATTGGGCCTAAGCTGGCAGTCAGACATCCCTCTGGCAGCCCGGGAGCCCTCGGAGGTTGTCCCACTGATGGCTCCTAAGCCTCAGTCAGACATTCTTAGTGCTGCCAAAGAGGCGGGAGAGGCTCCTGCCACTGCTGCTGCACTCGCAGCTGTCAGCCCAGCTTGTGGCTGAGCAGAGCTCCCCCTGTGGGAGCACACTGACCACCAGGGGGCAGCTCCTCCATGGAGCATTTGCCCCCTTGTGGTCAGTGCACATCATAGTGACTGGTCATTCCAGGTTGTTCTGCTGTTAGGATCAATTTGCATATTACCCTTTTATTATATAGGATAAGCATCTTTCCCCTTGCACAGCTAATTTCGGGATTTTCTCTTTGTTTTTTGTTTTCCGCAGTTTAAATACAACATGCCTATGTGAACTTTTGGGGGATTTATTCTTCTTGGTGTTCTCAGAGATCCTGGATCTGGGGCTTGATGTATGTCATTACTTTTGGAAAGATTTCAAGTTCTCAGTTTCTTCTCTCCATTTTCTCTTTCTTCTCTGTCTGGCATTACAATTGGGCATATGTTACATCTGTTGATATTGTGCCACTGTTCTCTGATGTTGATTCTTATCTCAGCCATGATTGCCACCTCGGCCATGTCCTGTTTACTGATGAGTCCAATATTTCTGCTAAAATATTATTTTATTTCTTTTATATTTTTATTAGAATGTTTCTCTTCTTACATTATCTATATGCTATTTTTTGTTGTCTACTTTTTCCATTAGAACCCCTAACATATTTATTATCATTATTTTAAACTAGCTGCCCAATGCATGAAATTCGTGCAAGGAGCTCAGCCCTCACGGCTGTGGCGGCTTGCTTTGGCCCTTGCAGCCCTGGCTTCATCTGGAAGTACGTCCAGTCTAATTATCATATTACACTTTTATTATTATAGATTCCCACCAGGAAATTTCAACATCTCTGTCAAAACTGAGTCTGTTTCTGATGCTTAATTTGTTTTTTTATCCCTGTGCTTTTTTATTGCCTTTTAGCATGCCTTGTTATTTGGTGGTTGTTGTTGTTAAATGCAAGATATGCTGTGTTCAGTAGGAAGAACTGAGTAGTGTAGGCTTCATGTTATTCTAGGCAGGCATTGGATTATGTTTAACGTGTGTTGTAGCTGGAGGTGCCAGAGGCTTTAGTTTCTCTTATGCCCTTGCTTTCAGCCATCCTTTAAAAAAATATATATTAGTTATTAACATGAATACTTTAATCAATGTCAGCCTATTCAGACTGTCACTTTCTCAGTCTTTAATGGACCAGTGTCCCTGACCTGTTGCCTTTAAAAGTATTTCCTAGCTTTGTTCTCTTTGTTATGTGACACAGGAAAACTATTGGGGGCTGAGTGGGAAGAATGTCCTTCCCCAAGGGGAAATAAGTCTCAGGTAAAGTTTTTCCTTTCTCCCTTTGCTATGGAGAATTCTGTAGCTGTGTTTCATGACTGTTAATCTCTCCTCCCTGTGAGTAATGAAGGGGTCTTTCTCAGTTCTTCATGTGATAATGAAGGGTCTTCTGCAGCTGAAGCCCATGAAAGTTTAGGAGCTCATAAGACTGAAATACTGAAGCTTCCAGGAGTTTCTCATTCTCATGCTAGTCAAGACTCCCCCTGCACCTATTTGTCAAAATCCCACTTAAGTGTTCCTACCAGTTTACGGCTCCATTGGCTTCTGCTCGTTAGGCAGATGGTAGGGACTCTCTAGATTTTCCCGTCTTACCAGACTGTGGGGTGGTGTTTGCTAGAAGCTCTCTAATGGGTCCAAGAAAAATTGCTGGTGTCAATTTGGTCAGCGATTCTTGTTGTAAGTATAAGAGTGGTGACTACCAGGGTCTTCACCTGTTAGAGCTGAAACAGGGAGTCTTGCCACTGTATTTTAAATTTCTACCTTATTTTTATTAAAAGGTTAAGAACTTAACCTTTCTTCTATTCTTAGAGGGCAAAGTACATAATCATTCTGTCTCATCTGTTTAGACAAATTCTTAATTTAGAATAGTTTAAGACAATATTCTTCTTGAACTATGTTACAGATTTTTGTTCAGACATATTTACAATTTTTATTAAAATATTATTTTATTATAAATCCAAGCTCAACTCCTCATCAGCCATAATTATCTGCTAAACTATTAATTAGGAAATATAAGATTTTTAAGGGAAAAAAGAGTAAATCTGATATGTTTCTTATAGAAGCAAATGCACTTACCTGTTTGGATTCTTTTGCTTGTTGTATGAGTGAATTTTCTCTCTTTCAAGAACACTTGAGAGTGTCTCTTTAAAGAGCGGTTTGTTGGATCCAGTGTAAGAACTCTCCTTTCAGTGAAATTCTTAGTTTCAGGTATGTAGTGAGGAGTGATACTTCAGTTTATGTCTGTGGAAATGTTATACTTGGTAAAGTGTCAAATGCAAAATAATCTCATAAGGAGTAGTCAGTCCATAAAGTTTATTACTTTACTCCTGAGGAGAGGGGGAGTGGAATTCAAAAGGAAAAAATGGTAAGGAAGTCATTAATTTTGTTGTTGCTATTGTCATATAATGTAGTTTTTAATCTCCCTCCTCCTTGCCCTGCAGCAAAACAAAATTAGAAATATTTGTGATAGAATAAGAAAAGTGACTTACGACATATACACCATGTTTTTTAGTATTTTTTTTGTTGTTGTTGTTTTGTGGAAATTCATCAATATTTTCCAAGATAACGAATTTTAATAAAGTTTTGAAGGAAAACACAGGTAATTCTGTTTTCTATACTCACCAGAATCAGAGCGATAAAAGGAGTCCTTAGACTGTATCATGTGACTCATCGAATTTGCTTCCCTTCCCCGTTCTCACTGAGCTGTCATGTGAAATCTCCATGGAACAAACACTGAAAGAAGTCAGGCTGATGATATCTTGTGTGCAGCTGCAGGAGAACTACTGCCCGTCTGTGTGAGGGGAACACAGATAGAGTGTTTCAGAGGAGCGGAGGGTATCATTTGATATATTACCAAATTCTAGCTATTTCTTCAATGTCAGCCCTTATAGAGTCATAGCTTTCTGTTATCTCTCAGCATACGTTTTTCCTTTTTGACTAATAATGTATTTCATGAGAAGTAGGCAGATATGATTTTACCAAAGTGAGGATGGGCAGGATCAGCGGGTTATTTCTTCACTACTTTTTTTGTAGGTCAAATATCACAATTTCATACAGTCAAACAAATTGCCACTAGAAACATGAATGAGAAGAGTAAATTTCTAACTGAAATGTATTCTTAAAATATTTTGGAACTTTTTAATTTTCAGTGCCTTTTCAACATTAAGAAAAACACCACAAAATTAAGGTATTATTGGCATTACTGAGAAAAGTTCACGCAGGCCGTGCTCTCCCCATGCCTTTTCCTGGTGCTGCTAAATGCTGTTCGGTGTGAGTCGCTCTGCTGCCATGTTACAAATGCTGCAGTTTTAAAATTGGTTCTCTAGGTAATAGCATTTCTGACAAATTAATAATGTGATGCTTTGCTTGGCCCATGAGATTTTTCATTACATATCTCCCAACTGTTATTTACAATATGATGACAACACGTAATTTGTCAGGAAGTGAAGAACAGCAGGAGTAGCTCTAAAAGATGAACACAAACAAATCTTTAGCACAGGAGGAGTGGGCAGTGGTCATTCTGAAGATTCACCAGCCACTGCCTCGTTTTTTCTTTCTTCTGTGTGTTTCACTCCTCTCCCCTGACTCATCTATACGTAGACTAGAGCAAAGACAAATTATATGTAAACATTAAAGTGCTGTTTATGCTTTTGTATAATCATCAAAATCTCTTGGGAAAAATTACTGTGTTTCTTTCAAATTTAGAACTCTAATATAACATAGACAAACAATGGATTCAAATATAGGTTTGCAAATGGTCAGTTGCTCCCAAAAATAGTGATTTATGCCGAGTGAGCAGTAAAAGATGCTGATTTCATTTTTCTTTCTACTGTGTGCTCCCAGCAAGAAGAAGAATGGCATTTTCTAAATAATTTATTTGGAAAGTTGACTGGCTGTACTGAGCTGGAAGCATAGCATTCCAATCTGCCACTACCTGCTGTGGGTCCTGGTAGGCACTCTTCAATATTTCAGAATGTATTGTGTAACTAATTGCCATGGTGTGAAACTGGAAATATAAATGCCAGCAGAGGAGGGAAATTCTCAAATTGTTATTATGTAGGAAAAGACAAAAACAATTGCAAATGAGAAGAAAAATACTTGTAGTTGATTGAGAAAAAATAGGAATAGAAAAAAAAGTTAAGTGTAAGAATTAGCAGAAACTAAAAATATTTAGAAGAAAAAATAAAATTAAGAGGTAATGAAAGGAAACCTAGTGTTTTAAAAGCTATAAAGAAAAAGGAGAAATGGTGAGGTAAAAAGTTTTTAAGTCTATAGCTTATGATAAAATGTGGGGTTTCTCTTATTTAATTATTTTTAAGTTTATTTTTATTTAGGCATAATGAACAAATAATATTATGTTAGTTTCAGGTATAATAGTTTCTTTCTAAGAAGACTTTGGCTAGTACTTGCTAATACTCATGAATAATATCTTCAAACCCAATCCAGGAATAAAAGATAATATAAAAGTCTGTTGACAAAATATGAGAGGTATTTATACTGAATGCAAAGCTTATGGAACAACCACTTCTGAAATATTAATTTCCTAAACCACTCATGCTCCGCTGCCTGTGTCAGAGCTAGCTTCCCTGTCCAAAAGTAAGGGGTGGGGGGGAGATCTTTCATTGATACCATAACTTCTTCCGATTGTCCTGTTGAGAAAGTTCAAGTCTTCATAGACATGAGGCTCGCCGCCTATGCGGTAAGTGTGCTTTTCCAGTCCAAGTGCCCTAGCAATTCCTAATTCATCACTAACTCACTGGTAGCAAAAGCAGTGAAGACTTTCAGTGTCAGCACCGGAATGTGTGGGGCGTGGGGATGGAGTGGCCTGGGAAGCCAGCACTGAGGCATTGAATGTAGGGGTGTGTATTTCCTGCAGGAAAATGGGTAAGGAAAGAGGTAGATGTTTGAAGTCGTCTGCTCTGAGTCTTATCAAATAGTCTCCTTACTCTGTCTTTGCAAGTGTCAGAGATCCGGGCAGTGGGATAGAAGATGAGCATCTGAGAACAGGAAGGCACTTGGCCAGGAGCTGGACATCAGCTCACTGCCTATAGATGGTTGTGAGAAGGGTGCCAGGAAAATGTGAGCTTATTGCTATTGGAATATGAAGTCAATAGGTATGTCGGTTTTATCTGGTGAGATTTTACTTTCTTTAAGAGTGAGTAGAAAAAAATAGCTTACCCAGGGCTTATAAAAATATTGTAAAATAAGCAGATAAGCAAAACATCATGCTGAGGATTCAGAGAAAAAAAAAGATCAGAGGAAACAATTTATGGAAATCAGAGGAAAAAAATAACATGTATTATAATGAAATAGTAATAAATACTACTGTTATATTCAATAGCACACAAGATAAACAAACTGGAGCAGAAATGTGTGAACTAATTTAATTGGGTAGAAAAAGTTAATATGAGATGGAACAGAAGATTCACAAATAAAAGTGCAATATAAGAATTAAAATCTGTACTGGAGGTGTGATGAGCAGAATGGATATTGTGGAAAGTTGAATGAAAATCACAGATGACAATGTGAGATGGTCCTTCCAAAGACAGATGCAAACAAGGAAACCTTGGGATGCAAGATTAGAGACATTGGAAGACAAAGTGAAGGCTTTGCATGTGTTCCTGCAGAAGCAGCCCAAACACCTGAGGCACAAGCAATAAGAAAGCAACAAAGCTTTCTGCAGTCCAACACACTGCCTAAGAATAAAGGTCCAATAGAATGACACAGACCAAACTGAAGAAATATTCTAAGTGCACAACAATAGCAACAAAACCCCCAATTTACAAAATAAAAACCAGATTACCTGCCTGGCGCAGCGGTTCTGATGGCCTCCGCCTTCCTGAGATGCTCCTCAAAAGACCTATTACAATTCTGTAGAACAGATTGTGATATACAGCTTTGATATACAATTGGCACTGTATACAAACCAAATATCTCATTAGCACAGTTTATTTCATGAGTAGGGAAAACTAAAACTATTCATAGAAATTTGATGACTCAATAAATGCACCACAGCATCTTTCTTGCAAAATGTATTATTTTTCTTTTCTTAAGAACTTTACATTTTAAATCCCTTATTTTTTTCTACATCAATTATATTTCACTCTAACCAGATTTATAACTATAAGCGTGAAACTATACTATTATCTGGTTGAACCAAATGAAATAGCCCTGTTTTTAACATTTTGTTTTTTTACTATTAATAGTGCAAGTGCAAATGTTTAAATTTATAGTATTGAGCATATAATATTTATTCTTTGAATCAACTTTATGAATTCTGATAATTAGCTTACTATGTTGACGTTTATCTACATAATCTTTCTTTTTCCTTTTAATCAGCTTTCTTTTTTCATTTAAATTTAATCTCATTGTCAGCAATAATCTCCATCAGGCGTTTTATTTGCTGGGTACACTATTTTTTTCTTAATATAACTCCATGTGTTGACTTTCCAGAATACCACCAACATCCCACACTTCCTGTGTGAAAACTGGCAGATGCCCTGGCTTGTGACACGCTGGCTGCTGGGCCTGGTACAGTCACTCCTGATGCTCGACCCAGGTGAGGGGACGCCTCCCCACAGGCCCACCTACCAATGTCTGCTCCCTGTCTCTCCAGGATAGTTGTGTTGTCCCTGTCATTTCATTACATGGTTACATAAAATGGGAGAATACATTTGATGGTGGCTAGACTAATGGTGATGACATCATAATGTATATAAAGTCAAGTTATTATGCTGTGCATCTAAAACTAATATCATATGTCAAATATAATTTTAAAAACATAATTAAAAATGAATTATCTCTTTATTTAAAAAAAAAAACATAGTGGGTGGTTAATTTAATGAAAATTAAGTTGACTTCTGTGGAAAAAAGACTCAGTAAAGTTCATTTATAAGAAGTTCCGCTGGGTAGATTTGGTGTGGGTGAGATGTTGATAAAATATTGGAAAAAATGCCAGCTTTGGGCCGACTCGGTCCTGAGGTCACTTTGTACATGTCTTCAAAGTCTCTACTCATCTCTCTTCTTTGCTCCCCAAGTTCTACTGATTTGAAATTCAGGTATGAGTGCTTGATTAATTACATACAGTCTTATTTGATGTTTCCCCTTCAGCACCAAGCACATTTCCACACGTATCCCTCACAAGCAATCTACCTAATAAAAGAGTAACATGCTAATTGACCATACCTTTGCGACGCCCACCAGCCAATCAGGGGTGAGTATGCAAATGAACCCAACAAAGATGGAGGGTTAATTTGCATATGCAAGCACTGAGCAGCTGGGCCAGGATGCTTGTGTCACAGGCGTTCTGCCCCGTCCCCAGCCGCTCCAGGCCTCTGGGCAGCGTGGGAAGGGGGAAAGGCAGCTCAGGCCAGAGCGAAGGTGGTGCCGGCAGCCAGGGAAAGGAAAGCCCATTCTGGCACGAATCTTTGTGCATCAGGCTTCTAGTCCACTATAAAATGTTTGATATTAGGATAGAGATTATTTGTATTTGAAGATAAATATGTATGACTTTTTATATTTATGTTTTAATTCACATAAGTAACATTGAAATAAAGATCTTAGACTCAGCATAACTTTTTAATTTTTTTAAAGATTTATTTATGTTTCCCGCACAGTGAGTTAATTGCCTCTAAAAGCTGCATGTATTCTATGGTGGCATCCAGCGCATGTTCCTCTTCCTCCTCAGAGTGACAGGCAGTGAGGATCTCTCCACTCCATGCCTCACAGGCCTGCTTTGAATATCCTCGGTCAAGGCCCTGGAAGGCCGGGCTGTCAGCTGCTTTTGCTGGAGTGGAAGGTGATACTGATGCAGGAGTAGGATCACTGTAACATGGGGCATATACATTTAATTTCCTCAGTTACCAGTCAGAGCCCTTCTAGAATGACTATGACAGTTTAAACTTCCACTAGTTCCAGGGCCCACTATCTCCAGTGTTTGAAAAAACCCAACTTGGTATTATCTGAATTTTGTCTACTTTGTGGGTTCAAATAGTTATCTCACTGTTCCTTTTAAATTTATTTAATTACACTGAGTTTAAGTATCCATTAAAGCTTGTTAGCTATCTAGCGCTCTCCAGTGAGTTACCTTTTCATATTCCTTGACTGTTTTTCTATTTGGTTTCCTGATTTATTCTTGTTGATTTTTATTAGTTCCTTGAAATATTGAAATATTTTAAATGCTGGTGTCCTTTTGTTAGAAGTTGGTAATATCTTCTCCTTAAATGACATATGTCTTCAATTTTGTCTATGAGTTGTATTAAATTTTAATATGATAATGATTTAAAACCATCATTACTTATTTACCTTACATTTTTTAATTCCAAAGTTTTTTAAAAAAATAAATTATCTCCCCACCGCCCAGCTTCAAGGTATAGCAGTTTGGGCTTGTTCGGAACAGCAGAATTGCTATGTTATTACTATATGAATGACATCATATGCAGTCCTGGGACTTGGATAAGAATTCTATGTAACTCTGTTGACCCTGCCTCTGGAACTGGGTCTTGGTCAGAAAGAGGTGATGGACATGAACTGGAGGAAATCCAGGAAAAATCCTCACAGATGTGTACAGCCTGGAATCTAAACCAGTGGCTCAGTGCTTCCACACTCTGATGGTGTGGGTGATGGCACAGGCACACACAGCAGCCACACATGAAATGCCCGTGACCTGGAGAAGCTGACTGGAGAGACGGGAGCTGCACACCTGACCGTAGCCTGTGCCAACTAGGTAAGCTGGCTGCTGCAGCAATCTGCACGAGCTGGAAGGGCACCTGCCTCACAACAACTTCTCAGCATCAGTATAGCTATTTTTTTACATTCCCTTCCAGATCATTTCTTTTGTGACCAACCCTAACCCAGTACCAAGCAGAGAATGAGATTCTGGGAAAGCCTCCACATGAGGCTACGTGTGTGTGTGTGTGTGTGTGTGTGTGTGTGTGTGTGTGTGTCTGTCTGTAATGGGTTGTTGAGTCAGCTCCAACACAATGTCCTGTCTTCAACAGCCCTGCTCAGCTTCTGTACACTGACACTTATGCTTATGACCTCTTTTATGGAGTCTCACACTTGGTCTCCCTCTCTTCCTGCTGCCTTCTATTTTTGTTTGAGTATTGCTGTATTTTCCAAATAACACTGCCTTCTCATGATGTGCGCCAACTAGGACAGCTTCTGTTTGGTCATTTTTTGCCTCCAGCGATGTTTAGGCTTATTTGCTCTGGAAGCCGCTTGTTCATCTTTCTGGTGGTCCAGGGTATCCATAGAGCTCCCCTCCAACACCGTGTTTCCAACGAAGCAATCTTTTTTCTATCAGCCTTCTTCCCTGTCCAGTTTCACATTTGTATATAGTAATTGGGACTACGAGGTTGTGGTTGATCTTATCGTTGGTCTCTAATGGCACATCTTTGTCCTTGATCTTTCTAATTCTTTCTTTGCTGCCCTTTGAGTCTCAAGCTTCTCTTCATTTTTGGAGGCAGTTTTCATTTGAACTGGTGACTGAACTTTCTTTAACAATTTTAGTGTCCCTGTTGTCTAGGTTAAAGTTGTACATTTCTTTCATAGTTACGATTTTTGTCTTTTTTTTATGTTTAAATGCAGCCTTGCTTTGGCACTTACTTCTTTCACCTTTATCAGAAGTCATTTCAAATTATTGCTACTTTGTTGGAAGCTGCCCATTGCCTTCACTAGCAGAAAGAGGTGGACAAGGAGTCTGGAAGGCTGGTCAACCTTGAGGCTCTGGCAAGGGTCAGAGCCATACACCCACTGTCTAGTTGAGGCAAAGGTAGCTGAAGCAACTTCCACCTTTTAGTCTCATGTAAATCCTTACTGATAAGATAGTTTGCCTGTTACTGGAAATTGCCTGCCTGAATAAAAGGGATCACAAGGCCAGAGCAAAGCAGAGTCCTCCCTTGGGCTTCTGCCTGGCCCCCAATTCCCAAATTAGTATTTTCTTGTTTAGTCTCTTTCATTTCGGGCTCCTCCAGAGCCTGAACCCTGAACCTGAACCCTGAACCCTGAACCGGGGTACACTCGCACTACTTTCTGCCAGTAAAATAGTATCATCTGTGTATCGTAAGTTATCGCCATTTCTTCTACCAGTTTTCACCGCTTCCTCTGAGTCTAGCCCAGTTTTTTTCTGATATATTCTGCATACAGATGAAACAAATAGGGAGGTAACATGCACTCTTGTCTGACACCTTTGCCTCTAGGAAACCATCCTGTCTCTCCACATCTGTCCTGACGGTGGCTTCCTGCGCACAGTGCAGGTCATGTGCCAGAACACTTACTGGTGTTCAGGAAGTTGCTAGCAGTTCCCATGTTCTTGCTACTTGAAGTGCAGATCAAGGACCAACAGAATCTGTACCACCTGGGAGCTTGTTAAAAAACTAAAAAGAGATATAATTTTTATTGGGTTTTATTTGGAGTTTTAAATATAAACTTAATATAAATTTAAATGTTTACATTATACATTTTTACCCATGATATGTCAGTTTCCCCATGAACTTCTAGTCATCACTCTTCTCCCCTCTTTTTTTTTTTAAATATATTTTATTGATATTTTACAGAGAGGAAGGGAGAGGGATAGAGAGCTAGAAACATCAATGAGAGAGAAACATCGATCAGCTGCCTCCTGCACATCCCCCACTGGGGATGTGCCCGCAACCACAGTACATGCCCTTGACTGGAATCGAACCTGGGACCCTTGAGTCCGCAGGCCGACGCTCTATCCACTAAGCCAAACCGGTTTCGGCACTCTTCTCCCCTCTTAATGGACTGTAGAACTGCTTAGTTATGCATGACGTTTTCTAGATACAAACTAAAATCAGATCACTAACATATAAAAATATATGTATTTATGCTTTATTTGGTTTTGAACTGTTCTTACATAATGCCACTTGATATTATTTAGCTTATTTAGTTTTGAGTTTTAATGTTGGTGGTTTTTGGTATGTTCAAATTTAATCAGGGGTGTTCCTTCTCTTTACTTTTTATATTTATACTAGTGGCCCAGTGTACGAAATTCGTGCACATTAAAACAGAATTAATTAGAGGAAATAATTTGCCCTTTCTCTATAATAGAAGTGTCAGAGATGAAAGAAAGTTAGTAAAATGTATATGAAAACCTTCCTCCTGTCAGAGTCTTGTGTGCACCACGGGACCCAGAGTCAAGTCCCCGCCCAACCACATGTGCCTCAAAATTACCTGAGACCCAGACCCGGCCAACCCCTGCCCCTATTGGGCTAGATCCAGATCTGGCCAGTCCCACCCTTGTCAAGCCCCACCAGGCAGGGGATGTAGCCTCAGGTCCCCTGGCCCGGCCCCAGGATGGGGGGCTTGGCCTGAGGTCCCCCAGCCCATGCCTTGAGGTCCCCCATCAAGCACCACCAGGTGGGGGACATGGCCTGAGATCTCCTGTCAAGCCCCGCTGGGTGGGGGGCATGGCCTGAGGTCCCCCGTCAAGCCTTGCCAGGCAGGGGGGCACAGCCTCAGATCCCCTGGCCTGGCACCGGGAGGGGGGCTCAGCCTCAGGTCCCCCGTCAAGCTCCACCAGCAAGGGGGTGCAGCCTCAGGTCCCCCGTCAAGCTCCGCTGGGCAGGGGGCACAGCCTGAGTTTCCCAGACACAGCACTGGAGGTGCACCTTGAGGTCCCCTGCCCAGCCACTCTGGGTCGGGAGCATGGCCTGACATCCTCTGTCAAGCCCCGTCAGGCAGGGGGCGCAGCCTCAGGTCCCCTGGCCCAGTGCTGGGGCAGGGGGTGTGGCCTGAGGTGCCCGGCCTGGAGCTGGGGTGGAGAGAGCAGCCTGAGGTCCCCTAGCCTAGCACCAGGACAGGAAGTGCACCTTGAGGTCCCCCATCAAGCCCCACCAGGCAGGGGGCATGGCCTCAGGTGCCCTGGCCTGGCACCGGGGTGGGGGACGTTGCCTGAGGTCCCCTAGCCTGATGTCAAGGTCCCCTGTCAAGCCCTGCTGGGTGGGGGATGCGGCCTGAGGTCCCCTGTTAAGCCCTATGGGGGTGGGGGAGGGCATAGCCTCAGGTCCCTGCTGATTGCTCATTAAGGCTCCTTATGGGAACTTGGCTTCAGCTGTGGGTGCAGCCATCTTTGTGATGGAGTGATGGTCAATTAGCATATTCCCTCTTTATTAGATAGGATCTCTGATGTCCTTTAATAAGATTCTTTTAAAAATCTGTAAATATGCTATGAATTCCATGTTATGTTAATTCTTACACAGTTACAACTCTGTAATATAAAGTTACAGCTCTGTAAAGTAAATCTACTTTCTTAGCTGTTAAAGTTGATGTAGTGATACACTGCATTTTTCTGAGTTTGTGTCTGACATTGTTAGTGAACTGCTATAATCCTCACACTTTTCTGTAGTTATTTAGAGTTTCCACATGAGTGATCATAGTTTCTGTTTAAAACTAAAGCTGTATTATACTTTTCAGTGTTCCACCACTATGTTTTCATTATTTTACTGTCTTTGTTAAGCTACCTAGAACTATTTTAATAATAGTGTAATAGTGAGCATCTTTCATTTAGTCTCATGTCTAACCCACAACCTAGGTATGTGCCCTGACCATAAATCAAACCCTCAACCTTTTTGGTGTGTGGGATGATACTACAACCAACTGAGCCACCTGGCCAGGGAGAAAGTTACTTTAAAAAAGTATTTAATTACCTAATGCCCCTGCAAAAATCCCTTCAAGAGATTCCTGTAGCTCTTAGGATAAAATCTGGACTCATTTACCTCTAATATTTTCTACCACTACACCCAATGCGTGTCCTTTATGTTTTTCATGGCACTTAGCCCAATGTGTAACTCATGTGGAGTTCGCTTCTGCTTTTCCCTTCTCTCCCTGGAGGGAAGTGTAAGTCTCATGATAGCAAGGACCAGGTTTGGTTGTTCACTAAGAATTTCTCTGTCCAGCATCTTCTCAATGTGTTGAGATGAATCAACTTAAATATGGAAGACAGACATTTTGACCAAAAGAGCTATTCAGTTGGAATGAAAGAAGAAGAATTAGACTTAAGCAAGTGTGGAGCACACATACTTCTGACTACACCCAGGGGTTATAGGGAGGCAAAGGATGCATATGGGCACTCTATAAATAGAGACATTGAGTCATTGTAAGCATTTAAAGGAGAAATCTGATGGATGGTCACTAGTGAATGTTTCATTTAGAGTATTTTACGAATATAAGATGAAATATTTTCCTTATTTTTCTGTTTATTATAAAGAAAAAGGGAGAAGGATTTTTTCCTAAAAGTTTATATAATATTTTCTTACATTTAAAGTGAATAGACTTTATTTTAAAGAAGAAAAACAACCAGAAAATCTGGGGAAGACTGACACTGCAGAGATCACATGCCACCAAGGTGAACATGGGCCCCGGGTGATGGGATGACCACAAGACCACTCTGAATATTTGATTTTTAAGGGTGTAAGAAAAAAGGAAAAGACTATTTTAAAAGTCTCTGTGAGAGTGTATCTGAGACAGAAAAACTGTCTCAGATGAATTATTTTTCTGAAGCACAAGGACTCATTGTATCAGGATTTTCAAACTGTTTTCCAGACAGGTTGAGTTACTTTAGGGATTTTGCAAATAATTAAGAATATACTAGACAGTAAGATTTTAACTGCCCGGGGAAAGCATTTATCACCTTGATTTGTTTTATTTAACAGAGTTGAAAAGAAAAGGATCTTGCTGCTGAAAGTATTTGAAAAATCTAGGTCCTGCATGATCTCCCTGGGCCATCTGAGCAAGGGCAGTGCCCCAGATGGAGTAGGCGGTCCTGAAACAGTTGAGTAACTAAATGAACTCAGGAAGTATAGGTTTGAGTTACACAGATTATTTAACTCAAGAATTTTAATATGCTGCTTTGGTGAAAATTCAGGAGAGGAGCCATAGTATGTTGTTATCTTTAACTAAGATAACAGTTGTACTTGTGTTTGTCTTATTTATTTTTTGCAGGGCACTGATCTGCATTAGTCAGACAATGAGTTCCTTATACTATCCTACACAATAATAATTATAGTATTAGATCTATTGAATGTATTATATTTTTAAGCACTGAATGATTAGCAAATATTTAATTTTTATAGTAAAAAGATGGTATCATTTTCTGTTGTTTTTTTTTTAGATGAGGCCTAAAGATATTATAGAATGTGCCTAAAATTATAAAGTAATATAGTAAGTTACCAGCATTTGAACCCCAACTTACTTGACTATTATTGTAAATTCAGTATATCATTTATTTCGGTTTCTTCAAAATCTGGAATTGACCTACCAGTTCCCTCAGCTCCCTGCCTGGCCCATGGACTTTCAGCTTCTCATTTATTGGACAGGTATTAACACCTTGTTGGAACAACCCCAGGTGGCATAAATCTATACATATAAAACCCTAATATGCAAATAGACCAAACGGTGGAATAACCAAACAACTGGTTGCTATGATGTGCGCTGACCACCAGGGACGTGGTGGACGTCTGCAGCAGGTGGCAGAGCACGGAACATGGCAGCCACCGCTTGCACCTGCTGCTGATACTGGAGCTGCCACTCACACACATTGCCAGTGATGGCCCCGCTCACACCCGCAGCCAGCCCTGGAGCCATGGCTTGCACTCGCTGCCAGCACCCAGCACCAGTCCCAATCGCTGGGGACCATCACTGGGTGTGAGCAGCGGCTGCCAGCCCCGATTGCCCCTGTGGGCTTCTCCACCTCCCCCTGCTCCTAAGGGGAGATTGGGGCAGCAGCCATCACACGCAACCCCTGCTGGCGCCGGCTCAATTGCTCTGCACAGTCAGTGGGTGTGAGTGGGGCCGGCGCCATTAGCACATGAGAGTGACAGTGGCTGGAGTGGGGCTGCCGCAGACAGGGGACCCGGGGCCAAGTGGGAGGGGCTGGGAGGGGGCACGGAGGATGGGCCAAGACCCACCTGCCCCTGTGCGCACTGCAGCCTCACAGCCCACAGTTCCTTTTAAGGTGCACTGATTCAACACTGGGCCCCTAGTTGAATAGATAAAACTAGCATGTTTCTAACTCTGAAATTTCAACTTCTCTGAATTTTCACAATACATTCGCATCTTGGTTTCCTAAGTTATTTTTCCTTTCAAAAGTCTTATCTATCTAAGCCAGTTTCTTGTGTGTTTTTTTAACCTTTTATCTTTTGAGTCTCTAACATTTTACTTTCTGTTTTCAATAGAAATTAACTGTTTCTATTTCATTCTGTGTCCACATCTTCTTGTGGGAAGTGAAAGGAGGCTCTTTGAATGAAAAAAAAAAAAAGTCTTAAAATAAAAATAAAACTAGGACAATTATTTCTAAATGATTATATTTTTATTTTAAAATAAGTATAGATTCATCAAAAGTTGCAATCCCTTGTACCATGATACAACTTAACGGTTACAATTTAATGAAGTACAATATCAAAACTAGAAATTTACATTGGTAAATGTGTGCATAGCTTCGCAATTTTATCACATGTAGGTTCACATAACCTCCACTGTAATAAAAACACAGAACAGTCCCATGCATTTGGAGTGAATTTGAATCACTAACTGGCTAAGCTGTGGTCACAGTGTATATTTTTGAAGCTATCTTTTCTAAAAAATAGAACACAGTGAGCAGTGGCTTTTAAAGATCAATCAAATGGAAGAGAAAACTACTTACGTTTAGAAAATATGGAGCTAAACTGTTACCTGGCATCAGAAACTAGAAAGCATCATCAGAAATGTCAGGTGGACAGAACGTGTACCCCTAAGGTTCCTTAAATTCCATGCAGAGGGAAATGAGAAATGAGTGGGACAGAGAGCCGGAACTCAGAAACCCTCCAACCTGTGAAGTCATCTACCTGGCCCTGCTCCCCCACCCAACCTGTGCCTCCTGATGTTTTGGAAGCTGCATATCTACTACTCTTATCACGGGTCTCTGAGCAGAACCCTGACACCAGCAACTGACCTCTGCGTGACCCATCAGCCCAGACCTGCACTTGCACTCCTACCTCTGCCTTGCCGCTCCCTCTGGGTCTGGAATATTACCTTGCTATTGTTGGCTCTCCCATACACTTAACCATAACTACAGCACACTTTTGTTTGTTTTTGGTGTAACATGAACAAGTTTCAGTATATGAACGTATTTTGTCTCAGAGATTATAATACATATTTCAACTTTGTAAATTATGCTATGATTTTAAAAGCCATTGCTTTGCTGCATTCATTTGTAGCTTTAGAACTATTAGCTCTATTACATGAAAGATTGAGAACATTCTTTAGAAAATAATTACTAACTAATGCTCTTTTGCCTTCTAGGTACAAACACTTGGTCCCAGATTTTCTGGTATAATTAATGTCAGGGCTTTTTCATATGAGCTAAAATATACAAGATAAAATGATCAGGTTTTCAGATTTATTTACTTATGAGTCTAATAAATCATGATTGCTGTTTAAATGGTACATGAAGTAGGCACAAACACATAAATTACAAAGGATGTTTATACCAAATTTTCACAATACATTTGCATCTTGGTTTCCTAAGATAAAAATATCTAAAAAGGTAAAAATATCTAAAAGATAAAAATATCTCCAAAATATATTTTGGGAGTCATTGTTTTGTTTGAAAGTAATATTTAGTGTATGAATGTGGTTCCTAGGAATACTCCCTGGCCATAAAAAGATAATTAAAGGATTAATTATAATTTTAAAAACTAATATGATAAAATATTGTTGGAGCTTTAAACATAAGAAATAAAGCATTAAATTGAAATTCTGCAAGTTCAGCAAATATAACTTTTTTATTACAATCTCTTTTATAACTCGTTTTATCATAAATAATTTTACATTTAACAATCAAGTGTATTTTTTCATTCTGAGTTTATTATAGTCTCTTCCTAAATAAGCAAATTTTTGGTTAAATTCTCAGTTTTTAAGTTTATAACACTAATTTAAATATTTTACAACAGTTGGAATGTTAGAAGTTTCTTCAAAGATATAAATATGTCCTCGTTTTCTATTATGAACTTCAGCAAATGTCCTGGTATACAATTAAGAACAGTTTTAAATGTCTCTAGATGGAAAAGAATGTTAACAATGGCTCCTGTATTTTACTTAATACTAGAGGCCCATTGCAGAAAGATTCCTGCAAAAATAGGGCTTCCTGCAGCCTTCTCTGCCGCCCCACCTGCTTCCCTCCCGTCTCCGCCGCCCCGCTTGCTTCTCCGCAGCATTGCTCCCTTCTGCAGCGCTTGGCTTCTACGCTGTCTTCAGTCTTCACTCTGCACCTGGATATGCAAATTAACCACCATCTTGGTTGGGTTAATTTGCATACTCACTCCTGATTGGCTGGTGGGCGTAGCAGAGGTACGGTCAATTTGCATGTTTCTCTTTTATTAGATAGGATTCTCCCTTGACTTATAGGGATTATTTTTCTTAAATCACACTATAGATTTCAGTTCTGCATTCATATTCATTTTTCTTGAAAGAAATTCTTTGAGTTTCTAAGACTCACATATGTTCTTCACAGTGAAACAACATTATGAGATTTAGGAAAAATATTTTTGAGAATGGCAACTTAGTGGAGACACCTCAAGATCAATCAAGGTGTGTTGATTTGCCAACTCTGCTAAGTGATGGCAAGAAATTGCATAGCCCTTGGACAGGGACAATTGTGTGCCTAGATTTCTAGGGGTTTGGCAAGGATAAGAATGTTTGCTAGGGAATTTATTCAGGCTTTCCATCACTTTATCTTGCTGCTATTGGACATGTTCTAATCCTGCTTGCTTTCTTTTATAGGTTATTAATATTAAGTGATCTCTATATTTAAAAGCCAAGCAACCTTTACGACTGAACAGCCGGAACGACTGGTCAAATAGTTGCTATGATGTGCACTGACCACCAGAGGGCAGAAGCTCAATACAGGAGCTGCCCCCTGGTGGTCAGTGCACTCCCACAGACAACTTCCCACAGCAAGCCAAACCCCCACGTCCCCTCCCCCCCCCCACTGGCCAGCCAACCTCCCGTGGCCCCTCCCCCTAGCTGGCCAACCTCTTGTGGCCCTTATTGGTCCCAATAGGGACTGGGCAAGATGCCCCAATCGGTCCCAACCGCCAGCCAGGCCAAGGGACTCCACTGGTACACAAATTCATGCACCGGGCCTCTAATGTTATAATAATAAAAAAATGCTGACAATTTGACTTTTCAAAATGGCAGCCAAATAGGTAGATGTGTCCTGAGCCTTCTCATGAAGCCGATAGAAGGAACAACTAAATGGAATAACATCCACCTGGAAGTGGCAAATTTAACACAGCTGGTGAGACAATCAATGGTTGAAAAGGACAGAGGATGCCTGGAGAACAATAGGATCAGGGGTCTGGGCTAGAGAGAGAAGCATGACCACTGGGATGAGAGGGTCAGAAGAAACCTGCTCTGCACCAAGTCACCGTCCCTTGGGGACATGCGTAACACTTGACTGTGGAAGGGGGTCCACAGGGCTGCTGGCAGCAAGGGATTTTAGATCTAAGTCCACAGCCGCAAAAGGCTGCACCCAGAAAGGCGGCCTGCAGAACCACCCGAGCTGAGCAGTATCAGGGGGAGAGAAACTCGCAGTGGTGTGGTTCTTTTGCCTTTATATTTTCCTTGCTTTTACTCACTAAACACAGTTAATAGGGCCTTTCAATTACAAACACTCACAGAGGCTGTGGTGCAGGTGGAGGTACAGTTCTGTGGAGGCTGGGGGAGGCTGTGGAGAGGAGCAAGACAGAGAGAGGTGACCAGGAATCCAGCACTGGGATATTCTGGACCCTCCAAGCCTAAACAGCCATTTTTCTCCTGAAGAGCCAGCCCCTCCCAGTAGCACCTGCAGGGCTACTAGTGCAACCACACCCAGCCTTGAGCTTTACAGGGCAAACAAAGAATCTGCAACCCTGGGGGACTGGGTTGAGGGGCCATTTGGCTCCAGAAACCAGTAAAGCAACACCCCCACCTAAAGCCCATGTGAGAAATAGGTGCTTGTGTAAATAAGACTGGAAGAAGGCAGACAAGTGGATTAAAAAACTGTGATACATCTTTACAATGGAATACTATGCTGCTATAAAAAATAAGGAATTCTTACCATTTGCAACAGCATGGATGGACCTGGAGAGCATTATGCTAAGTGAAATAAGCCAGTCAGTGAAAGATAAATATCACATGATCTCACTCATTTGTGGAATATTATGAACATAAACTGATGAACAAAAATAGATCCAGAGACAGAGAAGCATCAATCAGACCATCAAACCTCAGAGGGAAGGTAGGGGAGGGTGGGGGGCAAGTAAGAGATCAACCAAAGGACTTGTATGCATGCATATTAGCATAACCAATGGACACAGACACTGGGGCTGTGGGGGCTTGTCCTGGGAGGTGGAAGTGGCTGGGGAGGGGTCAATGGGGAAGAAAGGAGACATATGTAATACTTTAAACAATTAAAAATGACTGACAATTTATTTAGACACAAATTGATATTTTTAGTCATTCATTTTATATTGTTTTCCCATCCATGGCCATATTTTTTAATGTTATTTATTAATTGAATGGAGGCCCAGTGCACAAAATTCTTGCACTCAGTGGGGGAGTCCCTCAGCCTAGCCTGTGCCCTCTCGCAGTCTGGGAGCCCTCGGAGGATGTCTGATTGCCATGGAGGCAGGAGAGGCTCTTGCCACCGAGCTTGTGCTCACCAGCCATGAGCCCAGATTCTGGCTGAGCGGTGCTCCCCCTGTGCGAGTCCACTGACCACCAGGGGGCAGCTCCTGCATTGAGCATCTATCCCCTGGTGGTCAGTGTGCATCATAGCGACCGATCGTTCCCCTGTTTGGTCGATTTGCATATTAGCCTGGTCTCCCCTAACTGCCCTTCCCTGCCAGCCTGGTCACCCCCAACTGCCCTCCCTTGCAGGTCTGATCCCTCCCTTCTGCCCTCCCCTGCCAGCCATCTTGTGGCAGCCATCTTGTGTCCACATGGAGGCAGCCATCTTTGACCACATGCGGGTGGCCATCTTGTGTGTTGGAGTGATGGTCAATTTGCATATTAATTCTTTATTATATAGGGTTATTATATGGGACTAGAGTCCCGATGCACAAAGATTCATGCAAGAATGGGCCTTCGTTTCCCTGGCTGCTGGCAGTCCTGCCCTACCCCCAGCCGCTCGGCGCTTGTGCATGCAAATTAACCCGCCATCTTTGTTGGGTTAATTTGCATACTCACTCTTGATTGGCTGGTGGTCGTCATGAAGGTACGGTCAATTAGCATGTTACTCTTTTGTTAGGTAGATTGTTTAAGTATATGTATGCCCCATGTTATATTTAAGATATTTTTACATTTATTTATTTATTATTTATTATTTATTTATTTATTTTTTTTTTTTAAATATATTTTATTGAGCCCTGACCGGTTTGGCTCAGTGGATGGAGCGTTGGCCTGCAGATCAAAAGGTCCCAGGTTCGATTCCAGTCAAGGGCATGTACCTTGGTTGCGGGCACATCCCCAGTAGGAGGTGTGCAAGAGGCAGCTGATCGATGTTTCTCTCTCATCGATGTTTCTAGCTCTCTATCCCTCTCTCTTCCTCTCTGTAAAAAATCAATAAAATATATTTAAAAAAAATAAAAAAATAAATATATTTTATTGATTTTTTTACAGAGAGGAAGGAAGAGGGATAGATAGTCAGAAACATCAATGAGAGAGAAACATCAATCAGCTGCCTCCTGCACACCTCCTACTGGGGATGTGCCTGCAACCAAGTTACATGCCCTTGACTGGAATCGAACCTGGGACCTTTCAGTCGGCAGGCCGACGCTCTATCCACTGAGCCAAACTGGTTTTGGCAAGATATTTTTACATTTAAAAGTCCATTTTTGTTAAACTGAAATTTGAATTTTGCTGTACCTTCTTTCTTTTATCTGGCAACTTTATTCAAGATTGGGGACTCCTGGAATTCCAGTATTTTGGCACCTAATGTAATCAATGTTTCAGTTAATTTTAAATTAACCCATGACTTTCTTGCTTCATTATCAGGAACACCATACAGTGAGCTAACCAAGACAACAAATTTTATTTTATTTTTTCACTACATTTAACTTTTAATTGAGTTAAAGGTTGGGACAGAATCCCTGTTACCTTATGCCATTTCCTTTTTATAAGCCTTCCTCCCACATATTATTACAGTATGTTCTCATCCACAACCATGTCTTAGCTTATGTATCTGGGTTTTTTCCAAAGCCCCTAGCACTTGCTCACTATGTGATCTTGAATTTCATGTGCAAAACATAACTTTATGTCTTTTAAAATTTGAAATCAATCTTTTCCAAATTTTTTCACTTTCTAGCATTATTGTATTTTGCAAATTCACACACACACACACACACACACACACACACACATCTATGAAAGCTAACCAGCTTTTCTCAACTTTTTAAATCTGGTTGTAAGAAGAAATATATCTCTATAATTGTTACCACTTAGTTATTTACATCATAGCGTTTATTAAAGTGTCTACTAAGTAATGAAATGTTAGATGGCTTGTCTGATTCAAATAACCAGACTTAAAATGAGCTTAATTCATTATTATATATGAAGCATCCCCCAAGAGCACAGCTGTGCAATTTAATTCCATTGAAACCTCCTCCCTCTTAGCAAAATATTTAGATCCATAGACATATAGATTGAGAATCATAATAGAGCATAGAGGAAACAGACAATGATTAAAAGATAAATTTCACTTGCCACAACGTATTTTCATGATTTTTCTCCCTATGAATCTACTGCCTTTGGTGTTTTGTGTGGCAGAGATAGCAGAGTTATGTTGTAGCTGAAGCATGTTGTTGCTGATGTTTTAAACCCCGCCTTTCTCCCAATGAATTTTTTGCTTTTTGAATAAAAAGAATTCAGTCCTATCACCTATCACACATCAGTATTAGTGAACAGGCACCTTTCTTTCCTAATGTTATCATTCCCAGCCCACACACCTGTTCAGCTCTAGCAGCTGTGTTAAAGGAAACACAGATTTCTGGTCAAAGGTCACTGATATTGATAGCACTTACTTAGCAGGTCCTTTAGTAATCAGGTTTAGTGACTATAAGCCACACTTATTTGTAATTCTGCTGCTGGCATATTGAAAAAATAAAAGTAAAATGGTGGTAAATGTGTCAAAGACCCCATGAGCACAGACTTCCTTGATAAGCTTTGATTTAAAGAGCTAAGAGGCAAAACCCAAAATAACTACTAATGTGTATGTTCCTGCTACAGTGGCAGTCAAAAAAGACTTAGGAAACTCAATCTTCCTTGAGTGACTGTGACCTCATTGTTATTCAACTAGGCACTCCTGTGAAGTACATCCCCAAGGTGCAATTTGAAGTGATTATTTTAATCAAGAACCTGCAAATGGTAGCATCATGAAGGATCACCACCTAAAACTTCAGAACTCCAATGCCATTTTCAGGCAGACTTCTTTTTTCTTTTTTCTTTTTTGGCACAGATAAAAGTCAAAATCTTAAAGCAATGTAGTTTTTCCCTCCTTTAGGTTCTTTAGGCTCTTCATCTAGTTTTGTTAAAGCTCATAGGTTTTGTTAGGCGACCTCGATTGTTAGGAATAAGTGATAAATAAAGTTATGAGTTGTTGCCAAATCTGGATGGGAGGGTCAACAAGCACAGAAACAATAATTATTCAAATTCTTTACTATGAAGAAGTAGTAAATATTACTATCATGGCTCATAAGAAAAGCAATATAAGTAACAACTTTCATGCTCTCTTTAATATTTGTATTCATCCAATCAATCATTTCTCCAAAACTACTATTTGAATATTTTGTTTGTACATATGTATGTTGTATGTGTGTGGTAGAGATGCAGTTAGGCAATAGAGAGATGATAGTGAACATGAAGGTCACCACTTGGTCCTGAGGGAGCCTGGTGGTGATTATGTGTTTGCTTCTGTGAGTTTCTTATAACGAGTTAATGTAAGTTTGGTTTTGAGGTGAATTGATTGACTCTTGATTCTATTTTGTTTTTTAAAAATATTTTTTTTACTTATTTCAGAGAGGAAGGTAGAGGGTGAGATGCACCGATCGGCCCCAGGCAGAGGGACCCCACCCATGCACCGGGCCTCTAGTTTCATTATAAGCAGCATGAAGAAACTAAAATAATCTTCGACATTTTTTGTGGAAATATCCTCAGCTAATTATCCAAGTTCACCTTTTTACAAGCTGTGCTTTCCATATAACTGCAGGACAGATTTTTGTTAAGCTTTCCACCACAAGGGTCTCCCTTCCTTCCGTGTCCAATAGCATGTTACTTTTTTCTGAGCTCTCAAAACCACAAATGTCCCTATTATACTAACAGTCCTGAACATGGCAATTTAGGTATTACTTAAGGCAATGTAGTTTTTCTTTTTATGTTTCTTCATTGACCTAAAACTGTCATAAATTTTATTGAAACTTGTATAGTATACCACATAAAATAATCTACCCTTTCAAAAGTGATTTTATAGATAGAACTCTAACATAATGCAGTCGTATTCTCTTTTTAAAGGCAAATGTGTATATACTACTTCTTATAGTTATGACAGATATCATAACTGATCAAGGCACTTTTGTTTCTAAGCCCTAACACAGTATCATCATCATTCCAAGTAGTGCCATACAGGCCATCATTGATGACCCTAAGTGTTGGCATGTGAAGAAAAAAAAAAACTGCTTGCAAAATATGAGTGCCTCATTCTTTTATCTGGAATCATCACTGTAATATTAATCAGAAAGATGCCTAAAAATATAAAATCAAAACAATAAAGATACCTTTCATTAACAATTGATGTAACCTCTCAATGTAAGTCCATATTATACAAAGAAAATACTTCCTATAATTTTTGCATATGACATTATTCCTTTTATTTTGAGGGCCTGGGTCCCCCTCAACTGCCCTCCCCTGCTCATTACTATGTAAACTTAACCAATATAGGATAATACAAACAGTAAACCAAGATATACTCCCTTTTCCTGCTATCCAGAAATGAACACTCTCAGTATTTGTTCTAGATTATTTTGGATATCTCTCTCTTCACATATATGAATAAGGTAATAGATGAATAAATAGATGGAATCCCAAATTTAAAAAATCCAAAGCAATCTCTTTTTTGATATAAAATACTAACTTTTATTTTATCTGAATAATAGGAAAAAAAGAAGAAAATAAAATGGGGAGTTGTAGAATATCTAATCAATCTTTATTTACCTAAGTTTTTAAAAGAATACTTCTGAAATAAAATGGAAATATTTGAAGGACTTAAGGTCATTTACTTTTGTTTGGCAATTATTTCAACTTTAGCAGTATTTGTGGTTTTCCTGTCAATAAAGTTAAATAATAAATTTAATTATATTTTCTTACACAATATGGTCTTGTGTTTTCAGATTTTTGCTACTTATAGGTTTATTTTTAGACTAGAGGCCTGGTGCACAAAATTCATGCATCGGGGTGTGTGTGTGTCCCTCAGCCCAGCTTGTACCGTCTCCAATCTGTGACCCCTCGAGGGATGTCCGACTGCCCGATTAGGCCCGGGATCAGGCCTAAACGGGCAGTCGGACATCCCTCTCACAATCCAGGACTGCTGGCTCCCAACAGCATGCTTGCCTGCCTGCCTGATTGCCCCTAACTGCTTCTGCCTGTCAGCCTGATCACCACCTAACCACTCCCTTGCCAGCCTGATTGACACCTAACTGCCCTCCCCTGCTGGCTTGGTCACCCCTAACTGCCCTCCTCTGCAGGCCTGGCCACCCCTAACTGCCCTCCTCTGCAGGCCTGGCCACCCCTAACTGCCCTCCCCTGCAGGCCTGGGTCCCCCTCAACTGCCCTCCCCTGCCAGCCATCTTGTGGCAGCCATCTTGTGTCCACATGGGGACAACCATCTTTGACTACATGGGGGTGGCCCTCTTGTGTGTTGGAGTGACAGTCAATTTCCATATTACTCTTTTATTAGATGGGATTGTCAACATGTTTAATGCTAATAGTATAATGTGTATTAGGTTTTAGTCCATATTCACATTTGGCCCTTGCCATTGAGTTTTCATTGTTTAGTTCTTTATTTGATCTTATCTTTTGGATGGTTGGATTTATTCTCAAATAATATTCTTTATTTTCTCCAGAAAAAATACTGGTTTGAATTTTTTTCTCATACATTATTTGCCTCATATATTTGTTGACACATCTAATATCTACAGACATCTAACATTATTGTGGAGAAGCCTTAAATATTTCATCAGTGAGACCACCTGGCCTTGGAATTTTCTCTGATAGAAAGATTTTAACTATGAATTCTATTTTTTTTTTCATAGATTTGGAACTAGCCAGGGTATTTATTTTTTCTTGACTGATCTTTGTTTTATTTTTCTTTTGGGGAAGTCCTTCATTTCGAGTAAGTTGTTGAAGTACTTTAAACTTCACGTTTATTGTTTTCTTATTTACAGCTTTGGAGTCAATTCATTCTTATTTTCCTAGTTTCTTACCAACATTTATTTGAGAACTTTTTACTTTTCTAATATAAGTATTTAATTCCAAATTTCTCTTCATGTTTTTTTTTGTTGCTTTCCACACATTTTTAAATATTGTGCTGCTGTTTTATCACTCTCTTTATAATACTAGCATCACTCAATATTTTCTATCTTCTATAGGTAAAGTCTATTATCATTAAAAAAATTCTCATTAAATATTTAAAAACTATGTAGTATTAGTTGCCTAAAATCTTCCTCTGTTTTCTGGGGCAATTTTTCTTGTAGTGTACTTTCTTGTTATGGCTTTTGTTTTAATTTACTTTTATATTCTATTGATAGGTAAGTAGAGATGTATAGATAGAAATATAGACACATACTCATACATACACACACATGTGCACACATATATTATATATTTATCTTGGACATGACAATCCCTTCTGTCCGACTAAAGTTTCTGGCATTTAATTTGTCACTGTGTTGCAGTCTGTTGGTTCTTGTGTTTTTATCATTAGTTTCTCCTTCAGGGGCCTTCTGGGAGGGTAGAATTTTTTTTGTACAGAAATATCTTTAATTATCATGGCTTCCCCACATAAATTGGTTTGTTTTAAACAGGAGTCACTTGGCTAAACTCAATTTTTCCCATGGATTCTAGATCTTTCAGGACTATGACAATTATTTTGTGGGTCACCTACTTCCTGACCAAATTCAAAGTCTTTTTGTGTCATGTTAGCATCATTTCTTGTTTTGACCTTATTCTCACTGGATTCAACACATTCTTCTCATTTTGTATTTGAAAATGTTGATATTTTTGTTACTGATACGATTTTACCTTAGAAATAGTATTAAAATATCTAATGTTAATTAAAGATAATTATTATGTTCTAATGTTTATGTCTCTGTGTTTGTGAAGTTGAGTAGAAGATAAAAACCTAAGAAAGAGTTACTGTGCCAAGCTTTACCAGGAATTCAACCTCTGAGCAGGTGAATGAGGAGGAAAGGAGTGAAGCTCAAGAAGGAGGGGAATGAAATGCAAAGTGGCTGCAGCTTTTAAGCTCACCTAGCGGGCCCGCTATCTCCAGGCTATAGGCCTGGGCTCTGCCAATGCCGGGAGGAGCTGCGAATGGAGCCTAAACAGGTGAGAGACAGGGGACTCAGCGTCCACCCACCCACAACCTCAACTGCAACCTCAGTCTCTGCTCCAGCACCCAGCGCCCTGGCACAGTGGATAAAGGCAGATCAGAAAAGCCGTGGGAGCTCTATTGCCGCATTCCAGGTCCAGGAAGAACGCGAATGGATTGCTTCTGAATGGCAAGGAAATTCTCTTTGTAATGTGGTGTGGAAAATTCAAGCAAAGAATTGAGGGCCAAATTGTCCCAGCCTCATGGTATTCAATCAGAGTTAATGGATATCTATTTATTTACTAAAGAGAAATCCAATGTAATGCCTGAAAAGACGGGGTGTGCTTATAAAAAGCTTTTGGACAAGCACAAATTAAAACCATTTCCAAGATTATCCCACTCCGATCTTTAGAAAAGGAGTATAAAACACCATCAAAATAAAAAAGGAACCCCCTATAGAGGAGACATATTTGCCAATGATACATCTGATAGGGGGTTAATATCCAAAATATATAAAGAACTTATAAACTCAACAAAAGGAAAACAATCCAATTAAAAAATGGGCAGACCTGAATAGATATTTCTCCAAAGAAGACATACAAATGACCAAGAGACATATTAAAAAAATACTCCAAGTCACTAATCATCAGAGAAATGCAAATTAAAACGACAATGAGATATCACCTCAGAATGTCTACCATCAGTAAATCATCCTGCTGGCTAGGATGTGGAGAAAAGGGAACCTTTGTGCACTGCTGGTGGGAATGCAGACTGGTGCAGGCACTATGGAAAACAGTATGGAGATTCCTCAAAAAATTAAAAGTGAAACTCCTGTTTGATCCAGCAATCCCACTTCTGGGAATATATCCTAAAACACCTGAAACACCAATCATAAAGAATGTATGCACCCCTATGTTCATAGGAGTTACAATAGCTAAGATGTGGAAACAGCCCAAGTTCCCATCAGTAGATGAGTGGATAAAAAAAGCTGTGGGACATTTACACAATGGAATACTATGCAGCTGTAAAAAAGAGGGATCTCTTACCCTGTGGGACAGCATGGATGGACCTAGAGAATATTATGCTAAGTGAAATAAGCCAATCTAAGAAAGATAAACATCACATGATCTCACTTAATTGTGGAATCTAATGAACAAAATGAATTGACCAACAAAAATAAGACTGGAAACATGAAGCATGGAACAGACAGACATACCTCTATGTGGGGAGGAGGGGAGAAGAAGAGATAAACCAAAGAACTTATATTCTTACATGCCCTGGGTAGTTTTCACTTCTTCACTGATGCAAGAATCAGGTGGCTCTTATCCTCACACCTAGGAGGCATTTCTAAAAGAGAAAGAAAGTTCCAATACCTGAAAACCTTCAAGCTAAGAGGCTTTCCAGGGAGACCAACAAATTCATACAGGGACCATCTTGATCATCTCTAAAACTCGGTCCTTGCAGCAGTGTCCACAGGTCCCACTGCAGTGCAGGTTCAGCACATCACCCCAAATGTTGCTGTCAAGGAAAAGCTTTCACAGTAATTGCCAGGAATGAGAGAGCATGAAACACTTGTATGTGAAAACTGAGAGATCAGTTGCCCTTCCCATATTTTATTGTTTATTGGGTTTTTAAATATATTTGTATTTATTTCAGAGAGGAAGGGAGAAGGAGAGAGAGATAGAAACATCAATGATGAGAGAGAATCATTGATTGGCTGCCTCCTGCACTAGGGATTGAGCCTGCAATTAGGGCATGTGCCCTGACCAGGAATTGAACCATGACCTCTTGGTTCATAGGTTGACACTCAACCACTGAGCCATGCTGGCCAGGCTCTTTTTTATTGTTGACACTGTTGCAGATGTCCTCCATTCCCTTGCCACTTTCTTCCCCTTCACCCAGGCCCTGCCCTCCTTCACTATATTGTTGTCTGTGTCCATGGGCTACGCATATATGCATATACGTTCTTTGGTTAATCTCTTCCTGTCCTCCTCTTCCCTCCCCACTGACATCTGTCAATCTATTCCATGCATCCATGCCTCTGGTCCTACTTTGATTGCCAGTTTATTTTGTTCATTATATTCTACATATAAGTGACATCATATGATGTATGTCTTTCTGGGACTGGCTTATTTCACTTAGCATGATAATCTCTAGGTCAGTCTCTCAATGCTGTTTCAAAGTGTAAGAGTCCCTTTTTTAGAGCTGCATAGTATTCCATTGTGTAAATGTGCCAAATATATTTTATCCACTCATCTAATGATGGGCACTTGGGCTTCCCATCTTTTGTTAATTTGTCAGCAGCCAGGATGAAGTTAAAGGACTGTGCATTCCTAATAAGAAGAAAAAAGAAGCAAATAAAATACAAAAACAAAAAGAATATAATGAGAAACAAAAGGAGAAAAAAGAAACATAAGGCTTATGAAACAAGCTAGGAAGACTACATCAGCCCTAACTACTAGTGATCCTCCAGTAAAGGACACTGGTCCCCAAAGGAAAGAGATCTTCCCCAAGCCTGAGAAGAAAGAGACCCACAGAATAAAAGCTCATATAAAGTGCAAGGCAAATTTGAAGAAGAAATTCCATGACTGGTTCCAATAAGAAAAACTCTTGCCAAAGAACATGTAAAAATACAAAAACATGCCATAGGAAAGAAGTCTCCAAAAAAGAGTCCTGATCACATCACATCTCATGAGATCCCAAAAGCAGCAGAGCCCAAGACCCCAGCTAAAGGCCCAGGGAAGAAACCAATCATCAAAGAAAAGATGGAGAAGGAAAGAAATTCTGCTGGGTGGGAGGGGGGGGGGGGGTGGGCGGAAAGACCCAAGACAGATGCCCAAAAGGACAGAGGCCAAGTTTTTCACTACAGCTAATAAATCTACAAGGAAAGTTCTCCACAGCCAAAACAATGGTCTCCAAAACCCACAGTGCCCCAGTGGACCTAAAATCAGTGATTCAACCAGGAGGAAACATCAGGGCTGCCAGGAGAGCTTTTGAAATTACACAGGCCCTGACCCCTGTCACAGACCTTCTTCAAGAGTGAGACCTAGACTTAAGCATGTTTAAAACCTCAACAAGTAATTCTGATATATATTTGTGTGTAGAAAAATCAGTGGTTTGAATCCATGTTTTAAATTGCTCTTCTATTTGCTAATATAATGGAAAATACAGTGTTGTGGGGTTTTTTTGGTTTAATGTAACTTTTTAAATTTTTTGTCTTTATTGATTAAGGTATTACATATGTGTCCTTATCACCCCATTACCCCCGCCCCCCCCCCCCCACTGCCCCACTCATGCCCTCATCCCCTGTTGTCTGTGTCCATTGGTTAGGCTTATATGCATGCATAAAAGTCCTTTGGTTAATCTCTCCTCCTTACCCCCTAAGTGCCCATCAGCAGATGAGCGGATTAAAAAATTGTGGTACATCTACACAATGGAATACTATGCTGCAGTAAAAAGAAGTGATTCTTACCATTTGCAACAGCATGAATGGAACTGGAACTGGAGAGCATTATGCTAAGTGAAATAAGCCAGTCAGAGAAAGATAAATATCACATGATCTCACTCATTTATGGAATATAATGAAAATACAGTATTTTTATTAAAGTAAAAAAAAAAAAAAAAAAGGAACAGCAAATAAAAACCTGGCTACTCCGTTTCAGTAGGATGTATTCTTCCCAGGTCACACGGAACCATCGTGTCTCAGAAATGTCTGTTAGGGGTAAAAATGACTATCTGTTTGCTCTTTTCCATCTCTTGTATTGGAAAAGGTCAGAATTTTCCACATGGAGCATTGATTCCTAGGCTTCTCCAGGGAGGGGTGATGGACAATGTATGTGCCTAGATTGGGTCAGCACAATGTCTGATATGTCTTCTCTTCTATAAGCCCCAAGTAAATCCCACAGAGGTGCTACTATTTTTTCTCCACTTAGCTGAGAAATGTTACACAGCCGGTAGTCTCAGGAGCTTATATTTAAATCTATGCACTGTGATTCTACCTCTGGAACCCTCTTTCATATCACCTGTTTAGAGTAAGATTCTGTGGAGATGATGTAACTGAAACCCAGGTTCAGATGCCTGCTACAACAAAAGCCAGACTCGTGAGACAGGTGCTGGTGAGAAAGGAAAAAGGTTTATTTAAGGGTTAGCAACCTGAGAAGATGGGGGATTTTTGTTTAAAGCCCACTTCCCCACCTCAGAGCAGGCAGAGTTTTTATAAGGTGGGAGAGGGAAAGAAGAACAAGGAAATCAATGGGAGGGGTTTGTAAAGTTCTGTACTTGCAGGCCATCACAGTCCAGTCTGGTAAAAACCTTGAAACTGGTCAAGTGATGGTCTGGTGTGCATCTTCCTGGTTTTATTTGAAGGTTAGCAAATGTCCTAGAGTTGGAATTCCTAAAGGTCAGAGACTTTATCTTCTGAAGTTAGTTCCTAAGATTCTTATACAAACACTAGAGGCCTATGCATGAAATTAGTTCAAGAGTAGGCTTTCGTTCCCCCAGCTGCTCGCACTGGCTTCCCTCTGGCACCCAGGACCCAGGCTTCCCTCTTGCTACCAGCAGGCACCCAGGACCTGGGCACCCCTCACAGCCGCGGCTTTGTCTGGAAGGTCATCCAGAAGGACGTCTGGAAGGACACCATATCTAATTAGCATATTATGCTTTTACTAGAGGCCCAGTGCATGAAATTCGTGCATGGGGGGTGTTCCCCTCAGCCCAGCCTGCACCCTCTCCAATTGGGGACCCCTTGGGGGATGTCTGACTGCCAGTTTAGGCCCGATCCCTATGGGATCGGGCCTAAACTGGCACTCAGACATCTTCTCACGATCTGAGACGGCTGGCTCCTAACCACTCACCTGCCTGCCTGCCTGATCGCTCCTAACTGCCTCTGCCTGATTTCCCCTAACCCCTCTGCCTTCCTGCCTGATTGCCCCTAACTTCCCTCCCCTGACAGCCTGATCTTGCCCTTAACTGCTCTCCTCTGCTGGCCTGATCGCCCCTAACTGCATCTGCCTGCCTGATTGCCCCCAACTGCCCTCCCCTGCCGACCTCATCTCACCCCCAACTGCCCTCCCCTGCTGGCCTGATCACCCCTAACTGCCTCTGCATGGTCCCTACCACCATGGCTTTGTCCGTAAAGAAGTCAGAAGTCTGGAAGATGGCCGGTTGACCCGGTCTAATTAGCATATTACCCTTTTATTAGTATAGATAGATTATATAGGATAGGATTGCTTAAATGGGGGAAAAGCCTTTTTCATCAGTAGGAGATGCTCTTGGCAGACAAAAATACATAATCCCTATATCTGGATTGATAGCCAGCCATATGCACTATACTGCCAAACTGGTCATTAAAAAATTGAACCGCTTTCTTACACCTTACACTAAACAGCTGTTGCCCTTAAAACCCCTGCTCAGCCCCCATGTTAGGTTCTGCCTTCACAGTTCACCCAGATTAGGTTCTGATTGGTCAGTTTCTATGCCAGTCAGCTTCAAAATCTCCATCTCCTAGGCAGCCATTGGATCCTCACAGTTCTCCCAGATTTGGTTCTAATTGGTTGGTTTCTATGCCAATCAGCATCAAAATCTCCGCCTCCGAGGCAGCCATTGTCTCCTTGCAGTTCACCCAGATTTGGTTCTGATTGGTTGGTTTCTATGTCAATCAATGTCTCTGGGCCTATCTCTGGGCCAGATCAGAGAGGCGGGCCTGATCAGCAGCCCCAGCAGCAGCTGGCGAGGCCTGGAGAGAAAGAGAGGCAAGGACTGATCAACAGCTGCCATGGAGGCTGCGGATCAGACCCTGCTTCTCTCTTCCGGTCTCTCTCCGAGCCTGATCCCCAGCCCCCTCAGTAGTCAGTTCTGGGTCGGCGCACCTGCAGCAACCCAGCACTGACTGCAGGACTTACTTCCAGTGTTCAGTCATCCATTTGGTTGTTTTGGATGTTATGGGCCCTGGCTCTTTATATATATAAAATATAGATTATTATAGAGGCTATTTACCTACATGCTACATATTAGTCAGAGTCAGCATTCACAGAAACATTGTCAAAAGAATGGTGAGGTGGGTTAAAATTCCCCACTATTATCTGAAACAGAAATATCTTTACCCTGCTGGTATTTAATACAGTCAAACTTCAGTTCTCAAATGTCTCCATCTCACACAATTTGGTTCTCAACCAAGTTGTTCATGGAAAAAATGTCTCCATTTTTGAATAACCAGTTCATACTGATACATCAACATGATAAAAAGCATCTCTCAGGCCACAAACAAAGGAGAGAGTGTGAGTCTGTTTACCTCTAAACCTTGAGGTTGTCAACAAACAAATCAGGAAATTGTGCTGTGAATATGTTCCTGGTGTCTGTGTGTGTGTGTGTATGTGTGTGTGTGTTTGCTTTTGTTGCTGGTGAAATGGACAATTAGCACAATTTCAAAACATAAAGAGTCCATCAGGTGTGCTGATGTTGCTAAGGGTGAGAATGTGTTCACAAAACAAAGATCACAGGCCATCAAAAAGGTAGAAAAACTGTTGCTAATTTGGATAAAGGAAAAGTAGTTAGCTGGTGACAGCATTTTGGAGGCAGTGATATGTGAAAAGCGAAAATGCTGCACCCCTGGAACAAGGGTTGAAAGTGACTGGTTTAAGGATAGTATAAGAAGTGGTTCAGTAAATTTAAGAAAAGAGGTATTTGTTTATAGATTAAACAGTCCATTAGGAATGTACTGTATATAAGAAAGGTTAAAACAAGGAACTATTTAGGGTTCTGGAATGGATTAATTCAATTTGCATGATTTATAATAATAAAAAATATTTTCTGTTTTTGAACACATTGCTTCTTGAATAGCCTTCTGGAATGAATTAAGTATGAGAGCTGAGATTCCACTGTATTAATTAAACTTTAGTCAGTTATGCTATGTCATATGCTATATCAATACTAGCATCCCTACCAAAAAAACAAAATTTTGATTTTTTCTGAATTATGCTGTCTTTCCTAGTCCACCCTATATAATAAAAGCCTAATATGCTAAGTGTCCAGTCAATTGGTTGGCTGTTCAACCAATCAAAGCATAATATGCTAATGATATGTTAAGCCCATCCAACCGCTTGCTATGACATGCACTGACCACCAGGGGGAAGATGCTCTGACTAGTAGGTTAGCTTGCTGCTGGGGTCTAGCCAATCAGGACTGAGCAAGATGGGCTGGACATGCCCTGGAGCCCTCCAGCAGTCCCTCCCCAGCTGGTCAACCTCCTGCGTCCCTCCCTGACTTCGGTGGGGTCCCTTGGCCTGACATGGGCCCTCTCGCAATCTAAGACACCTTGGGGGATGTCAGAGAACTGGTTTTGGCTCAATCCCACAGGCCAGGCTGAGGGAACCCACTGGTGCATGAATTCGTGCACTGGGCCTCTAGTATGGTTATAAACGATGATCTCTCACTTGCTGAAGATCTTTTTTTTAAAAAAAAAAACACCTCTTTTTTTTTAATATATTTTATTGATTTTTTACAGAGAGGAAGGAAGAGGGATAGATAGTCAGAAACATCGATGAGAGAGAAACATCGATCAGCTGCCTCCTGCACACCTCCTACTGGGGATGTGCCTGCAACCAAGTTACATGCCCTTGACCGGAATCGAACCCGGGACCTTTCAGTCCGCAGGCTGACGCTCTATCCACTGAGCCAAACCGGTTTTGGCTGAAGATCTTTTTAATGTAGAGTTTGAAAGTATTCGAATCTCAGGCCAAGTTTCTCCAAAGCCAATGTTAGACTCTCAGTTCATGAAAACTTCCCTTTCTTCTTCTTTTAGGAATCATCATTCTGCAATCTTCTCACCCTCTGCTGGTTATTTTAAGAGCCAATTTAGAAACATAAAGGCACTGTGAAATCCACAAGATGAGAATACCCATAAAATATGTATACTATGAGTCCTGAATAATCTTTTTTCTTCACATCAGTTGCATACAGAGTGGGTGGGGTTTTAAAAGATACTTCAAATTACAAATTGCAACATGTCATGGCTCTTAAAGGTGAATATATAAAACTGTCAAGAGTCCTGTGTTTCATCTCTAATGAAAACGCTGTTTACTTGAAAGCTCACAGGGACAGACTGAATTTCTTAGCTTGAGAATCTGGGTACTGAATCTTCATCAGGTAAATATAACTGGATCAATTACTTAAGAATGTTATCAGTTTATTTGAAAATTGTTTTTTCTTTATTCATTTGTGTATACATCTTTGTTTTAGGGGAATTCACATTTCTTAACCTTAGTTACTGAAATATGTTTTGCTGCCTTTGCTGAGAATGTAACATTAATATTAAATTATCCTATATAATAAAGATGTAATATGCAAATGGTTGTTACACCGTGAAGCGTAACAATTGAACACATAACGACTGGATCACAGATCAGCAGGAGGGTGGGGCAGCGAGCTACAAGCAGGAGGCGGAGAGCAACAGGAGGGGGCAGGGAAGCAAGCTATGGGGGGTGAGGGGGCAGAGGGAGCTACAGGAGGGTGGGGCAGTGGGCGGAGAGCTACTGGAGGGTGGCAGCGAACTACTGGTGAGCTACTGGTGCACGGATTCCTGTGCAGGGCTACTAGTTCTTACATAATTATAATGACACAGACAAGGTTATAATTTAGATAAATCCTTACAGATTGACCAGGATAAGGAAAATCATATGGTTCTTTAGTTTGTTCTCCTTTTACCAAACTGGAAACTTGGAGAGTATTATGATTTAATGTACAGATTAGTTCACTCTGTCAAAACTTTTATTTTTGAAAAATGTGTATGTTTTATGTGTCATTTCCCTTAAACAGTAAGCAATGGCTTGAATGCTGCTAAATTCTCTCAGCATGGAAGGGGCGTTGTAAAGGGGGAGAGAGTAGGGTTGTTGAGGGTGGGGTTGGAAGCTTTATTAGTTCTAGGTTTTCTAATAATAAAAATTTGGATTGTGTAAGTATTTAAATAAATATTCTTTTCTCTGCTAGTAGGTTTATGGAATAAATGATGCAAACAAACATCTAATTCTGGACAAAATTTTAAAAAATACACTCCACAAATAACATCACAGGTCATACAATTAGACTTATCTGAATGTTTTCTGTAGACTTTCTAGTAAAATGACAAAGTAGAAGAGGATTGGACTGTCTTCTGAATATTCATAATCAATTGTATGCCTGTCCTCTTTTGGTCAACACAAGGGTAGGGAGCTTGGCACTTATTCAAATGTCCATTTACCTGCACCGGTGAGGCTGTAAAGAGAAGTTAAGAGTCTTATTCTTTTCACTTCTTTCTAGTTACATTTGAAGTTTCCTCTTTCAGCTACGTGAAAATATCTTATTTTTATGCATGTCCTGAATATAGTAAACATAAGGTTGGCTATATAAAGAGATAGACTGAAACTAAATAACTGTTTTACCTACATATTAATTGATTCAAATACTTATATTGAAAACAAAAATTGCATTTTAATGACAAGTTAAGTGCCTGGTTTTATCCTCATGTAATTGGAAATAGAATTTAAAACAAATTGCTACAAATAGGGATTTAAAGTGAAAATGTCAACTCAGCATTCCTTTTTTCCTGAGATATCACATCTTTTAAGTGAAATCATCTGTAGAGCAGGAGTTAAGGGAGGAAAATGGAGGATGGGGGAATGCTTTCTGATAAATCAACTACATACTCAACATGAATCGTCAAATTTAATATTTTAAAAATTCATGAAGAAATAAGTGATGCCAAATGTGCTTTAAGGAAAATATCTGTTGAAATGATATTAATGGTAAGGCAGAAATAGCAAGGTGAACCACACTGATAATATTAAATTACCCCAAGAGGTTCACCAGTCAGAATCCCTGTGCAAAAATCTGCTTGCCAACTGTCGTTCCTTTTCCCATTGGTTTAGTTAAGGGTTGAAGTTCTTCTTGAAGTTTCATTTTTAATCATCAGATCCCGACCTTACAGTTTTCGCTGACTACTTTCCTTCAGGCTGTCTTTGCTCCTGTCAATTTAGGATTTCCAGGGAATTCTTCTTCTTTGAAATGCATATTCCAGGCTTGAAATGCTGGCATATGTACACTGTAGAGTAATTGTGGAGGCCAAATGTTTAATTACACATGACAGCTGGAGCGGTAGGAGTCCTTGGCTTGCTGGAAAACAACGGATGCCCTCTGCAGCCTTAAGAGAAGAAGCAGAACTTTATATATATATATATATTTACAATTCCACGTTATCCACAAGATTTGTTTCTCAGTATTATCAGCTAAGGCTTTAATAAAAGTTCACCAATTCACACTTGACTACATTGAAGTAAATATAAAAGCATTTTCCTCAAACCTAACCATACATGTTTACCACAAATGCAATTGAAAATTTTGAAGGCCTTTTATTGCCTCTAAAGGTCTTGAAAATAAAGCCAGAAAACTCATGTTAGGTTAAACAAATGATATAAAGACAAACCATAATTCATAGGAACACATTATCAAAGAGTTAGTAATAAAAAGGTTTGATTGAAAATTTTGTAGTCCACAATTCAATAATTATTAGTGTATGCTCATCTTCTTGCAAGTTACACATTACTGTATCTCTAACTTTTATATAATAACAATAGGGGAAGTAGTGCAAATATAATCAGAACATTTAGGTTACATATATTTTAATTAAAATTAAAATGTTTATTAGATGCATTGACATGGAAAATTTGCCAATAGCGATTTTCTCCCAAATATAACCCCTTTGAACATCATTAGATGACTGTGGGGCATTATGTAAAAATAAGAATAGTGATAGTTCACAGTTTTCAGCATTGTCTTGTGAACTTAGGTGCTTCATTTAATCCTGATAACCAATATCTCTAAACCAAGTTTGGTACTGTTTGCCATCCCATTTTACAGATGAAAAAAATACAAAATCATGAATGCCTCTCTTTGTAAGTGTCACTATACATAGGACTTACCCTTGGGGTGGGGTGAAGGGACCAAGAGTGGCACTGTCTTTATTCTGCTATATTTACCAGCTTGAATTTGCTAAACAGACTTTCATTTAATGAAGTATGGGTTAATACCTGGTATTTGAGAAACAAAAAGCAACTATTTCTATTAATCCTCAATAAGTATGCATCCCCTTTTCAGTGGAAGCTAAAAGAGAACAGGATGAGCATGAGCAATGTGATAACTCTGGATAGGACTGGAAAGACACCTCCTCTAGTCACTTCCTAATTGATTAAAAGCAAATTAAATTCTGGCACTGTCTACAATGCATTTGGCAATCATAGTTTGTCATCAAATTTCCGAGCTTACCTGCAAATGAAGCATTTATTTAATTTTAAATAGTGACTTTTATTCATTTGCCAACTCTAAAAGTATGAAAATGTACAAACCACTTCAAATTGTAATATGTAATTTAAAAATATATTCCATTTATGTAATTGTATGGGGCCAGCTGGTATTTTAAGGTTTTGTGAGTAATTTCTTTAACTTATTTTAAACTAGAAATTGTTTGGAAAGATTTATTTATCTCTCTTTCTTTAGTACCTTTAGTATATGAGAATTTGTTTTTTTATAAATTAGGTTTCAAAAAGCAATGAATGGTAAATGAATAAATAAAAATAGTTCAAACTTTATTGTATGCCTTAGGTACGGGCATACCTTCTCTTGTACCAGTAAGAGATGAATCTCTCTGTACAGTCCATGGGAACTTCATCTAGGAATGTTACCTGGGATTGAGAATGAGAGAGTGAAAACATTTTATTGAACACATGTTGATGAAAGAACTGATTTTTAAAAAACTTTATTTTTAAGACATTATTGTCTTCAGAAAGCAAAATTGTCTTTCTAGCTGCCAGGAATTGAGATTCAAACAATGAAAGACCATCACCAAGTATACTTTGATCTAACTTACATTACAAAAAAGAAACAAACCTAACTACCAAAGCTTCTTTATACCCTGAGCAGAGTTGGGAAAATGCCTGATAAAACTGGAAAATAAGAGAAGGAAGAAAATGGCAGCCAAACAGGTTGACATGTTGTGCACCTTGTCCTGGAGCCAGACTGGAAAAGCAACTAAATCAGAAAACATCCACCGGGAATTAACAAATTAGACACAGATGAAGAGACAATTTTCAATAAGAAAGGGCAGGAGACACCTGGAGAATTGTCTGTGTACATTTGTGTTCTGTTCCTTTTGTGTTGCTTCTTGTCTTGTTGTAGTTCGTGCTGTTAGGACACCACCTCCACAATGGTTGGCACAACATAGTAGAGAATAAGCTACATAACCAGACACCCTGACAGGAGACTCCACCCATGAATGGGACAATAACATTCAAGACCCAACTACATTAAGAGAACATAATTATCTCAAGTAGGCAGCATCACTAGAATACCCAGCCCAGAAGATCTGAGAAACTGCATCACTGGGTCCCGCAAAACATTTACTACATAAGACAAAGTAAATAAAATCTGGGTGGCATAGCAGTTTGATCTAATACATAGAAAAATTACAAAGGAATAGCAAAAATGGGGAGACAAGAGGAGAAACCAAGATGGCGGCATAGGTAAACACCTAAACTGCTGCCTCACACAACAATATCAAAACTACAACTAAAAGACAAAATAGACACCATCCAGAACCACAGGAAAGCTGGCTGAGTGGAAATTCTACAACTAGAAGGAAAGAGGAAAGCACATTGAGACTCAGAGGAACTGCAAAAGGCTGAGGTACAGAGATGCATGTGCGCAGAGAGGCCCTGCGGCTGAGTGCACGGGCAGCTGAGTGCCCGGCTGGCTTTCTAAAGCAGGAGGGAGACGGAAGCTCCCGACTGCACTGAACTCCAGTTCCGGGCAAGTTTCTGGGAAGAAACTGGACAGTCTGGCAGTGGGCGAAACTCGAGGACGGCTTTCTTTCAGAGGGGCTTGCAGCGATTACCACGGGACACTGAGACCCAGGGGCCTCATAAGGGCAGGGCAGACAGGAAGCCAAGGCTGTCTGCTCCGCCCTGAGACTCCGCCCATTCCAAGCTGAGCATAGAGGCTTTTGCAATTTTGCAAATCTTGTCCCATACGGGTGTCTCCAGCACAGAAGTTCTCCCAGCATAGACACAGATGATCCTCACGGCCTGGAGGTCAATTCCTCCCAGTGACACCAACAACAATCAAGGCTTAACTACAAAAAGGCTGTGCACACAGTCCACAAAGGGGTGTACTAAAAGTGTCCACCTCAGGTAACTGGGGGAGGCTGAGCCACTGGGCCTTATACGACACTTACCACACAAAGCTAATCTATCAACTCAGGAAAGCAGCCAAAATGGGGAGACAAAGAAACAGATCACAAATGAAAGAAATGGAGGAAAGCAAACAACTGGATATAGAATTCAAAACCACGGTTTTAAGGTGTTTCAAGAATTTCCTAGAAAAGGCCTATAAATTTAGTGAGACCCTTGAGGATATGAAAAAGGACCAACTAGAAATTAAACATACACTGACTGAAATAAAAAATATACAGAGACCTAATAGCAGACTAGAGGACCGCAAGAATCAAGTCAAAGATTTGAAATACAAAGAAGCAAAAAACACTCAACTGGAAAAGCAAAAAGCAAAAAGAATCCAAAAATTTGAAGATAGTGTAAGGAGGCTCTGGGACAACCTCAAGCGTACCAACATCTGAATCATGGAGGTGCCAGAAGAAGAGAGAGAGCAAGATACTGAAATGTATTTGAAGAAATAATGACCGAAAACTTCCCCCACCTGGTGAAAGAAATAGACTTACAAGTCCAGAAAGCACACAGAACCCCAAACAAAAGGAATCCAAAGAGGACCACACCAAAACACATCATAATTAAAATGCCAAGAGAAAAAGACAAAGAGAGAATATTAAAAACAGCAAGAGAAAAACAGTTAATTACCTACAAGGGAGCACCCATACGATTGTCAGCTGATTTCTCAACAGAAACTATGCAGGCCAGACAGAAGTGGCAAGAAATATTCAAAGTGATGAATAGCAAGAACCTACAACCAAGATTACTCTACCCAGCAAAGCTATCATTCAGAAATGAAGGTCAGATAAAGAGTTTCACAGATAAGCAAAAGCTAAAGGAGTTCATCACCACCAAACCAGTATTATATGAAATGCTGAAGGGTATTCTTTAAGAAGAGGAAGAAGAAGAAAAAGGTAAAGATAAAAATAATGAACAACAAATACATGTCTATCAACAAGTGAATCTAAAAATCAAGCGAATAAAAAATATGATGAACAGAATAAACTGGTGAATATAATATAATCAGGGGCATAGAAAGGGAGTGGACTGACAATTCTTGGGGGTAAAGTGGTGTGGGGGGTTCGGGAAGAGACTGGACAAAAATCGTACACCTATGGATGAGGACAGTGGGGGGGGAGGTAAGGGCAGAGGGTGGAGCAGGAACCAGGTGGATGGGAGCTATGGGGGGAAAAAAGAGGAACAATTGTAATAATCTGAACAATAAAGATTTATTAAATTAAAAAAATAAAAAATAAATAAAAATACGGGGAGACAAAAAATATGAAAGAAAAGAAGGAATCACCAGCAAAGGAACAAAATGAAATGGAGGCAAGCACTTTGTCAGAGAAAGAATTCAGAGTAATGAAGAGTAATGAATGGTTATATGGAAGCTTAAAGGGCTGGACAAGAAATTCACCAACATGTGTAAAAATCAAGTGGAAATGAAGAATGACATATCTGCAATAAAGAATACCCTGTTCTTAGATGATTTGGCTCAGTGAATAGAGCATTGACCTATGGAATGAAGGGTCCCAGGTTCAATTCCAGTGAAGGGTATGCCTGGGTTGTGGGCTCAATCCCCAGTAGGGGTGGTGCAGAAGGCAGCCTATTAATAATTCTCTCTCATCATTGTTGTTTCTATCTTTCTCTCCCTTTCCTTCCCTCTCTGAATTCAATAAAATATATATTTTTTAAAGAGGACATCCTAGAACAGGGGTGGGCAAACTTTTTGACTTGAGGGCCACAATGGCTTCTTAAACTGGACCGGAGGGCCGGAACAAAAGCATGGATAGAGTGTTTGTGTGAACTAATATAAATTCAAAGTAAAGGAGCGGAGGGGAGAGCAAGAGAACCCTCCGCTCTTTCGGCTCCGCGGGCCGGATAGAACAGCCAAACGGGCCGGATCTGGCCCGTGGGCCATAGTTTGCCCACGGCTGTCCTAGAAGGTTCCAATAGTAGACTGAAAGAAGCTGAGGACCTAATAAGTGAGTTAGAAGACAAGGCAGAAAAAAAAATCCAAGCAGAGCACCAAGTAGGAAAAAAAAAAACTTAAAAAGCAGGAGGAGAGCCTAAGGGAGCTTTGGGCAAACATGAAACGAAATAACATCCACATAATAGGGGTGCCAGAAGGCAATGAAGCTGAGCAAGGAATAGGAAACCTATTTGAAAAAATAATGACAGAAAACTTCCCTGAGTTTGGGGAGAAAATAATCACACAAGTCCAAGAAGTACACAGAGTCCCAAACAAGATGAACCCAAAAAGGCCAACACCAATACTCATCATAATTAAATTGGAAAACAATGACAAAGTAAGAATCTTAAAGACTGCCAGAGAGAGACAGAAATTTACCTACAAGTAATCTCCCATTAGACTATCAACTAATTTCTCACAAAAACACATCAGGCCAGAAGGGAATGGGATGAAGTATACAAAGTGATGCAAAGTGAGGGACTGAATCCAAGAATACTATACCCAGCAAGACTATCATTCAAAATAGAAGGGTAAATCAGGAGTTTTGCAGAAAAAAAGGGTAAGGGAGTTTATTACCACCAAGCCAGCAATGCAAGAAATGCTAAAGGGACTGCTGTAAAAAAAAAGAAAAAGAAATGGAAGAGGAACATAGGCATAAAGAATAAAAATGGCAACACATAAGTACCTATCAATAATAACCTTAAATGTAAATGGATTAAATGCTCCAATCAAAATACACACAGTGGCTGAATGGATAAGAAAACAAACCTATATATATGCTGTCTACAAGAGACCTACCTCAGAACAAAAGACACACAGACTGAAAGTGAAGGGATGGAAAAAAAAAAAAAATCAGGCAAATGGAAATGAAAAAAAAACAAAAACAAAACACACACACACAAAACAAAACTGTGGTAGCAATATTTATATCTGACAACAATGACCTCAAAGTGAAGGCCATAACAAGAGATAAGGAAGGCCACTTCATGATAGTAAAGGGATCCATTCAACCAGAGGATATAATGCTGGTAAATATATACACACCCCTTACATGAGCACCCAAATACAAAAACACACACAAAAAAACAAAAAACAAAAAACAAACAAACAAACAAAAAAACCAACAACTTCTGGAAGATATCCAGGGAAAGATGGACAGCAATATAATCCCAGTAGGGGACTGTGATACCCCATTGACACCACTGGATAAATCCTGTAAACAAAAAATCACCAAAGAAATAGAAATCCTAAATGACTCACTAGATCAGATGGAATTAATTGACATCTTCAGACCATTTCAACTCAAAGTTACAGAATATACATTATTCTCACATGCACATGTGACATTTTCAAAGATAGACCACATGTTAGGACACAGGCTAAGTCTTTATAAATTCAAGAAGATTAAATCATATCAAGCATCTTCTCAGATCACAATGGCATAAAATTAGAAATCAACTACAATAAAAGCAATAAAAACCAAACACATGGAGGCTAAATAGCATGCTATTAAACAATGAATGGGTTATCAAAGAGAGCAAAGAAGAAATAAAAAAATTCTGGAAACAAACAAAAATGAAAACACAACAATACAAAATCTATGGAACACAATGAAAGCAGTCCTTATAAGAAAGTTTATAGCACTACGGGCCTACCTCAAAAAACAACAAAAACTGATAATACATTATCTAACCCTACAACTTAAAAAACTAGAAAGAGAGCAGCAAGAATTAGAAAAGCCCAGAGTAAGTAAAAGGAAGGAAATAATAAAGATCAGAGCAGAAATAAATCATATAGAGACCAAAAAATATCTATACTAATAAAAGGGTAATATGCTAATTAAACTGGACATTTTTCGGATGTTCTTCCAGACAAAGCCACCGTGGCAGGGGCTGAGGCAGAGGCAGTTAGGGGTGATCAGGCCAGCAGGGGGAAGCAGTAAGGGGGTGATCAGGCTTGCAGGGGAGGGCAGTTAGGGGGTGATCAGGCTGGCAGGCAGAGGAGGTTATGGGGTGATCAGGCCGGCAGGCAGAGGCAGTTAGGGGCAATCAAGCTGGCAGGCAGGTGAGTGATTAGGAGCAGTGGTCCCAGATTGCAAGAGGGATGACCCCAAGGGGTCCTGGATTGGAGAGGGTGCAGGCCAGGCTGAGGCACCCCCCATGCACAAATTTCGTGCACTGGGCCTCTAGTATATATATGTAAAAGATCAATAGAACCAAAAGCTGGTTCTTTGAAAGGATAAACAAGATTGATGAACCTCTAGCAAGGCTCATGAAGAAACAAAGAGATAGGACCCAAATAAACAAAATCAGAAATGAAAGAGGTAAAGTAACAACTGACCCCACAGAAATACAAAGGTTTGTAAAAAACTACTATGAAGAACTCTATTCCAAAAAACTGGACAACCTAGATGAAATGGAAATAGTCCTAGAAAAACAAATGTTCTAAAACTCAATCAGGAAGAATCAGAAAACCTGTATAGGCCTATAATTATTGATGCAATTGAAGCAGTCATTAAAAAAAAAAAAAAAAACTTCCAGCAAACAAAAGCTCTGGTCAGGAGGGCTTCACAGAGGAGTTTTACCAAACATTCAAAGAAGCACTAATACTGATTCTTCTCAGACTATTCCAAAAATTCAAGAGGAAGGAACACTTCCAAGCTCTTCCTATGAAGCCAGCATCACCCTAATCCCAAGCCCAGATAGAGACACTACAGAGAAAGAGGATTACAGGCCAATATCCCTGATGAACATAGATGCTAAAATCCTCAGCAAAATATTAATAAATCACATCCAGCAATACATTAAAAAGATCATACACCATGACCAAGTGGGATTTATTTGGGGTACACAAGACTGATACAAATCCACAAATCAATAAACATGATACATCACATAAAAATAACTGAAAGACTAAAAACCACATGATCATATCATTTGATGCCGAAAAAGCATTTGACAAAATCCAACACCCTTTTTTGATAAAAATTCTCAGCAAAGTGGGAATAAAGGGATTATACCTCAACATAATAAAAGCCTTATATGACAAACCTACAGCCAACATCATACTCAATGGGTAAATAAAAAAACCATTTCCCCTGAGAACAGAAATAAGACAGGGATGGCCACTTTCACTACTCCTGTTCGACATAGTGTTGGAAGTGCTAGCCATAGCATTCAGACAAGAAGAAGAAATAAAAATCCGGTAAGGGTTTAAACTATAAAATTTATAGGGAACTTGTGCAACTTAATGAAAGAAAGATAAACAATACAATCAAAAAATGGGCAAAGGACCTAAATAGACACTTTTCAAAGGCGGACATACAGAAGGCCAAGAAACATATGAAAACATGCTCAAAGTCACTAATCATCTGAGAGATGCAAATCAAAACAACAATGAGGTACCATCCTGTCAGAATGGCTATCATCAATAAATCAACAAATGACAAGGCCTAGCGAGGATGTGGAGAAAAAGGAACCCTTGTGCACTGCTGGTGGGAATGCAGCTGGTATATCCACTGTGGATAACAGTATGGAGTTTCCTCAAAAAATTAAAAATGGAAATCACATTTGACCCAATAATCCCGTTTCTAGGAATAAATCCCAAGAAATCAGAAACACCATACAGAAAGAATATATGCACCCCTATGTTCATAACAGCACAATTTACAATAATTAAGATTTGGAAACAGCCTAAGTGCCCATCAGCAGATGAGTGGATTAGAAAACTGTGGTACATCTACACAATGGGATACTACGCTGCCATAAAAAAGAAAGAACTCTTACCATTTGCAACAGCATGGATGGATCTGGCGAGCATTATGCTAAGTGAAATAAGCCAGTCAGAGAAAAATAAATATCACATGATCTCACTCATTTGTGGAATATAATGAACAACGTACACTGATGAACAAAAATAGATTCAGAGACATGGAAGCATCGAACAAACTGTCAAACCTCAGAGGGAAGGCAGGGGAGGGTGGTGGGGGGGTTAAGTGTTCAACCAAAGGACTTTTATGCATGCATATAAGCAGAACCCAGGGACACAGACAGCAGTGGAGTGAGGGCATGTGCTCCGGGATGGGAGATGTCAGGGAGAGATCAATGGGGGAAAAGGGAGACATGTAATACTTTCAACAATAAAGTATTTAAATACAAAATAAAATAAATGGAAAATAAGCTGGGTCATTTTCAGCTGGGGAGAATATTCAGGAAAAAGTGCTTGACCTTGCAAGGTCAAACTAGATGGATTTTGATTCATTTTAAGAAATTAAATATTTAGTAGTAACCAATCTGAATACTTTAATCCAATCTGTCCTCCCTAATGTTTTTCTAAATTTTCCAGATATAAAATTATCTAGTAATGTAGACAGAATAAGAAGTATGATCTTAATCATCTGGACAGCAGAATCAGACAATGCTGCCAGGAGCTTCTCTTACAACTATCAGTTCACACAGACAGTCTCCATTTTCACTCTTCTAGTGCCTTTGTTAATGGTGTTAACACAAGAAACATTCAAACCTGTGAAGAATTTTTCTGAGTTTATCTGAGTCTAACTGTCAACAAATGCTGGGAAGCAATCTCAATGTATAGGAATAATATTCCAGAGAATGGCGGTTTTCATCTATTTTTATACCTGCAGTCAAAGGAGGGGAGATAGGTGGGTTACATGAAATCCATTGGTGATAGATTAGACAAGTAGGAGAAAGCAAAGCAGGGAAACCTTTGGGATTGGGTAAAAAATAAAATGATAGACATATACTTCTTTTACAGGATAGTTAACAGTCAACAATCTTACCTAATAATAGACAAACATGTAAATTGACCATACCTCTGCTATGCCACCTGCCAATCAGGAGTGATATGCAAATTAATCCAACAAAGATGGAGGTTAATTTGCATACACAGGCCCAGTGATGGGGGTGGGATGCTTGCCCCACCCCTGGTCTCTCAGTGCCTCTGGGCAGTGTGGGAAGGCAGGGCTGGAGCGGAAAGAGGCAGCTCTGGGGCCTGAGCAGAAAGGGGCTGGGCTGGAGTGGAAAGGCGGTGCCAGCAGTCAGGGAAAGGAAAGCCCATTCCAGCACGAATCTTCCTGTATCGGGCTTCTAGTTAACTCAATGATAATGAGGGGGTTTGTGGTCTCTGCAGGGTGGGGCCTGTGCTTTGAGGGGTCTGGAAAAAGGAAAATTACTTTGGCATTCCAATCATATGTTACAGATACAAAAAGACAATTGACAAGGTCAGTTAAGATGAAGATTGGCTTTTGTCAGGGAAGACACCAGCCTGGGACATGACTACCCGCTATAAACTGCTTTTAGGTTTAAAAAGATTTAATTTCAGACCACCTTTTGTAGTTGCTTAAGTCTCTGAGTTTGTGAGGCTGCCACACAGGCCTTCCCTGAGCCTTTCAGGTTAGAATGTGGCCCCTTTTCATCCACAATAGTACATGTGCTTCAGGTAAATAACTCCACCTCTTGATAAAAATTTGAACACTAAATGTGATGGATACATTTTTTTTTTAATTAGGAAAATACCTCTGTTATTTTTTAAATGTTCCAATATTCCATTGGTTACTACCATGATAGTGGTTTCTTTACTTCACAAATTATAGAAAATTACTTTCCCCATTCTTCACAGAAACCACTCTCCCCCTCCTGACCAATTAGACAGGGCTCCGTTATGGCTGCAACAGGCAGGGAGTGGGGGGCAGAGATACCGCAAGTGGAACCAAGGCTCTCTGGGCAGCCAGAGGCTTTTCCTGCCCCAGCTGAGTCCCAAAGACCAGTGACCCCTCTGAGGGAGGCTCAGTCCAAGCGTATCCGTGACACACCGAGGCAGGCCTCTGTCTTGAAGGCTGACAGTGGCAGAGGGTCTAAGGCGTGGCACTTGTGGCTGATGGATACATTTTAATTCTGTACATGTATTACTTAAATATATCAAAATAAGCTTATTTTATGTAATTTTAATGTTTTTAAAGTATAAGCAAAAGTTTAATATCCACTCTTAGAGAGTTCTATAATAATAAAAGCGTAATATTCTAATTAGACTAGATAGCCAAACAACCTTCCAGACGTCCTTCTGGACTACTTTCTGGATGAAGCCAGGGCTGCGAGGGCCAAGGGCAGCCGCTGCTGCTTCAAGGGCCGAGCCCCTTGCATGAATTTCATGCATCGAGTCTCTAGTATATAATACATGTACATCAAAATTTATTAGTAGAAAAAATATAGTCAAATGCTGTGAAGTCCACTCGAAGGGTTTTAAATTCTATGCCCTAAAATAATGATTTTAAAATTTAGAAGTGGATTTTCAATTGACCAAGTAATGGAAAGAATCAGTCAGAGAAAGAAACATTTGGATACCTTTGTGTTTCCAAGCTTTTATTGTAAATTATCTGAAAAAAATAGTGTTAGGTACATAGAATCTGCACAGCAAAGGGTGCCACACATATATAGGCTTCTAGTAAGGAGACTGAATTGATAATGTGTAGAGGACATACACGTAAAAAGTGACCACTTTGGAATAAAAAGACCTTTTATCTTTGTTCTAGCACTATCAAGCTAAGGAAATACTGGACTTTTGGGAAGTCACTTACTCTCTCTCTGACCTAGTTTGCACATCCATGCAGTAGAAAATATAAATGCCTAACATATAGAATACCTTTTCCCCTCACTGGGACTGACCTGTTAGGTTTGGAGGCAATCCGAATGGTTAATCTTACTGGTTCTCTGGCATAACTGAGGGTCATTTGCACACTATTTTCTTTGTGGTCCAACCAAGAGGGTGCCATTTCACTCTAGTCTGAAATGGTCGAGAAGAAACATAATCCCCTCTCCTCTCCACTGGCTGCGGTGGTCACTCAGCCTCCAGCAGGACACTGATTTCACAGAAGTGAGCTATACAGTCATAGGCATTGCATTTCACTGCCTTCACTCCCCACGAAGGACAGCTGGCTACAGGAGGACTTGCCTTGGATTTTCTCTTCACACTGAGTTAACTCTCCTCCCTCGGCTTCCTGCTTGGACTGTCTCTACTCCTCTCTTCAATTTCTTCAGACTAACTTGTTCACCCGTCATAATGCCTCACAATCCCAACACAAGAGTGTCTCCAGTTTTGGTTTCTTCCTGGGTCCCCAAAATTGAGCACTTCAGACCTCAGCCTAGGAAGCAAAGGTTTTTGCACCTGTCTGTCTGAACACAGTCTCACTGAACTTGGTGAACTCTAGTTTTCCATCCATTAAGAGAGAGAAGAGATGTGGGCCTACTGGTTCCCTTACTTAGTGACTCAGTGAGAAGACACACCATTGAAAAAACTTAACTTCTTTGGAAGTCAACAGACCCTCTTGGACAAATAGGCACCCCTTTTAGGGATGAGAAACTTTGTTTCATTCATCATTTTGGAACCTGGTGATGTCATGTACACACATGAAAAACAAAGCTAAATTGCTCTCATGGTGCCACCAGGTCCTGGTTAATTCTATTTAGTTAGCACATTCCCTCCTTCACTGAGAGACAGAGATTGTCAGTTTTTCCAGCCGCTATCATAGGCTATGATCACACATGAACAGAGCCAAAAGAGTTGCATGAATGAAATATTGTTATTGGAGAAATGAGGGCTAGTTTGCATCTGTATCCTCAAATCTAAGATGTCATCATTGTATAATAGACATCATTGTTTTATGAGCCAGGAAGACAGAAAAACAATGCTGTCATTAGTTCTGATAAACAGTGATTTTTAAAATACGTCCCAATTTCAGCATTGTTAAAATGAAACAAATTATGCATCTTGGAATCTATGAAAGATAGAAAATAAGGAAAATGCACATTTACCCAATGAGATACTAGCAAAGCAGACTTAGGTGACATGTAAGCATTATTTCTTAACATGTAGCAGAATAAATTATTGTTACATAATATAAAATAGATTTTGTTTGAGTATTACAATTGAGTTCATGTAGCTCTTTCAGCATTTCTTTCCAGAACTGGCCAACTTATTTGTATAGAATATCAGCTTAATTTTTTTTCCACCTTAAATTCCTTTGCCTGAAATTTTTTTCCTGAGATAGGCTTACTTTTGCTACTAAAAACTTTTAAACTTTTTGGTAATAATAAAAGAAGTATGGGGTGTGTGTGTATGTGTGTGTGTGTGCTCAGGCATGTGTTTTAGAGAATCAAGGCATACATGAGGCCATAATGAAGCTATTATTCTGTTTGTGCCTATTTACTTAATAAGCTTATGGGTCCAGAAGGATCCCTCTTGGTAATATTCTCCTTAGTGTCTAATCCTAGGGTTTGCATTCAGTCTGGGGTCTGCAGTAACTACTGTAGAGATACTTAAGAATAATTTTACTATATTATCCCTGAAATACTAGTAAGTTATAGATAAGAATCATAAGTGGCGACTTTTTAAAAGTATACTAAAATGATAGTAAAAAAAAAGAACACCAAGTGACATGGCTATGGATTAACTAGAGAATATTAAAAGCCTTTGAAACTTTAAGGATGGCTTTAAAAATAGAGAATGTGCTTAGACTTAGCATCATTCGTTTTCTTAACAATTTTATGTTTCTTTTGAGATGAATGAATGTCTTATGTTTTATTTTTCTTATTTTTCAACAAACAAAAATTAATTTCATCTCTATTTAGACTATCTCCAATCCTTAAAGATTAAAAAAATACTCACTAGTTTCTTTGAAACCAGTAAATATACAGTGAAATTTTTTTTACCCTAAGAGTACTGGCTGGGTGTTTAGGAATCACATGTTTGTGAGTTTAAGGAATCCTAGCCTGGCTTCTAATTTACTGCAGACTCAGAAATATATGTGTTGAGCTACATGCCCAAGCTCAGTAGGCCTGTGCATGAGAAAGAGCATGGGAAGTGACACAAAGAAGCAAAACCAGACACCTGTCTGGTCACTGCTGACCCATCACACTTAATTAAATTTTCAGTGATCTCTGACCCAGATTTCCACAGTTCCACAGGGATTTATATGTTTTATCCAACAAATACTACACCTGCATTCAATTAATGAAGCAAAACTCAACTTTGTTATCTGATGAACTGAGCAACCAGAACCATTGAGAAAACTGTTTTATTATTGTATTGACAAATTATCCCTTTAATAACTGGCTACTACAAAAATCAATTAAAATGTTGGCTGAGAAAAAAGAATATAGTGGGATAAGTAGAAGTGAAAATTGAATAGTGAGTTAATAGGTTTTATAAAATATAGTTCATAAATTAGCAACAACCAGATCAAAACCAGAAATTTATACTGAATATAAGAATTCTGTATTATAACTGGGCATATGGAGCTGTTCAGTATTTAGCTCCATTTTATTTCATGCTAATGTACCTCTCAGTACTTACATGAATATCAATGTTTTATTTTACTTTTCCTAATATCTATCTCTAAATATTTCATTTTCAGTGATTCCTTACTATTATATTTGATAAACTACCTTGTAAAATGTTTAATATGTAAAATGAAAAAAAATTTTGGATCTTTGAACCTTTGGCCATAAAACTGTGACTCACTCACATGCTTACTTCAGTCATTTCTTATTCATTTAGATTATTGAGATAGACCCCATGGCCAAGGAAATTTAAGAGTGACTAATATTTTGACCTTAGGAATCAAAAATATTGTCTTTTGGAAAGATTTACTTTCTAAAATCTGATAATTTGTTGACATTTACTTCTGCTCTCTAAATAACCCTCTTGAATTATTCTTCAATTAAAAGTTTGCAAAAGTGGGTATGTTTTATAAAGATGACATTGTGCTTGAGATGTTTTTGTTTTTGTTTTAAATATATTTTATTGATATTTTACAGAGAGGAAGGGAGAGGGATAGAGAGCTAGAAACATCGATGAGAGAGAAACATCAATCAGCTGCCTCCTGCACACCCCCCACTTGGGATGTGCCCGCAACCAAGGTACATGCCCTTGACCGGAATCGAACCCGGGACCCCTCAGTCCGCAGGCCAACGCTCTATCCACTGAGCCAAACTGGTTTTGGCATGCTTGAGATGTTTAAATATAGTTTAACTGAATCTCAAAGTGTACTTTAGGAAAGAAAAATAATAATAATAATAATAATAATAATAATAATAATACACCCCTGAATCAGAGACAATGAAAGCTTATGGAAAAACTACACTTCTTCCAAACTATATAACCATTAATGGCATTAAAGCTCCCTAACAACTTGGTACGTGTTACTTTGGAGGGTGGAAGAAATTAATTTCAGAGTCAGTGATGTATTACTCATGAAAGTAACTTAGAAATGTATAACTTTAAAATGTGAAAGAGAAGAAAAATAATCTTATCACTGAGCACATGCTAATTGGTTCATAAAATTGTCAGTATGTTATCTTTGGCTATAAATAACATTGCTGATGGCAGAAAGCAGACATTTGTTTAATGATACCCGATCTTTGTCATTCAAATAAGTAAGAGATTATTTTTTCTTTTAAAAGATGTCATCAGTCAGTTTTGAAGAGAGAACATTGTTAATCAAGTGAAAGAACAATTCCAAAAGAAGGAGAGGAAAGCCAGAGGAAGTTCCAACAACTGTACACCATTCAATCTCTGAAAAGGTCTGTTTCACTCCCAAGAGTACAGTGACACTAACTTGAATACAAAAAGTAACAATAGTCCAGCCGGTGTTGCTCAGTGATTGAGCATAGACCCATGAAACAGTAATTCACAGTTTAATTCCCCATCAGGGCACATACCCAGGTTGTGCATGAGCACGTGTCCTGATGTGTGTGTAGGGAGTGTGCAGGAAGCAGCTGATCAATGATTATCTTTAATCATTGATGTTTCTATCTCTTTCTCCCTTTCCCTTCCTCTCTGAAATCAATAAAAATATTTTTAAAGTAACAATAAAAGGCAGAGAAAAAAAGAAAGCCCAGAAACTCACAGATGATGTGCAACCCAAATCCATGCTACAGATTATAAATCTAAAATAACCACAATAAAATTGATCAATAACATAGTGCACCCAATTAATACTTTCTAATCATATCCATTAGTGCTCCTACATATATTTCTTTCTGGTCCTTTTAATAAAATCTTTAGTATCCTTTATTTCATAAATATCTTAAATGATAATCTAAACAAATAGTTAGATATTTACATTTGGTTTTCCAGTAAATTTATACAATTATGAACAATATAGAAGAGGCATCCTAGCTCCTCCTTTGAACTCTATTCTAACCTTTGCCCTTTAGCCAGGTTGGGTGGCTAGCTAATTGATGTCCGATTCCCATGGATTGTCTTTGATACATTACATTGCACCCTATGAATGTCCTTTCCACTTCAACATACATCCAAATGCTACCTGATTTTTAAGTCTAGCTCATATTTCATTTCTACCATTAAGCCATTCCTCTGCATTCCTGTGAGGGGTTGGCTGTCACTTCTCACAACTTTTCTAGCAGGTGAAATCTATGCAACTTTTCTGAAGTTCACATAACTATGCCATCCTAGGAAAGCACAAGAATCCCAGAAAAGTGCTGTAATACTTGTCCTTTACAGGCTGGGGATAAAGTGAAAAGATGTTGTAGTTAAATGAATTTCCACATCTTAGTGGAGGGTAAGTGATTCTGGAGAGGCCCATCTACCTGGTAAGTGGCTAAGCTAAACCAAAGTTGACATAATTACAATAAAAAGCATGAAAATGGAGTGTTTGATTCCTGAGAGACAGTAAAAAAATTATCCACCATGATCAAGTGGGATTTATTTCTGAGGTGCAAGGTTGGTACATTATCTTCAAATCAATCAATGTAATATACCGCATAAACAAATAAAGAATAAAAATCACATGATCATATCAATAGATGTAGAAAAAGCCTTTGATAAAATCCAGAACCCATTTATGATAAAAACTCTCAGAAAAATGGGAATAGAGGGAACATATCTAAACACAATAAAGGCCACATATGACAAACCCTCATGGCACATCACACTCAAAGGGAAAAAAAAAACAAAAACGGAAAGCATTTCCCTTAAGATCGGGAACAAGACAGGGAAGTCCACTTTCACCACCCTTGTTCCACAAAGCACTAGAAGTCCTAGCTGCAGCCATCTGGAAACATGAAGAAACACAATCCATCCAAATTAGAGAGAAGTAAATTTGTCATTATTTGCAAATGACATAATACTGTATGTTGATTCTTCCAGAAAACTACTAGAACTGATAAATGATTCAGTACAGTAGCAGGATACAAAATAAATATCTAGAAATCAGCTGCATTTCTATACGACATAAAGAACTATAAGAAAGGGAAAATAAGAGAACAATCCCATTTACAATTGCATAAAAACACCAAAACCTAATAATAAGTTACCAAGGATGTAAAAGACCTATCAAAAAATTATACAAAATAAATTTAAAAAAAAAGATACAAATAACTGGAAGCATACACTGTGTTCATAGAGAGAAAGAATTAACATAATTAAAATTTCCATACTACTCAAAACAATCTATAGGTTCAATGCATTTTCTATGAAGATACCAATGGTGTATTGTACAGAATTAGAACAAATATTTCAAAAATTTATATAGAAACACAAAGGACCCCAAATAGCCATAGCAACTTTGAGAAAGAACAAAGTTGAAGGAATCATGCTACCTGATATCAAACTATACTACAAGGCCAAAGTAATCAAAACAGCCTGGCACCAGCATGGAAACAGACATGTAGGTCAATGGAACATAATACAGAGCCCAGAGATGAATTCATGCTGCTATTCTGCAAAGGAGGCAAGAGCATACAAAGGGGTAAAGATTGTCTATTTAATAAATGGCTTTGGGAAAATTGGACAAATAGGTGAAAAAAAAAAGAACTTAGATCACCTTCTCACACCGCACACAAGAATAAACACACAATGGGTAAGAGTTAAATGTGAGACTTAAAACAATAAAAAACATAGAAGAAAACAAGGGCAGTAAAATCTTTGACATTTCTTGTAGCAATATATTTTCTGATCTATCTTCTCAGGCAAGATAAATGAAAGAAAAATAAACAAATTGGACTACATCAAACTAAAAAGTTTTGCACAGAAAAGGAAATCATGAACAAAATGAAAATACAACCTACTGAATGGCAAACATATTTACCAATGATACATCTGATAAGTGGTTAGTGTCCAAAATATATAAAGAACTTATAAAGCTCAACAACAAAAAACAAACAATTCAATTAAAAAATGGGCAAAGGACCTGAATAGACACTTTTCCAAAGAGGACATACGGATGACCAATCCTATATAATAAAGAGCTAATATGCTAATTAGACCATACAGTAGAACAACTGTCCAGAGCAGGGGTCCTCAAACTTTTTAAACAGGGGCCAGTTCACTGTCCCTCAGACCGTTGGAGGGCCAGATTATAGTTTAAAAACAAAAACTATGAACAAATTCCTATGTGCACTGTGGGCCCAGGATGACTCTGCTGCTAAGCAGGACAGGCAGCGGCACCCAGTGAGCTGGATAAATGTCCTCAGCTGGCCGCATGTGGCCCGCGGGCCGTAGTTTGAGGACACCTGGTCCAGAGGACCATCCCGACAACCTTCCGAATGAAGCTGGGGCTGAGAGGGCCGAGGCAAGGGCCTACCTTTGCACAAATACATGCATCCATTGGGCCTCTAGTAGACATATAAAAATATGCTTAATGTTCACTAATCATCAGAGAGATGCAAATTAAAACCACAATAAGAAATCACCTCACACCTCAGAATGGCTCTCATCAACAAATCAGCATACAACAAGTGCTAGCGAGGATGTGGAGAAAAGGGAACCAAAGTTCACTGCTGGTGGGAATGCAGACCGGTGAGCCACTGTGGAAATCAGTATGGAGTTTCCTCAAAAAATTAAAAATGGGCCCTGGCCGGGTAGCTCAGTTGGTTAGAGCATTGTCTGGATATGCCAAAGTTTTTAGTTTAATTCCCAGTTAGAACTCTCTCTCTCTCTCTCTCTCTCTCTCTCTCTCCTCACCCCATCTCTCTCCCTTCCTCTCTCTGTCTAAAAATCAATCAATAAATAAAACAATGATAAAAATCTCAGAAAATGCATAAAGAAAATTCATTTATTTTTTTAAATTAAAAATGGACCCAGCAATTTCACTTTTTCTGTGAATATATCTGAAGAAACCTGAAACACTAATTTAAAATATATATATAAGTATCTCTATGTTCATTGCAGTGTTATTTACATTCATCAAGATTTGGAAACAGCTTAAGTACCTATCTGTAGATGAGGGTATCAAAAATTGTACATTTACACAATGGAATACCACTTGGGCAAAAAAAAGAGGGAAATTTTACCTTTAGGGGCAGCATGGATGGACCTGAAGAATATTCTGCTAAATGAAATAAGTCAGCCAGACAAAGACAAACACCATATGATTTCACTTACTGTAGAATCTAATGAACAAAATAAATTAAGAAACAAAATAGAAACAGACTCAGATGCATAGAACAGACTGACAACTGTCAGAGGAGAGGGTGTAGGGGAACTGGATGAAAAATGTGAAGGGATTAAGAAAAAAAAAAACCCTCATAGATAGACAACAGTAGGGCAAATAAGCAGAGGGAAAGGGGGGGTGGGGAGGTAGAAGAGGGTAAATGGGGATAAATGGTGATGGATAAAAGATGATGGAAGGAGACTTGATTTGGGGTGGTGAACACACAGTACAGTATACAGATGATATTTTATAGAATCGCACCCTTGAAACCTATATGGTTTTATTAACCAATGTTACCCCCAATAAATTCAATATAAAATGGAGAGTTAATCAAAATGTATTACTTGCAAGGAACTATGGCAATGGCAAGTTGATCATGAAATCTCTAACTCTATTAGGATCCTAACTGATATATAGAAACCTTTTATACAAGCCTTTTATGCAAAAACAAACTCTAGCTTTCAGGAATGAAGGTCTGGTTTGAGTCACCATATGAAAATCCCTTGTACAGTTCCAAAAGCTGAATTTTTTATGGCCTAGATTCTTTTGAATGGCAAGCAGCTACACTGAAGGGGTGACCTTACCATAACAACACAAAATAGTATAAATGCCCTTTCTAGCCTCAAACTCATAGCTATGCACCAACTGTACTTGGGAATGGGCAATATAGAAATATACCTGGAATTCTGAACACTAGCTCTAAATTAACACTAAATTCTGGGCACTCAGAATACTTCTGTGATTCACTGGTCACAATGAGGACTTCCAGGAAGGTGATGGAGGTTTGACCCCTGACCTCATAAGGTTGGCTCTGGCTCTTACATATAGACTTAGAGTGAAAATTCCTAGTGCTTGGAAAACACCCCACTTTGGCTCCAAGACCCATGGAATGAGGGCCCACAAAGATAGTTGTCAAAGTGAAGCATCTTAAATCACCTCTGACAATATTATACATTAAAATCAATAGCACAGTCTTGGGATATTTGTGACTTGCCTGCAGGTTTGGAAATTTCTCTAATATTGATTTTTAACTGGATTTTTTTATCAGGGCTGATAGCAAGTGTGTCTTGTATAAGAAAAAGCTAGTGACTCAAAAGTCAGATGCTATTCAAGATATAGCCATTTTTGGGGAGAAAAGAAACCCTGTCTCAGTGCTGTCATTATTTATCCCATTAAACACAGAATATCAGAAAGAACTGTTTTTTACCTGGAAGAAACCTATTCATCTTTCCTGTATTAACTCAGAGCCAAGCCAATTCTCCATGTCTGTATCATAGTGAAGTCTTTAAGCTTCATGATCATCTCACTCTCCACAGAATATCTCACTGACCCATTTCTTGATGGATGGAACCTGGTGAGGATGAAGGACAAGGATCTTAGTTGATGTGGTAAGAAACATAAGTGACTAAGAGGATTTAGGAGATAAGCCTCCTGAAAATGTACTCAAACATTTGAGAGTCTAGTGGTCTGGGACATACAGATAAGTTGCTGCCCCACAGACTCTTTACCTCTAAAAGAGGAACAATGCCTGGCATGAATGTTGGAGGCAATTAATGCTGCATCAGGTGTGCTGGCTGCACCCACTTATAGATAACCTGCAATGGTATCAGCTTGGAATGTGGCTCTGGGAAAGAGCCTCCTTTAGTTCTAGGATTTAGTTGTCATTTAGATCACTCTGAAGTATCACCCAACAGATTTAATGTGCTGCATGATGTCTCATGTTTTTGGAGCAAAACCCTGTCCTTCTTGGAAGATAATGATTTGCTTCTATAGAAAGAATTCCTGGCTTTGCTACTTGCCCTGGTAGAGATTGCTTATCTAGCCCGATATCCCAGGAGACCATGTCGCCTGAGCTTGTTTTCCTGAATTAGTGCTCTTTTATCTACTGAGTATTACTGATGGACATGTCCACCAACTCCATAAGTGAATAGAGGTGATATAAACAGGGCTGTACCCAAAAGGTACTGACAAAATGAGTAAATTATCTAAAAACTAGAGGCCCGGTGCACAAAATTTGTGCACAGGGGTGTGTGTCCCTCAGCCCAGCCTGCACCCTCTCTAATCTGGGACCCCTCCAGGGGTCAGTCAGACATCCCTCTCATAATCCAGGACTGCTGGCTCTCAACTGCTCACTTGCCTGCCTTCCTGATTGCCCCTAACCGCTTCTGCCTGCCAGCCTGATCTCCCCCTAACCACTCCCCTGCTAGCCTGATTGATGGCTAACTGCTCCCCTGCCAGACTGATTGCCCCTAAATGCCCTCCCCTGCAGGCCTGGTCACCCCTATCTGCCCTCCCGTGAGGGCCTGGTCACCCCTAACTGCCCTCCCCTGCAGTCTTGATCACTCCCAACTGCCCACCCTTGCAGGCCTGGTCCCTCGCAACTACCCTACCCTGATGGCCTGATCCCTCCCAACTGCCCTCCCCTGCTGGCCATCTTGTGGTGGCCATCTTGTGTCCACATGGGGGCAGCCATCTTTGACCACATGGGAACGCCATCTTGTGTGTTGGAGTGCTGGTCAATTTGCATATTACTCTTTTATTAGATAGGATGTAATTACTCTTTTAGAAATGACTCTGAATTCTCTTCTACACAAATTGAACCACGGGGGTTTTCTGTGACTACTTACTTGAGAATGAAATTACACACACACACACACACACACACACACACACACCAATAAACAACTGCCCAGTTTTCTGCACATCTATAATAATAAAAGCATAATATGCTAATAAGACTGGACAGCCGAATATCCTTTCAGACGACCTTCCAGACGAAGCCGCAGTGGCAGAGGCAGCTACGGCAGGGGGTGGTGGCCAAGGCAGAGGTGTTAGAGGTGATCAGGCAGGCAGGCAAGTGGTTAGGGGAGATCAGGCAGGCAAGTGAGTGGTTAGGAGCCAGCAGTCCTGGATTGTGTGAGGGATGTCCGACTCTCGAGTTTAGGTATGATCCCTGCAGGATCCCTGAGGGATTGGGCCTAAACTGGCAGTCGGACATCCCCCGAGGTGTCCTGGATTGCTAGAGGGTGCAGGCCGGTCTGAGGCACCCTCCGCCCCCATGCACAAATTTCAAGCACCAGGCCTCTAGTTGTAAATAATGCTGTAGTGAACATAAGTATGCATATATTCTTTGGAGTTAATGTTTTGGGTTTCTTTGGATAAATACCCAGAAGTGGAATTGCAGTCATAAGGCAGTTCCATTTTTAATTTTTTGAAGTAACTCCATACTGTTTTCCACAGTGGCTGTACCAGTCTGCATTCTCACCAACATTGCATGAGGATTGCCTTTTATCCACATCCTTGTCAACACTTGTTTGTTGATTTATTGATGATAGCCATTCTGATCGGTGTGATGTGGTATCTCTTTGTGGTTTGAATTTGCATCTCTCTGAAGATTAGTGATGTTGAGCACTTTTTCACATGTCTATTGGCCATCTCTATTTCTATTTTGGAGAAATGTTTATTCAGATCCACTGTCCATTCTTTAATTGGATTGGTTGTTATTTTAGTGTTGAGTTGTATGAGTTCTTTATATGTTTTGGATACTAACCCCTTATAAGATGTATCATTAGTGAATGTGTTCTCCCATTCAGTAGGTTGTCTTTTCGTTTTGATAATGGTTTCTTTTCTGTGAAAAAACTGTTTAGTATGTGATGTAATCCCATTTGAATATTTTTCCTTTGGTTTCCCTTGCTTGGGGAGTTATATAAAAAAAAATACTGCTAAGAGAGATATCAGAGATTTTATTGCTTGTTTTCTTCTAGGAGTTTTATATGTTCGACTCTTAAAGCTAAGCCATTAATCCATTTTCAGTTTATTTTTTCATATGTTGTCAGAAGATTGGCCAGTTTCATTTTTTGTATGTATCTGTTCAATTTTTTTTCAGCACCATTTATTGAATAGACTAGCTTTACCCCATTGTATGTTCTTTCCTTCTTTGTCATATATTAACCATAAAGGTATGGGCTTATTTCTGAGCTTTTTATTCTATTAATCCATATGTCTGTTTTTATGCTAATACCATGCAGTTTTGATTCCTATAGCTTTGTAGTATTTTTTTTATTATTAGGTAGCAGATACCTCAAACTTTGTACCTCTCTCTCAAAATTGTTTTGCTATGTTGGGTCTTTTGTGGTTCTATATAAATTTTTAGATTTTTTGTTATATATTTGTGAAAAATGCCATTGATATTTTAATTGGAATTGCATTAAATTTGTATATTGCTTTGTATAGTATGGACATTTTAATGATAAAATTCTTCCTGTCAATGAGCATGGTATATGCTTTCACTTATTTGTATCTTCTTCAATTTCTCTTTTCAGTGTCTTATAGTTTTCTAAGTACAGGTCTTTTGTACCCTTGATTAAACTTATTCCTAGGTATTTTCTTTTCTTTAATGTGATTGTAAATAGGATTGTTTTCTTAGTTTTCCTTTCTGATAGTACATTATTGGTGTATAGCAATGCAGTTGACTTATGAATATTTATTTTGTATCTTGGTACTTTACTGAAATAATTTATTATTTCTAGTAATCTTTAGGATTCTTTATATACCAGTATCATGTCATGAGCAAATAATGACAGTTTTACTTCTTCCTTTCATATTTGGATGGCTTTTATTTCTTTTTGTCTAATTGCTGAGGTTAGGAATTCTATGTTGAGAAAGATAGTTGATAGTGGACATCCTTGACTTTTTCCTGATTTTAAGGGAAATGCTTTTATGTTTCCCCACTGCGGGTAATATTAGCTGTGGGTTTGTCAAATATGGCCTTTATTATGTTGAAGTATGTTTCCTCTATTCACACTTTGCTGAGAGTTTTTATCATAAACTAGGGGCCCAGTGCATGAATTCCTGCACCTTGAAAGGAATTGTGGGCCATGAGGCTGTGGTGGGCACAGGGGCGGGTCTTGGCCCATCCTCAGCACCCCCACCTGACCCCTCCCACCACAGCTCTCTGTTTCCTCTCTGCCAGCAGCCTCACTCCTGCCGCCACTGCTCCCACATGCTGATGGTACCAACCCTGCTCACACCCATGGATGGCGCAGATTGATTGGGGCCAGTGCCAGCAGTGGGTACGAGTGGGTCCGGTGCCATCAGCAGGTACAATTGGTGGCTGCTGCTCCGAATGCCCCTCAGGAGCAGGCAAAAGTGGAGAAGCCCTCAGGGGTGATCGGGGCTGGTGCTAGGTGCTGGCAGCAGGTACAAATACCAGGGGGGACCGTGGGGCATAGGAGCAAAGAATTTTCAGTAACCACCAGAGACTCACCTTGATGAGAGCGACTGCCCCCCCACCTTGGTCTGGTGCCCCCGCTCACCCGCTCCACCATCCCACCACAGCCGACACCCACCATGTTCCTCACTCTGCTGCCTGCTGCTGACACCACCATGTTCTGCATGTGCCCCCTGGTGGTCAGTGCACATCATAGTGACCAGTTGTTCAGTTGTTCCCCTGTTCCATCTATTTGCATATTAAGTGTTTATATATAGAGATGGGTTCTAAATGTTTTCAAATGCTCTTTCTGCATCTATTGATATGATCATGTGATTTTTAACTTTCATTTTGTTTATGTGGAGTATCAGTTTAATTGATTTTCAGATATTGTACCTATCTTGTATTCTAAGAATAAGTCCCACTTAACCAGAACATATGGTCTTCTTAATATGTTGCTGAATACAGTTTGCTGCTATTTGCTATTTTATTGAGGAAATTTGCAACAATCTTTATCAGGAATATTGGCCTATAACTTTTTTTCTTTTTAGAGTATTTATCTTGTTTTGTAGTTAAGGTAATGTAGACCTTATAAAATGAGCTTGGCATTCTTCCCTCCTCTTGATTTTTCTGGAATATTTTGAGAAAAATAAGTGTTAGTTCTTCTTTGAATGTTTAATAAAATTCACCCATGAAGCTATTCAGTCCAAGACTTTTGTTTGTTGGAAGATTTTTGATTACTGCTTTGATATTATTGGTCTGTTCATATTTTTTGTTTCTTTTTAATTCAGTTTTGAAAGATTGTATTTCCAGGAATTTATCCATTTCTTTCAGATTGTCCAATTTGTTGTCATATAATTGTTCATAATATTTCTGATAGTACTTTGTATTTCTGTGGTGTCAGTTGTTAATTCTCTCCATTTCTATTTTTATTTAGTTTGGTCCTCTCTATTTTTCTCTGGATGAGTCTGATTAAAGTTTTATCCATCTTGTTTATCTTTTCAAAGAACCAGGCCTCAGTTTCATTGATACTTTGTATACTTTAAACTTTAATTTATTTCCACTCAGATATTTATTATTTTCTTTCTTCAGTTAACCTTAGGCTTTGTTTGCTGTTCTTTTTCTAGTTTCTTTAGGTGTAAGGTTATCTTGTTTATTTGAGACTTCTCTTGTGTCTTGTGGTAGGTCTGTATTTTTATGAATTTTCATCTTAGGACTGCTTTTCCTGTGTCCCAGAGAGTTGGGGTTATTGTGGTTTTATTTCAATTTGTCTCAAGGTGTCTTTTCATTTTCGTTGTTGTTGTCATTGTTAATTCATTCATTGTTTAATAACATGTCATTTAGCTTCCATGTATTTATGTATTTTTCAGTTTATTTTCTTGTAATTTATTTTCTAATTCCTTTTTGATTTTCTGTCTGGAAGATCTACACATTGATATTAATTGGGTGCTAAAGTCCCCTACTGTGACTGTATTACTGTTGATCTCTCCTTTTATGCCCATCAATATTTACTTTATATATTTAGGTGCTTCTATGTTTGATGCATAGATGTTCACAAGGATTATATCCTTTTGTTAGATTGACCCTTTATCATTATGTAATGTCCTTCTTTGTCTCTTATCATAGCCTTTGTTTTACAGTCTGATTTGTCTGATATAAGTTTGGCTATCACAGCTATTTTTCATTTCCATTTGCAAGAAATATCTTTTTTCATCCCTTTATTTTTAGTCTGTTTGTCTTTCAATCTAAAGTGGGTCTCTTGTAGACAGCATATAGATTTCTTGTTTTCTTACTTATCCAGCTACACTATGTTTTTTGATGGAACATTTAACCCTTTGTATGCCATAAGCATCTATAGATGCAAGCTGCAGATTTTTTAAATTAAATTCAAAATATGGTGGCGTGTGGGGATGGTTTCCATTTTGGATGCATGGCAGTTAACTGGCTAATCAATTTACATTTAAAGTGACTATTGATAGGTACATATTTATTGCTATTTAATTATTTCTAATTATGTGTTTTTTTTGTGTGTGTTTTTTTCCCTTTCTTCTTCTTGGAGAAGCTCTTTTAATATTTCATGTAATACCGGTTTGGTGGTAATGAACTCCTTTAGCTTTTTATTGTCTAGGAAGCTTTATTATTGCCTTCCATTTTAAATGATAGCCTTTCTTGATAAAGTAATCTTGGCTGTAGGTCTTTGCTTTTCATCACTTTAAATATATTGTGTCAATACCTTCTGACCTGATATGTTTCTGTTAAGATATCAGCTGACAGTCTTATGGGAGCTCCCTTGTAGGTAACTGCCTTTCTCTTGCTGCTTTTAAGATTATCTCTTTGTCTTTAACCTTTGGCATTTTACTTATGATGTGTCTTGGTTTGGGCCCCTTTGAATTCATCTGATTTTGGTCTCTCTGTGCTTCTTTGACTTGTGTATCTTTCTTCTTCACCAGAATAAGGAATTTTTTAGTCATTATTTCTTCAAGTATGTTATCAATCCCATGTTCTCTTTTTTCTTTTTATGGTCCCCCTACAGTATGTATTCTGTTATGGTTAATATTGTTTGAGAAGTACCTTAAACTATCCACATTTTTAAATATTCTTTTTTCTTTTTGTTGCTCAGATTGTATATTTTCTGCTACTTTGTCTTTTAATTAATTAAGTCCATCCTCTGCTTCATCTGGTCTGCTGTTGATTCCTTCTGGTGTATTCTTTATTTCAGATATTATATTCGTTACTTTTTACTGTTTTTTTGTGTGTTTTTTTGTCCTTTTGTAATGCCCTCTGTCAATCTAAGTTCTCACTGATTTCATCATTCTTCTCCTAAGTTCCTTGAGTATCCCTATAACCATTGTTTTGAACTCTGTATCTGAAAGATTGCTTGCCTCCATTTCATTTAGTTTTTTGGGGGAGATTTCTCCTGTTCTTTCATTTGGGGCATATTTCTTTGTCTCCCAATTTTGGCTGCTTCTCTGTATTTGTTTCCATGCATTAGGTAGATCGGCTATATCTCCCATTCTTGGCACGGTGGACTTAGGTAGTAGATGTTGTATGGGGCTCAATGGCACAATTTCCCTGATCACCAGAGTTAGGTTCTCCAGGAATTTCCCTTTTTTGGTTTATGTAAGTCCTCCTCTTGTAGTTGAGTCTTGATTGCTGTTGGTCCATCGATGGGATGGGTGGGGTTGACTGCTGGCTGACTTTGAGGATTTACCCTGACAACAATGTACAAGCTGCTGTGTAGAGGCTGACCCATGAAGTGGAATTTTTCCCAACAGTATCTGGTGCCTGCTAATATCTTGTTTTGTGTGTGCCACTTTGGAGCTAATTGGGTCATGCTGTGATGTAGTCTGAAGCCCACCATTGAGTTTTTTGGTTTTGGAACCTCTTGGAAGGTCTCAGGTGTAGGCCAATGTCAATTGCTCCTGTGACTGGCCCTTTGTGACCTGGTAGGAGCTACGAAGTGATCCACAGTTTGTGGCTCCCTCTGCTGGGGCTAGGTGCACATGGTAGGGGTCAAGTTGTGTCCCAAGGCTGTATTCCACCAGCACCAAGCCTTGGGGCAAGTCAGCCAATGGCCTAAGCACCCTGAGATCCATCTCAGCCTTCTGGCTGTCTTTCAGGCTCAGTCACTAAAAGAACCTCTGATAGTATACAGGTTTCTTGTGTGAGGTAGGTTCTCTGAGAGACAGGAGGTAGGGATGATTGATGTTCACCGGGTTGATAAATACTCAAACTTGGCCTCAGTGCTGGGTCTGAGGCTATTCAGAAAAATTCTCAGGGTACACCAAGGCCAGCTGCCACCTGCCTGGAACTTTGTGATGAGCAGAATCTCAGGGAGTCATCAAGGTGAGGCCAGTAGATTTCATCAGTCTAAAACAAATTAAAAATTGGCCAGGTGACTAAGAGTTCTGCACAGGAATAGTGGTTCTAGTTGGAGCATGTCAGGAAAAAGTAGGTCTCCCTGAAAGCTTTCCAAGAAAGTGCTGCATGGACCCAGCCTGGTTGCAGCCACCAGACTTCTCCAGAGGAATTGAGCTTGGCAAGGCAGGACCACAGGGAGTCAGAAGTGTAGGGCTAGTGCATAATCCCAGGCTGACATGCATGAATGGGAGTGTTTGACCCAGAAACAATGGTGTCTGTGGGCAGTGTGGGAGAGAAACTCAGCACAGGACAATGGCAGCTGTCCTTGTAGCCCTCTCCTTGAAGCCATACACCCTGATATCTCCCGTTATAACACCAGTCTGTTAAGAGCCAGTGTCTCTCCACCATAGCCCAGTGTGTGTGGCTGCAAACAAAATTTTGTGCATTGGCCCGTAAGAGTGTGCCTGGGTTAATAGCAGACTCCTGCCTCTCTGTGGCAGATGGAATCCCCACTGATTTTCACAGCCAGATGTTATGTGGGCTCCTCCTCCCTGCTCTGGTGCCACAGGGTGACCTCTGCAGCCGGGATATCCCTCTGGATTCTCAATCTCAACACATAGATGCAGGGACAGCCCATTTGGCTTCTCTGCCCTTCCTACCTGACTTGGTGTGGCTTTTTCTGTAAATTCTTAGTTATAAGACTTTTGTTCATCTAGTCTTCAGTTGGTTTTTCAGGTTGGTTGTTCTACAATTTAGTTTTAATTCTGGTTTGGTCCTGGGAGGAGGTGAATGTAACTTCCATCTGCTGTGCCACCAACTTGGATCTCTCTAATGATTTCTGTACCTTTTATTCCATATTCCTATTGCCCTCAACTGTATAACTAGTTTTGCCTCATGGAGTTAGCCAAGCCTGTATTCCAAATAGGTCTAAGCTCTTGCTCATAACCCAAGTTACCAAAACACATAAAACTTCAGGGGGCCTTTGTCAGAGGAATGGGATGCCTGGCAATATCAGTGACTCCCTTTGATACAATATCTCACTTATTTCCCAGAGAGATAATTTTCTCAGTGATAAGTAATGATATATGTGATAGTCTCTGTGGTAGTGACTAGTCATTAAGTAATTCCCAGGTGCTGAAAAGGAGACAATCTTTTCTTGCTTCTTCCAGCTTTAGGTAGTTCCAGCCTTTCCTTGGCTTTTGGCTGCATTAGCATCAATCTGTCTCTATTCTCAATTCTCACAGCTCTTTCTCCTTCGTGTGTCTGCGTCTCTGTTGTCGCTCATAAGAATAGTTCTTAATAGGATTAAGATTCCCTTCAAGGTAATTGTGATGATCTCACCTCAAGAATTTTAACTTAATTGCATCTGCATAAACTCTTTATTCAAATAAGGTCACATTCTCAGGTTCGTAGACTTTTTCACAGCTTTTATTTGGGGGGGTACCATTCAATTCACTACATTAACCCTTATGTTTTTGTATCACTAGTTCATTCCACGTGATTGCTGAGTAGATTCCATTTAATACCACTATCCATTTGGTTTTCTTTTTAATCTTCACCTCACATAAGGATGTGTTTTTATTGATTACAGAGAGAGGGGAAGGGAGAGAGAGACACACAGAGAGATGGAGAGATACATAGACATAGACAGAGACAGACAGAGCTGTGAGAGAAACATCAATTTGTTGCTTCCCATATGCACTCTGACCAGGGATCAAACCCAAAACTTTTCTGGTGTACAGGATGATGCTCCAACCAACTGAGCCACCTGGTCAGGGCTCTATTTGACTTTTGATGAACATTTGGACATTTGGGTTGTTTCCAATTTATGGCTATTGGGGAAAAAAGCTGATCTGAACATTTGTGTACAAGTCTGTGTGTAGACATGTGTTGTCATTGATCTCAGGTAGGAGAAGAAACCCTCTGCAAATTTCCTGAGTTTTCCCTCTGAAATTCTCTCTCCTCTGTAGTTTGCCCTGAAAATTCTAGCTACCTCACCCTACTTGTAATGGCCTGTGTCTGTTGTGCTCTTGGAGAGTGTCAAGCTCTGTTTGCGTTCCTCAGCTCTGGAATGCATTCTGGAGATCTATCCATGCAGTCTCAGGGCTCTTTCCAGTCGTCTCTTCATGCCCAGGAATACTGTCTTACTCTTCCTGTTGCCTAATGACCGAACACTGGTGTTTCACATATTTTGTCTGTTTTAGCTGTTTAACATATGAGAGTAAACCATTAACTGTTACTCCTTCATGGCTGTAAGAAAAACTCTTCTCTTTCATTCTTTTGATTTAGAAAGTTATTTTTCTTAGTTGAAAAGGCATGCAAAATTTGACTGGAGCATTTATGTAAACTCTTTTGGTCTGTAGCTATATCCTATATACTTGAGGAATAGATTTCTCCTTCCCTGGCAACTGACCTTCTCACTGCAAACCTATATGACATTGCTACTATCATGCCTGGAAAAGCTCAGCTCATTTTAATTTTTGGCCTTCCTTACCCAGGTTTCACAGGTTTCTACTCTCTGTGCTGTGTGTGTGTGTGTGTGTGTGTGTACACATGTGTATTTGTTCATGCATGCATGTGTATGTGTATTATTTTTATTGCAGTTTTAAAGGGAAAGGAGATTTATGCTTCACAGGGGTATTATTTGACTGAAGTTTCTTTGTTGAATTATTACTAACTTCCTCACTAAACATGAAACACAGAGCAAGGTTTCATTTGAATACCTTTCAAATAAACAGCATGCTCACTGTATTACAGCTCATTATTTGGTTTGATTATATACATTAGCAAATTCCATGGGGAAAATACCCAAGGCCTCACTAAAATTGGCTCTTATTGTTTCTGAAAATAATTTCTGGTGTAATATTGTGAAATATTCTTGTGAGATATTAAAAATGAACATTCTCTTGGGAAATCTAAAATCAATTCATATTTTCCATAAACCAAATAGCAGTTTAAATAAGATTACTTGCATATATTTATGGAGTTTGAAATAAAAAATTAAAACTCATATTTTTGAGCTATGATAAACTATTTTGCTAATATATTTTTATTATTGATTTCAGAGCGGAAGGTAGAGGGAGAGAGAGATAGAAACATCAATGATGAGAGAGAATCATTGATTGGATGCCTCCTGCATACCCCACACTGGGGATGGATCTGTAACCCTGGACATGTGCCATGACTGGGAATCAAAACCTGACCTCCTGGTTCATAGGTTGATGCTCAACCACTGAGCCATGCCAGCCGGGTGCTATAATACACTATTGATTAAACTATGGGTATGTTTCTATGTGTGCTAATGTACACATATATGAAAAAAGTATATATATATATATATATATATATATATATATATATATATATATATATATATATATTCTAGAGGCCCGGTTCATGAAATTTGTGCACTTGGGGGAGTCCCCCAACCTGGGCTGTGCCCTGTCACAGTGTGGGAGCCCTGCAATCAACCATCCCAAAGAGGTAGGCCCCACCAACCCATCTGGGGCTCCTTGATAAATTGCCCCAAAGAGGTAGACCAGAGCCAGGGGTCCTGCCTCTGTGCCACGTAGAGCCAGGAGGTGGGACCCCCAGGACCCCCAGGCAGGTCTCTCCTTGCAGAGCCAGGGGACCCGCCTTCTCCCGGCTCTGCACGCAGAGCTGGGAGGAGGCGGGACTCCCAGGCAGGTTTCATGCCCGGCACGCAGCATCAAGCCCAGCCCCGCCCACCTGCGTGGCCCACTATGTGCGCATCCATCTTGTGACGGCATGAAGGCATCATGGCATAACAACCACTTAGGCTTTTATTAGTAAGGATATATATATACTCATGTATATAGATAGGTATATACTTACAAAGATAAATTATATATGACATAGATCAGTATACATGCTTAAAATAAATACTTTATAACATTTATGATCACAACTATCTAAACACATTACCTATATAGACAAATCTTATATACATATAATTAATCCAAGTAATTATGTATTAGAGTATTAAGTACGAATATTATGGTTCTTTGATATTCTGCAAGTTTGTCCATTAATAATATGTTTTGTTAAATAATTAGAAGACTACAGTTAACCAAAAGAAATTCTTTCAAAAAATGTCTTCTTCCATTTATTATTTAATTTTTTAAAATAATGCTCAGGAAGTCTTATATGCTTACATATAAAATTACTCATATGGTATAGTAAATAGGACTCATTTTGACCAACTGGAAGTATCAAAAGTGAATTTCAACCTGAGTCCTAACGTTTTAGTACCATTTTGTCTATTCTATATAGCATTTATCAAAAATCTTTGTAAGATATCACTTACGGATTGGAATTTGTCTTCTATTTGTCTTATTTTGGAAATATTTATAATGTAAATTTAGTCTTACATAACAAACTCATTCTGAATTTTAACTTATCTTTTCCTTTTTAGTTATTTTTCTCCCACTGATATAATGTATAATATTCACTCCAGATTTCCAAGTACAAAGTATCAGATACTTTCACTATAGAAAAAATTTATTGCTTTTTTAAGCCATCTTGTTCCTAATTGGTGAATGAAATTCTTATTTTTATGTTTTGGGCTTCACAATCACTATGAGCAGTTTAATAAAACAGCACACCATTTCTTTAATATTGTATAACTTTGTAGCTGTTAGTGCATCGACAATGAAATCAATTTCAACCCCCAGGCATTGGATGCCTGAGCATATGCAGATTTGAGATTATTGTGCGGAAATGACAAGTGATGGAGCAGCCAGCTGGCCTTCCAAGTGGTAATGACTCCTCTTTCAGAGCTCTTGGTTCTCTGCAAGATAGAGTGGACATGAGCACGACACATAAGCCCTCCATGAAGCAGGCCATGACTGCTTCTCCAGCTCATCGCAGGTGTCTCCTCCTTTGCCTTCATTGATCTAGCCATAGTTACTGGTATGTCCTTCAAGTTTCTGGAACAGTCTGTATGCGTATCCCTCTGCTGAAAAAGCCGCAGCCCCTCCTCATTTCACTGCACTGGCTTGTTCAGCCCAGGTGAGAGCAGTTTTCTAATAGAGTATTTTGCGTTGTATTAATTCATTCTGGCTTTTCCTGGCTGTGCTCCTAATTTTCACTATGGAAATAAGGTTCACCCTTGGCATGTAAGAGAATGGGCCTTGCAGCTGGAATACTTGTCTCCCTTGACCTTCATCTAAAACCTTCAGAGAACTGTCATCTCCAGGGTGGACGGGTTTTTAGTTTTCCATCAAGAAAGAACAAAGAGAGAGAAATGATGAAAAAATACGTTTCTGTAGCAAATAGTTTGCTACAATCTAGTATCATTTCTAGTGTTTGGGAGTTTTTTAAATTATTGAAGTAACAATTTCTACATTTAATGAAAGCTGAAATTCCCGCTTGAAAGTCTCAGTGGAATTTCACATCCTTACTCCTTACTGGTATGTAAGGATTAGCTCCTCATGTGGACAATCACCTAACATGTATGTGTGTTTGTGGGTTCATGACCCTCCGCAGGGTTCAGCGAAGTTCAAATCACGCGAACACAATCCTGTCCAACAGAGGGGAGCATCCTGGCCTCATGAACTCACTTGCCCTGAGGAGACTCGAAAGGGCATATGCTGCCCTTAAGAACACTAACGACGTTTATGCTCCTCGACCAAAATCATGGCCAACGATGCCTCTTCCGTTTCTTTCCTATTTTTATGTAGTTCTTTACAGTATGACTGCCAGCATCATCCACTGTAGGAGGTCAAGTCCCCACACTGTATGAGCAGCTATGGGATGTGCCTCTCCCACTGCAAGGCTGAGTGGCTATCTCTCCCCCTTTCTGGGTCTCATCCAGGGCCCAGGGCAAGCCTGGGAGGCCTCCCCTATCCCGTGTCTGGACCCCCATGCTCAGGCGATCTCCCTGGGAGAGAGCGGAGGTCGCAGTGGGCAGTGCAGGGTGTGGGCCAGGGCACAAGCATGACTGAGGAACACAAGGTCTGTGGGCCTGGCATCCCAGGGAAAGCACAGATCTGAACCAAGAATGCAACACCCCTCCAGGAGAGAGGGCGGGGCCTGCCTTTCCTGCGGACCCAGGTGAGGAGCCGCGGGTTTGCGAGAGGCTCTGCTTGTGTCCCGCTCTTCCCTTTGGGGTCACCCTCCTCAAGCAGACAGCGCCTGCTCACAGATACAAGCTTGAAATATCATTTTTATGGCTCTTGCTCCCTGATTTCCCCTCCGTCCCGCACCCCCCAGGCTCCCACGTGCCCCAGTGAAGTCAGGGCTCCGTGGACAGGCCAGCACAGCTGCAGACTTTCCCGTTTGGTTTCTTCAGATCCAGGCAGGATGAGGCAGCCTATTGCTGCTGTTACTTGTTTGTTTGGTTTTTAGAAAATCTGAATTCATTAAAGAAGGAGCTGCACCAAATTTCTATCATTTCCCAAGAGTCCACTCTATCCGTGACAGCCTGGGAGGGTTCTCACGGCTCCCCCAGCTCACTCCTGCTTCTCAGCACTGGCTGCTTCCCCCATCCAGTCTCACCTTGGCAGCCACAGCCTCCAGGAGGCCCTTTAAAGTCCAAGGTCTGGGTTAGGCGCTGCTGTGTGAATTGGCAACAGCTAGCTAGTTGACCAGTGTGGTTCCTGTTGACCTGACTGATAATGTAAGGTTCAATTGTCAGTCTCCCATGAAATCTTAAATTGGTTGGGCATGTTTTTTGCTTTTCATCATTTATTTTAGTTGTCATCCACAAAACATTTATTAATATACTGTATTTGACAAATTAAAATGCATAGTAAGCATGTGATAAGAAGTCTTTTTCTTTTTCCTCAGTTTTTATTTAGAATTAAAGATGTGGAAATGGAAGTTCTCTTTCATTGATGTCTTAACGTAAAAATGATAAAGTCTATTCAAGTTAAAAGCATGTTATGAAATAGAATTAAACCACATTTCACATCTAATGACTGAAGTGGATGGCTCATTTACTGATGATTTAGAAAGGGCACCTTAGAATGGGAGAAAAAATAAATGACAGAAACATATAGAGCAAATTAAAGTGTACATTTTTCTGTCGTGTGTGTGTGAGAGAGAGAGAGAAAGAGAGAGATAAAGTTACACAAGCACAAATACAAACACAAAAAAGCTTTCCTTTCCTCAAATAAATTTCAGTCTTATGTGACATGAATTCAATGTGCAAGGAGTATCCATTGGAGAAAGAAACAACATCCAATTAGTAAAGTCAAAATTTCAATATAATAATCTCTCTATATAAAAGCCTAAATGACAGTCAGACTGGCCAACGGGCTGGTAGCTATGATGTGCAATGACCACCAGGGGGCAGACGCTCAATGCAGGAGCTGCCAAGTGACAGTAACTTTGCAGAGTGCCCTCTGGAACTCGGGACCTCTCTGTGGATGTCGGACTGCCGGTTTTGGTCTGATCCCTGCAGGCCAGGCCAAGGGACCCCACTAGTGCATGAACCCGTGCACTGGGCCTCTAGTTATAAATAATAATAATGTTGCTACCCAACACCTTAATGCTTCTCTTCACAGAAATCTGGCAGAGAATAAATATAAAATATTAATAATTCACCAATAAAAAGAATACAACACAAAGTATAATTCTTAATTTTGAGAAATTAAGTGATATTTACTTATAATGTTAGTCAAAATTTGTGTAACGATTTTGAGAAAGTAAAGTGATATTTATTTATAATGTTAGTCAAAATTTGTATAACAATTAAAACCAATGAATTATTCAACAAAAATAAAACTTTGAGTTCATAAGAATCTATAATTTATAATAATAAAAGCATAATATGCTAATTAGACCAGACAGCTAAACGACCTTCTGGACAAAGCTGGGGCTGCAATGGCTGAGCCCCTTGCATGAATTTCATGCATCAGGCCTGTAGTTTAAAAATAAAGGAAGATAGTTTAATAAGAATTATTTCATTAAACATTTAAACCATAGTTTATCCTAAATCACATTTACATTTGAAATATTTCTGTTTTAAAAAGTCTAATAACTTTGTGTCAAGAAAATCTGAATATATTTTGTTTTTATGTGTGTGATATTTTATTAATTTTTATTTTGCTTATATTTAAAATAAATTCCCAAATTCTGTAGGCTAATTAAAATTTATCTGTTTAAACAGCATCATAATTGATATTATACAGATATAATAAATACAATTGTTTAAAATTAATTTTACATATTCATTTAAATAATGTACATAATGTTTAAATACTATCAACATTTATGTAAGACACTTCTCTACATATATTAGTATTTGTTTAGCATAATTTAATAATGACATATGAACATATTTACCCAAATTCAAACTTTCCACACTGCTATGTAGTATACAATAGCTTAGTGATCACTGTCAATTTTTTTTTTATTTTTGAATCATAAGGGTAGTGAAATAATTTGCAGTTATAAAGCATAATGTTTATTTGCTTCTGTTACATGTGAGACTTTTTCCTCAGCTGTATTTCAAGGCAAAATTAGCAACACAATGCTTTTTAAAGTTGTTTTTAACATTAACTTTAAGAATCAATAAAACTCTACCAATCCCACACAAACACAAGTTTTAAAAAATGAGGAAAATCTCTTCAGTCAAGAAAATAATTATTTGATTGGATATAAAAATATATAATACCTGGTTTCTTTTAATTTTATCATTTTTAATTATATTGGAAACCTAAATGCTATGCTCAGGTTTAGAAAGGAAAAGTAGGAAGTTAATTGTACAACATTATTATTAAAAGGAACATTTTAAAATGTGATGGGCATGAATGAAAAAAGTAGATTAGCATGGTGAAAGAACCCCACATGAAATACTTTTCTGGAGATTGTCTAGCTTTTTCTAAAATATTTTCCAGATAACATTATGCTCAGTCTCATATTTTTAAGACAATTATTTAGAGTGAGCACATCATATATCTAATAGGTCAGCTGGTGGGGCAGGTCCAATAATAAATAATGTTCAACTTGCATTTGTGAACTTAGCTTACATCTTTGAAACATACATTATTACATAGTTTTTCTTTATTCCACATAAACAACTCAATATCCTTGATGGGATTTATTCATGGTACTCCATTGAAATCCACCCTCTAAATTACTTCAAGTTCTGATTACACCACTCTTCAAGAAATTACAAGTCAGATTCAATACTCTAATAATTGTGTGACAAGTACTTAATATGGTGGAAACAATTACAACACTCTCCCGATGTGTACATCCTATGATCAATGTGATAATACCACGCCCACAGTGGTCACAAGCATCCTAGGTCTCTGTCTTTGCAAAGTCTACACTAGGTATGTGGTGGCACAAGGTGATTTGGTAGTGACTGATATATAGTGTCATGATTATAATCTCTAGAAAACCCTTGTCTTGATTCCTTCCTCAAATCAGCATTACAGAATCAGGGCTGTCATTTATTTGAGTCAGGTATGGTGGGTGGAAAGGCATGGGATGATGAAGTAATGGCATGTGTAACTTAGGCATGATGTGCAAAGGGAATGCCAACCATCTTTCTACCAAGGAAACTCATGAAATCCTGTGATAATTAAGTCTGTCAGCACTTTCTCCATTTTCTGGTCCTTGAAGCAGATCAGCCACCCAATGGGTAAAAATTTCATGGTATTCCCATCTCATGACAAGTGTCCAAACACTAATTCATGATTCATCTGACTAATTTTAAAGAACATTTTAATTGATTTTGAGAGCAAGGGACAGGGAGAGAGATAGAGAAACATAGATGTGAGAATGTAACATCAATGGGCTGTTTCCTGCATGACCTAACCTGGGACCCAGCCTGAAATCTGGGCATGTGCCCTGAGGGAATCAAATCAGCAACCTTTTGGTACACAGGACAATTCTCCACCAATGCACCATACCTTCATCTTAATAATTTTTAATTATTCTTCTACTCACTTGTCCTGGTCTGTTTTTTGTTTTGTTTTGTTTGTTTGTTGATTTAAATATTATAAAATAATTTAATTAAATAATTTAATTTAATTTAATAATTTAATTTAATTTAATAACTGCTGGCTTCCAACTGCTCGCCTGCCTGCCTTCCTGATTGCCCTTAACCACTTCTGCCTGCCAGCCTGATCACCCCCTAACCACTCCCTTGCCAGCCTGATTGATGGCTAACTGCTCCCCTGCCAGCCCGATTGCCCCAAACTGCCCTCCCCGGCTGGCCTGGTCCCCCCCAACTGCTCTCCCCTGCCAACCCAGTCACCCCTAACTGCCCTCCACTGCCAGCCTCATCACCCCTAAGTGCTATCCCCTGCTGGTCTGGTCCCCCCCACAACTGCCCTCCCCTGCAGGCTTGGGTCCCCCCAACTGCTCTCCCCTGCATGCCTGGGTCCCCCCCAACTGCCCTTCCCTGCAGGCCCGGTCGCCCCCAACTGCCCTCCTCTAATGGCCTGGTCACCCCTAACCGCCCTCCCCTGCAGGCTTGATGACCCCCAACTTCCCTTCCTTGTAGGCCTGGTCCCTCCCAACTGCCCTCCCCTGCTGACCATCTTGTGGTGGCCATTTTGTGTCCACATAGGGGCAGTCATCTTTGACCACATGGGGGCAGCCATCTTGTGTCTTGGAGTGATGGTCAATTTGCATATTACTCTTTTATTAGATAGGATTATTTTAATCTTCACCAGAGGACCTGCTTAGAGAGAGAAATATGGATTATTTGGTTACCTTCCATATGCACCCGAACTGGGGATTGAATTGCAACCCAGGCATGAGCCCTGACAGGGAATTGAATGGCAACCTTTCAGTACACAGGATGAGGCTCAACTAACTGAGCCACACTCTGTATTTTCACGTAATGAAACAATATGAGATTTTGTTTATGGAGGTGACTGATTAGAAATAAACATTATTAAGCCAGTCAGAGAAAAGCAAGTATCACATGATCTCACGCATATGTGGAATCTAATGAACAAAATAAACTGAGGAACAAAATAGATCCAGAGACATAGAAGCATGGAACAGACCAAGGAATCTCAGAGGGAAGGTGGGGGTGGGTGGGTGCGATGAGATCAGCTAAAGAACTTGTATGCACATATACATAACATAAGGACACAGATAATAATGTGGTAAAGGCCTGGGGTGAAAGGGTGGGGCAGGGCTAGAAGGGGTCAATGGGGGAAAAAATGGGGACATATGTAATCCTTTCAACAATAAAGATGAAAAATTTTATAAAAGGAAAAAAAATAAAAATAAAATAAAAGAAAGAAAAAGAAGTAAATGTTACAAAAATTGTGTATGTGTGTGTGTTTGAGTGTGTGTGGACGGAGAGAGAGAATGAGACATTAAAGAAGGCATATACCGATTTCAGAAGGTACTACTGAAGTACTAGCATTCAAATTTATGCACTCATTAGTGCTCTTCCTCTCTCTATCTCTAGTCTTCTCTTGCTTAAGTGTATCTTTTACATTTCTGCCACACTGCCCTTTCTAAAATGCAAATTTGATCTTCTTTCTCTCATTCTCAAGGTCTTTCAGGATAAAATAACCCCTCTCCGTAGGATTCCAGCCTAACTTTACCCATGTCTATGCAGAAGCTCTTTTCTGGCCAGACCGGGCTACCTGTTCTTGTCAGAACACTGCTGATCTGAGAGCTTGCCTGTGCTATCGCTGCGCTGACCGTGTCCCTGCGCTCTGGTCACCTCATCCTTGGTGCTCCGTGTCCCTTGCGTCAGTGAATTGCAATGGTCTGTGTCCTGTTCTCATCTGGCCCTTCCATTAGCTCATATGCTTCTTGGATGAAAGCCCTCTGGTGTTCCCGCTTCTATTCTTAGGGTCTGGGACATAGTAAATGATCTTTAATCTTTACAAATGAATGATTAAAATGTTTGTGAGATATGTTTCAGATAAATACAATAATTAACTTGTCCAATATATATTGAGGACATGATGTCCTCAGGAAAATAATTATTTTCAGAAACTTGCATTAATCATTGACAGGTATGGTCTAACCTTAGTGAATAGCATTCTCTACAACCAATTTTCATTTTGATCTTGAAAATGTTCCCTGTGCTAGCTTTGACTTTTTGAACTGGGGTTTTTGGATTGTCCTCCTTTTGAAAGGCTAGTTAATATAGGAAAATGCTACAGCATTCCTCTTTGTCTGTTCCTTTGTTTCACTGGTAGATTGATATTTCTTGATAAAATAATATATTTAATTCTGGGGATGTGACAATGTTTTCATAACCCCATCTAGCAGCCAGAACATAGGAGGCCATCAGTAAATATTCTTTAAGAAATGAATGAACAAAAAGGAATTAAGCATGGCTGCTGCTCTCACTCCTGAGCGGGACTCAGCAGAGCAGGCACATCTTCTGCCGCCTCTTCCCTGGCCAGCACTAGGAAACCCTACTCCAGTATGGCCTGGGAATGAGGTGAGAAGCAGCGAGGAGGTGAGACGTGGAAAACAACAGAGCTTGAGAGGAGTGGATAGAAGCATTTTAGAGTGCAATTTGGAAGGGGAGGCTTCCTATGGCTAAATAAAAGCCAACCACAAGCCCATAAAGCCTTGAGGACTTCTTGTTACGGTACAGGAGGAATTTACAGAGAATCTTTCAAGTTACTCATAGGCAAGCAGGTCTACTCTGTAGTGGATAACCTCAGAGTATTAAGAACATCACAGTTTTAGACTAGGAGGGGTATGGTTAGCCATTTAAGGGCATGGTGCAATAGGGTTTTTAAGATTCTCAACTTTTGTCTTATAAGCAGTTTTTTGATAGTCTTAAAGGACAGCTTCACCTGGAGGTCATAAGCTTTATTATGAAATAAATATAGAAATGTAATTCCTGGGAGAAGTTACCTGAGAGGTTAGAAGAAGCTGCAACAGAAAACATAAGGATTACATATAGCTTCTTTAAAGAACTCTTTAGTCTCTTTAGTTTATCTAATCCACCAAAAAATGAAAAGGTATCTGATTCTCTCTTTTAGCTTGAATAGATTATTTTTCCCCTAAATATTACTAAAACTCCAGCATAAAATAAATTAGTTTGAATTTAAAATAACACCGAGAACAAACATGGGGTCGGCTGCTGAGACAATGGTGTAGGGTGCAGACGCTGACCTCCCTGATGATTCCCTCACCTGCTGCAGATGCTGACACTGGGGCTGCCGAGGGCAGGCTGGCATCCATCAAACAGGTCGCGATAATAAACATCGCAGGAGCCCCTGAGAGCACCTAGAGCGCCCAGGACACGCGAAGACACCACTGAGCTTAGTCGCTCAGGGCACTGGCTCCTTCCATTCTGACCCCTGCGTTATTGCAGTGCTGATGCGAGGCCGTGCACAGTCAGAGAGCAGATTGGAGACGGAAGAAGCTCACCTTGCTCACCTCCAAAACTCACCAAAAGGAATGAAAGGCCAGGGCTCGCAGCTTATTAAAGATGCTATATTGGATAGGGTTGGCCTAAGTCACTAAGGAAGTTGCCTGAAACTGTGCCTCATAGCAGCGGCGTCTCAGGGCTCCAGAGATGGAGAGTGCTCAGTAATCTTAGGTTATGAATAAAGGCTCTTGTATTTAATGGGTATTGATTATTTTTTAGCATGGTAAAGTCTCAAATATTCAAAAATCTTATTCAGAATTTAAAATATATAAGAAAGAGGCTTTAGCTAAGTTTACCTTCTCACTCTTTACAATGCTTTAAGGACAAAGGTTTGCAAATATTCTGAAACACTTTGCCCTCATTCTCATTAAAAATGCATATGCTAATTGCAAATAAATTCTAACCATTTATTACTGAAAATTGCATAACACTATCTATGCGAAAATGGTGTTCTGTGTTGAAATAGTATAAAGGGCTTGAAAATAATACTTTTATTTTAATTTAATTTCATAGTAAAACACTAAACAGACTTAGATTGGCTTAGATGGGATTTTCTCTAATTGTTTTAAGATACTGTTATTTTACTATTTATTTAAGAAATAGCCAATAAATTGTATAATTTTTGCAATCTTGTAAGTAGGGGAAGCTTCATTAAAATATTAAAATCATAAAAACTTCATGGTATTATTTTGTTTCTCATAAAAAAGAAAAAGAGGGATACTAATACATGTAGAGTTTGCGTTTGATGCTTTAAAATAACCAGGGCTAAGAAACATTTTCACTATTTGTCTGATAAAGGGAGACCTCTCCAAAATATATGTCCTGGTATTTTCAAAAATGCTGAATTTCTTGGCAGAGTGGCCACATTCAAATATTTAAAATGATACAGAAAATCATTATTATTGCCTCTATGAGGGAAAGGTCCATCAAAGTTACCACCATGACAACAACAAAAACTATTTAATTTGCATGTTTTGCACCAGTCAGTTCCTTGTCCTTTTCATCAGCTCACTAACCTGTAGCATTCCACGACCAGACTACTAAAATGACCACATGGCCTTTCATTGCCCATTCCCAAATTTTCTTCTCACATCACCTTTATGATAGCCTTGTCCTGCTCAAAAGCCTTACCAGGTCTGTCTTCCTTAGCCCTTCTGAAGAGCAAGGCTTACCTGAGTAACCCCAGCCCTTTTCCTTTTCTGTCTACTGCCCCGATTCACCTGGTGCAGGAGGACTGTTCCTACCCTGCACATGATGCTTCTCTCTTCATAACCAGTGTCTGCTTCAGATATGTATGTGTATCTTTATCCTTAAATTACAGCTGGGTACTGGATGGAGGGAGCAGTGCAAAACTTAAGGGACCTCACAGCATCTAAGATAATCTCTATTGCTTTGTTGGGGGTGTGGGGGGAGTAGGAGAGCTAAGAAAGACACCTTTGGCTATACGAATATGAAGAAAGTTGTGTGTGTATGAGAGAGAGAGAGTTATTTGATTTTGTTCATTAAAAGGTTTCTGGAGAAAACAGTAGTATATGTATTTAGAATTATTAAAAATTCTCATGCTTAATATCATATTTAATTCACTGTTCTGAGGCAGATTATGAATATAATCAAAGAAAGCTAACTAGAAGGCTGAGCTTATACATTTGTCTAAATTACAAAAGTAGATACTCTCTCGGGTTCATCAACTACATCATTCTTTTGAAGCAGAAACAGAATATTTTTATTTCTCATCTGGTCAATAATAATACATATGTTACCAGTGAGATGGAGACCTCGGTTCTTGTCTTCGTGAAGGAAAGATTTCAATCAAGAGACAAAGTGCAGCAAAGCAAGTGAGAACTTATTGGCTGTAGCAAAATACACTTAGGACAGTGAACAGGGCTTAGCATAGAAGAAGCACGGGAGAGCCTGGGCCGGGCTGCTCTGACTCACTGGGAAGTCAGAGAAAAGGGGCCTTGGGGACAGGTTCAGGGGGTGAGCCCAGTATGAGCTGCCGCTGCCCACCGCTTCCCTGGTTGCAAGTCTCATGTGGTCCCTTCGAGGGAAGAAATGGGAAGGGATTGGTGAGGGCAAACTCCCTGGGGGAGAGGGCAGCTGGGACCTTTGTGTTGAGGGTATTTATCTCTCTCCATATAAGGTGGGAATCTTAGGGAAGGTCTCAGGGGAGGGTCTCAATAGAATATTCATCAGCTTCCAGGTGTGCTCTTCCGGGTCATGGTCTCCACTGCTTGGTCAGTGCCAGGAGGGGTAGAGGAGGAATTAGTCAATGCAGCTGGTCCTGAGGGACCCAAGGAGTCATTTGTCTGGTTTTGCTGCTTTTCTGGGCCTGGAGCAAAAATATGACTGAGGCCTCAATGTTATCTTTAGGGAGGAAAGGAGGTCAGGGGGTCTAAACCACATGACCAGTGATATGCTAGGGAAGGAAAGGTTACCTGAGGCAAAGTCCTTGTTTTTCCAGGTTTGCCCTTTGCTTTTCACCCTGGTGATCTTCTATAACTGACCCATTGTCCTTGCTCTAATCACCTTTGTCTAACTGCCTATTAAATTGTCTAATTGCCTTTCTTATCCATACAAGGCCCAATTTCATATGGTTAGGTTGCAGAGGAAGCTAGCAGGATGGAAACTAGCTACAGACAGAGGGGGGACCAGAGAAGGGAGGGGCTCATACAGAACACCGCTCTGGTACAAACAAGGCGGGTGGCTTTTTTTTTTTTTTTTTTTAGCCCTGCTACTACTTAGTTATAAATATAAAGGTAAGTTATTTACTCAGTCACATTTTTCTTAGAAAATGGATCACAACTCACAAACTCAGGATAATAGGATGTACATTAATATGAGATCATTTAAAGCTATTTATTTTCTAGATTCAAAGTTATTCTGAAGATGTCTGCATTCTTTAATCTTCTCTGGAACTGAATGTCCCTCAATTGCACTGAATTTATCAAAGGACTTAACTTTTTTCTCCTTTTGACCTAGGAGCTCCTCCCTTACAAAAACTCTGGTGTCACTGACCTCAATGAAGAGTGCTGTCCATTTTCATTAGTTCTACATGCTTCAGAGAAAATTGTTTCGGGATAAGTACAATGTAAACATTTTTTTGAAAATTACCTGTCACTAACTTATAAGGAACAAAAAAGATTTTAAAAAATTAATCTAGATTAATGGAAGAACTGAAAAAGATGTAGCAGTGACAATGATGGGCATTTTAAATAAACAGGAGATTATCTGAAATGTATATTGCAGGGAGTTGACTAGCCAAATGGGTTTTTAACTATTTTAAAATATAAATATAAGGACTTAGATAACCAAAAAGGGGAATCTACACTAAAGTAGACATAAAGAGCAGAAGATAATTCATCACAACTTTCACATCGCCTTTATGGGCCATTGCCTGGCCCAGCACATTATCTGTTTGACTCACTGAGTCACAATGGCTAATGGAATTTAGCCCATGTTTGTTGTTGCCATGGTGATGCGATATTCTCAGGCATGTCATGTTCACAGATCAGCAGCAGCGACACTAGCAGACACACAAGGACGCTCAGCTTTTGACCAGCTCCAGGAATTCACTCTGCAGTCAGTCTGTCAGAAAGGAAGTCGCTATGGAGAAGGAGCATCAGAGCTGGGCCCACCAGCCTGTCCTCCTTCCTTTGTCACTGCAGGGTTATTATCATTAAAATGGCCTTGAATTTCCATGAATTCACTCATTCACAAACACTGTCAAAAAAGGTGCAAGAGTTCAACACAGCCCAGAGGGTCAAAGAGAGGAGTAGTTTTAAATCTGTGCCTATTGAACCTGGAAATGACATCGTCTGTAAGATATAATCTTACTCTTACCAGAGCAGATCCAATCAGGCTGACCGGCACCCACATGCAGGTGACTCAGTACCATGAAAGGTGACTGGGAGCGAGCGGGTCAGAGCCTTTGTGGCACTCTCTGAGAAACAGACACAGACATGTGTGGGAACATTTCACCATGAATAGGCTTCTCCCCAAAGGGAAAGCAAATCCTGCCAGCAACCTATTATAAAGGGAGTGTGTATTCTATGCTATAGACATATTTAGATTTCAAACCAAAGGTATAATTAGGAGGCTTTTAAGATCTAAAAGTTTGAACAAGTCACATGTATTGTGTAAGATGTTCCAATTTGTATATAAGGAGTGATAAAGTGTAAGACATGAATTTTCAGAAAAGTGTTTGCTGGCCAGAAATAGGCTTTTTATTAAATTATAATTTTCATGAAGCAAGAAACATGCAAGTAAATAAGACAAATTTAAAAACACTTATGTAAATGTTTATTCATATTGTCCAATATAGAGTCCAGACTCACTTGTAACAAAAGAGCTTTGCATTTTCTCAGGACCCTGCTTCATGCTGGGCTGTGCTCCCATGGCATCTGGAGTCAGTAGTAACAGTGCACCATGCCCATGGGAAATGGCAACAAAATTTGGTTCTGTGGTTAGAAAAGTGAAATCATAACCAAGACTTCCTGCCTGGCTGGTGTGGCTCAGCAGTTGAGCGTTGACCTATGAACCAGAAGGTCATGGTTTGATTCCTGGTCAGGGCACATGCCTGGGTTGTAGGCTCGATCCCCAGAAGGGGGCTTGCAGGAGGCAGTTGATCAGTGATGTTTCTCTCTCCTGGATATTTCTATCTCTTCCTTCTTCTCTCTTCCTAAAATCAATAAAACATACTTTTTTTGAGAAAATACTTCCTTAATGAGGATATCAGTGCTTCTGTGTTGGGCAGGATGGGGCAAGCTGGGCAGGACAGGAAGGTGGGGAAGGGGCTCCTTAATCATGTTTGTTTCTCCCCTTCTATAGCAGTTCAAGGAGGATATGTTACCAAATTTGATCAGAATTTAAGGTTGTATGTACTCTGTTTTCCAGCAGATCCCTGATGGAGGTCAGCGAGTAATGTGCAGGGAGGCAGTGTGTCTTACTCATGCTGTGTTTGAGAAGGATGTGGTGAAACTTTGTCCAAGATAAGATGTGTGTTGAAATAACACACTGTAGAGTCTTCCCATTATGACTATGATTACGTGAGTTTTAAAGAAATGGCATTGAATAGCTCAGTGGGAGCATAAATACTTACATTAACATCAACAAAACCACAGGCTATTAAAGAATGGCTTGGTGGACTTTCTTCCAAAACACAGAAAACAAACATGTATAACTCTAGGAATGCTCAATGGTTACTTTGCTTTGGACATAGAGAAATCCATGGATAAATAAGTTTCTCACTCATAAAATGCTACTTTAATTTTTAATGCTCTACTAAATTATCAGATTAAATGACATGTGAAGTGTAATATGTTGATTAACCACAAACAACTGTATCATCTAATCAAATATTACCATGGCTTGAAATATAGGGAAATGGCACTGAATGAAGAAAAGAGCAAAAAGGAAAACGAGGATGACAGAAGAGTTTTGAAAAGTCTCATCATCTTAAATGTTGACTAGAAAGGAGTGAAAGACACAGACAGAGAGAGTGCTTGTAAGGAAAAGACAGAGACCCAGCTGTGTTATAACACCCACACAGGAACCCAAGGAAAAGGAGCCATAGGGTAGAACCCATTGAATCCACTTCAGGAGCAAATCCTGCACATGTAGGAAGCTTCCCTTAGGCATTCACATGTCCTGAATCCTGGGTCAGTGTTGCAATTTTGAAAGAAAAAAGAAAACAACAACAACAAGCAAAATAAAACACAAACACACACACACACACAAATACCTCTCCTTTGAAAGACTGAGAATTCAAAAGAGACTGATTTTAAAATTCATGTTTATTCACCAACATCTTTCCCCATATTCTCAGACTGACCAAAAGCTAATTCAGGGACTACTACCATCTGCCATGCTCACAGTCCCCTGGGGCCACAGCCGAGCCCAAGCCCAGAGTGGCTTCAGGGAAACACTGCCTGGCTTGCTCTTTCCCCCAGGAGTTAGAGAAGCTGGTCTTTGTGGTTATGTGAAAATTGCAAGCACTAGCTGAGGTCCCCGGACCCTCTGTCTTCTTTCTTGTCCTCCACATTCCTTGAGTAGCCATGCCTGGTTACAGGATTGACTCAGGATCATGCATTAACCACAAATACAATGATGGGGCAGGCGGTGTGTGTGTGTGTGTGGGGGGGGGGGGGGGCAGGAACATTGTTATGGCCACACCTAATAATAGTCATAATTTATTTACACATGCAGCATCCTAAATTAGGGCCAGCTACATAATTTGTAAAACTCAGTGCAAAATGTAAATGCAGGGCCTTTTATAAAGACAGAAGAAAGAAGAAAGAAAGAAAAAGGAAGAAAGAAAGAAAAAAGAAAGAAAGAAAGAAAGAAAGAAAGAAAGAAAGAAAGAAAGAAAGAAAGAAAGAAAGAAGAAAAAAGGAATGAAAAAAAAGAGAGAAAGAAAAATAATTTTCTACTGCCATGGCAAATCTCTATCTCTTTATCTATCACGTTTTTTTATGTAGTTCTCCAAGTCAGCTCCTTGGACACATGGGTAATTTCAGGGTGAGTGCAGATCCTCACAGCTGCTTGGGCCCACCCTCCACGTGCCCAGGACTCTGCTGGACAAAGGCAGTAATGGTCACTGGATGGGGCATAAGGTGGGCAACCGAATCCCATACTGGGGAGATGGGGCCACCCATGGGACTCAAGCCCCCAGCACATGCTCCATTGTCTACTTAAGGAAAAGCAAAGATAAGATTCTAAAGAATTTCAAAATGGTGTTTACAGAGTATTGCAGCAAGTGTGCGCCCTGCTCTGAGCACGGGCCTGTGTGACATTACGGATTTCACAGGCTGTGAAGATGGCCCCGCTTCTGGTACAAACAGGTGTAGTTTGGGACTATTCAGAACTCAAATGCTTCTCTTCATATTTGTGAAACAACAAAAACAAACAATGCAGCCCTGCCCGGTGGCTCATTTGGTTGGAGCATCATCCTGTACACTGAAAGTTTTGGGGGCTGATTCATGGTCATGGCGCATACCTGGTCTGGGTGCTTAAGGGAGGCAACCGCTGGATGCTTCTCTCTCTCTTTATCTCTCTCTCTCTCTCTCTCTCTTTATCTCTCTCTCTCTCTCTCTCTCTCTCTCCCCCCTACCCCCTTTCTTTCTCTCTAAAATCAATGAACATATCATTGGGTGAGGAAAAAATGCAGTATTCTCCATTAAAATAGGTTTGGGTGGTCTATGTTGGTTGTTTCAAGCTTCCTCATTTTCTCCTCGGTTGCAACACACAGAAACATTAAAAAACATAAACTATATATTTATAATAGACAGAATGATGAGTGAACAATGCTCATGACACACATTTTTCAGATGCCATAATTTTTAAAACCAGTTGGGGCTTTACGTGGGATCACCTATCTATTTCTGTTGCCAACCATTGCTCTTTATTCTTCTTGTTCAGATCAACTTCCTTCTACAACCAAACATTTTTAAAAGTTATCAAAATGTGTTTTCTTGATACCATCTCCTACAAGCACGTATGCTCTCATACAGGAGCCAAGGAGGAGGCCTCCTGCAGCTGGAGAGTCATTGCCTGAACAGTATTGCTCAGAGACTCAAAGCTCTCAGTAAGTGAGCATTGATGTAGTTAGCCCCAAAATAAAGGCACAGGACACAAAATAAAACCTGTGAGAGACGACAAGCAAGAGGCAGTGTTCATTTTCTCAGATTCAATCCAATTACTTTATTGGACCAGGATTTTTTTTCAGATTTCATCTTTTTATAAATGTTTGCTCACAGTCATTTGGTAGCAGCATATTTCTGTTCACTTTTATTCAACACAGGCTGCAAATATGCCCTTCACTCGACCCAGTCTATTAATTTTGAAATGCCTAAAGCCAAAACTGACAGCAGAAGGAAATCTTTATGAATTGGTGCTCCAACGTGCAGGAATAAGCTACCTGCTTCAGTAAAGATTCACAGTCACATTGCTTCTCTTTCAGAAAATGTTAAGCTTTCCTTAAAAAGAAAATAAGTTTTAAAACAAAATAAAGAAAACTAATTTCTTAAAATTTTAGCTGTGGAGTCTGTGTCTGCTCTATGTGCATTCAACAGTCATGCTCATATAAATGTTGATATCAGGACTCTTACTCATATTGGAAAATTTTTGTTTTATTGTCCTAATAAATATTTGCTGATAAGCCTCCATTTCATTCAGAGATACATGAATTTCCCTGGGGACTGTTATCCTTACTCTCAAGAACTGAGTGAGAATTTGAATGTCTACAATGTTCAAAATTAATATTAATGCCCACAAGTTCTATAAAGATATAATTTTCCTAACTGTAATCCTAATATTTAGTTTCTGTTTTTTTGTTTATTTGTTTGTTTTGTTTTGTTTTTATGCCCTGTAGAATACTGCTCTCAAAACCAAGTCACTGGCCCAACAGCATTTGCTACAACTCTAATAGTCCACAATTTACTGGGGAAGAAATAGAGGCTTTATGGGTCTCCTCCCAATGGAGGTGATCTAAAACAAGGGCAATCCCATCAGGAAGTTCAGCAGGTGTCTGAACATCAGGTGCTATTTGCTTTCTACTTTCCCAAGGTATCAACTCCTTTGTCTATCTTCCCATCATTGCAATTTGTTATTTTAGATCTTGGAGGTATTTTGGTCTTCAAGGCCCTCTATTAAAAAAATACCAATGAGCCCTCAACATCCTACATGATACCTACAGCTCATACTCTTTAATTCCCCATATTCTAGACATAGTGCTAGATATTGTTGATGACTTAGCTATGAAAAACAGTCAAACACACTAAATAAGTTGTCCTGAATTTGAGGAGGGGTGGGGCAATCTTTGGGGTGTGTGGAGGGAAGGATTCTTGAAAAGGGAGGTACAAATGTTCTGAGCATGGACACAACTCTTAGTCTCTAAACATTCTGCTTTGACTTTTTCAAATCTAATCATCACAGGCTCCCGAGGATCAACACTAGTGCATGGCTGTTATCACATGTCTCTGCTCAGTTCACTAAGTAAGTCCCCATTGCCTGGAATATGTTTCCCACAGTGGGTTCTGAGGGACAATATAGTCCCAGGCAATGCTGTGTAACAAAAAGCTCATTGGTCCCAAATCTATGGGAAAACTGAAAGCTGCATCTTTTGCTGAGACATTCACAACATGTTAGAGTTTTAAGGCTGCTGCCAAATCCTGGTGAAAGAACCCTGTTTAAATTGTGTTTATCAGTTTCCCAGAGTTATTTGATTACAGAGCCCGGGTATCAGGTGGCACCAGGAGAACGATGATGTGGCAGACCTTGCGTGGTACTGAAGGAGCACGTGCTTTAGCTTGGCAGGCCCAGCCCACCGCCCACCAGCCCCATCTTTCCCCCCTGCACTGTGCACTTTGGCCCTTAGCCACGCTGAACTACTGTGCTCTGACCTCACCAGCATCTGAGTTCCACTGCCAATGATCCTTTAAGCTGCATTTTCTTCCTGGAATGCTCTGAAGCACCCACTGTGTTGCCCTCTAATTAAAGGCTCCCACACCTGGCTTAGGGAGCTCCTTTGGCTCTTCCTGACAAGCTCTTGAGTAAACTTCCATGCTTCCTGGCTCTGCCAGGACTAGCTCTGTGGCTTTAGGTAGGTCAATTGACATTTTTGCCCCTCAACATCTTCATCTACAAAGTGAGGGTGAAACACAGGATGCACTTGGTGGCTTGCAGGAAAGCTTGGATTATTAACACATATGAGGAGATTAGAGCAGCATCTGCGTCAGTCATCACTCAATGAGTGTCAGATGCGATTTCCCTGGGCCTGTCGCTCTCTCTGCATGCTGTGTCACCATAATCACATTGGGTTGTTGTTATCTCTTTCTTTTTTAACAGGAGAAAATAAAATTTAATACATATCTACAGAGAATCTGCACAAAGATGAGAGATTTCAAAGACCAGCAAAATGAGGTAGAGATGTCATTCAGGACTAAGGAAAAGGTCGTGGATGTCTGGAACTTAGCATAATGTCCTCTAGGTCCATTAAGGTTGTTATAGATGGCAAGATTTCATTTTTTTATGGATGAATATTTAATTATATACAAGCATCACTTCTTTTCCATTCATCTGTTGATGAACACCTCGGTTGCTACTCTGTCCATATTTTGTCTACTGTAAGTAATGCTGCAATGAATATATGGGATGTACCAGTATGTGTTTTTTTTTTTTTTTTAATTTAGTGTTTTGGGTTTCTTTGGATAAATACTCAGAGTGGATTGCTGGATCCTTCTTTGCCACATGTGATAATCTTTGCTTAAAGTCTGTTTTGTCTGGTATAAATATTGCTACACCAGTTTTTTTGTTTGTTTTGTTCCTATTTTTATAAAATATCTTTTTCCATCATTTACTTTCAGTCCATGTGTGTCTTTTAAGCTGAAGTTAGTCTTTTGTAGATAACATATGTAAGGGGCTTATTTTGTTATCCATTCAGCCACAGTAAATCCATTTGCATTTAAAGTAATTATGTGTATCTATTGCCATTTTACTATTCATGTTTTTATCTTTTTTTTTTTCCCTTCTGCTTAAAGAAGACCCTTTAACATTTCTTGTAATACTGGTTTAGTGGTAATGAACTTCTTTAGCATTTTCTTGTCTGGGAAGCTCTTTATCTGTCCTTGGATTCTAAATGATGGTTTTGCTGGGTAGAATAATCTTGGTTGTAGGTCCTTGCTTTTCATCACTTTGAATATATATTGCCAATCCCTTCTGGCCTGCAAGGTTTCTGTTGAGAAATCATCTGACAGTCTTATGGGAGCTCCCTATAGGTAACTAACTGCTTTTTTTCTTGCTACTTTTAAGATTCTCTGTCTTTAACTTTGAGATTTTGATTGTGCTGTGTCTTGGTATGGGCCTCTTTGGGTTCATCTTGTTTGGGAATCTCTATGCTTCCTGGACTTGTATGTCTATTTCCTTCATTAGGACAGTTTTCCATAACTTTTTAAAATAGGTTTTCAATTTCTTGCTCTCTCTCTTCTCCTTCCAGCACCCACATGATGTGAATATTGGTACACTTGAAGTTGTCCCAGAGGCTCCTTACTATTTTTTTTCTTTCTGCTATCCTGATTGGGTGGTTTCTTCTTAATTATATTTTAAATCACTGACTTGATTCTCTGCTTTATCTATTTTAATGTTGATTCCCTGTAATTTATTTTTAATTTCAGTTAGTTCTCTTTTATGGTTTCCATATTCTTTTTTTATGCTATTGAACTTTTTACTAATTTCCTTGAGCATTTTTATAACCACTGTTTGTTGTTTTTTAATCCTTACTCTAGGATATGTTTCTATTGATTTCAAAGAGATAGAGAAACATCCATGTGAGAGAGAAACATCAATGGGTTGTCTCCCATATGTACACCCAACTGAGGGTCAAACCCACAACTTAGGTATGTGCCCTGATTAGGAATTGAACCTGCAACCCACTGAGCCACCTGTCTAGGGCATAAACACAGGTTTGAACTCTGTATCTGATAGTTTGTTGGCCTCTATTTCATTTAGTTCTTCTTCTGGAGATTTCTCTTATTCTTACATTTGGGACCTTTTTTTGTGGTCTCCTCATTTAGTTGCTTCCCTGTGTTGGTTTATATGTATTAGGTAGAGCTGCTATGTCTTCTGGACTTGGTAGACTCACCTGATGTAGTAGGTGACTTATGGGGCCCAGTGATGCATCCTCCTGGTTCATCTGAGCTAGGCACTTCAGGTATGCCCCTGTGTGGGTTGTGTGCACTATTCTGTTGTAGTTGAGCCTTGATTACTGTTGGTACATCACTGAGAGGGAATGATCATCAAGTCAATGGTCTTTAAGCACAATTGAGGATATAGTGGAGGAATTGCTGTGCAGGGGCTGACCCCACCCAGCAGGACTTGCTTCAGTGGGGCTTCATCTCCTGTGGAGTCCACCCCTTGAGTCTTTCACTTGTGAATTTGGTTGAGTTGTAATCTGGTGTGGTCTGAATCTGTCCACTGGGTACACTGGCTTGGGGATATCCCAGAAGGTGCAACATCAACCACTACCTCTGCTCTGCCTTGGGCCACCCAGAATGAGATACGGAGTGATCTGCAGATGATTGCTATTTTTGTTCTGTTTAGAGGTGTCTGAGAGAGGCCAAGCTGCAAATCATGGCTGACTACCACTAGTGCCAGGTCTGGGGCCACTTAGCAAGAGGTATAGGGTATTCAGAGGACAGATGCTCTTTGCTTGAGAGGTTTTAGAAAAGTATCAAGCATGAGCCAAGAAAGGCTCTTTGTATGGAAAAGCCACTGGAAATGGCTTGTGTGGACCCCCAGGTTGGGTTTGGTGGTGTCACAGGGTGGGTAGGGGGGACTCACATTGTCAGCAAGGTTTATGGAGACTCAATATGGTGCTCACCTAAGGCATCTGTAAGGGGAAGGCTCAGAAAGGACCAATGGTCTCTGCCAGTACTTTTGTGCTGGGAGATCTGTCACTTTGATGTCAGACAGTTCAGTTCCTCCCCTTATGTCCCTGGCATCTTTCCAGCTGCTACCCTACATCTGGAACTCAGAGCAGTGAGTCCAAGTAAATCTATATGCTGGCCCTTTAACAAGAACTCCAGGGACTCTAACAGCTTCATCTCAATCAGTCACAATCTTTGCTGATTTTATAGTTATGGAGACTGCTCTTCCTGGCATTGCAACCCTGAGCTGGGGTTCCAATGTGGGGCTGGGGCCCATTGCTTCGTAGGAGAGACCTCTGTAGCTGAGATATCCTTCCCAATTTGTATCTGCTACACCTGGGTGTGGGGCCAGCCAGTTTCATGTCTCTACCCCTCCTACCAGACTCACTGAAGCTTCTTCTTCATATCCTTAGTTTTAGGACTTCTGTTCAGCTAGATTTCAGACATTCCAAATGATGTTTTTTGGTCTGTTATTTAGTTATAATTTTGATGTGATTGTGGGAGGTTCTGAGTACTACATTTACCTATGCTGCTATCTTGACTGGAACCCCCTTATTATCTCTTTATGTATCCACTAGGGGCCCAGTACATGAATGTGTGCACCTTGAAAGGAACTGTGGGCTGCGAGGCTGCGGTGGGCACAGGAGCAGGTCTTGGCCCATCCTCCACATCCTCACCCAGCTCCTCCCTCTGTGGCTCCCTGGTCCCCTGTCTGCCAGCAGTCCCACTCTCACTGTTGCCGCTCCCAGGTGCTGATGGCGCCAGCCCTGCTCCCAACCGCTGACGGCTCGGAGTGATTGGGGCTGGCACCAGCACCAAGTGCGAGTGGGGCCGGTGCCATCAGCGGGTGTGAGCAGTGGCTGCTGCCCCAATAGCTCATCAGGAGCAGGGGGAGGTGGAGAAGCCCTCATGGAAGCCGCTCTCACTACTGCTGATGGCGCCAAGTGATCGGGACTGGCACCGGGTGCCAGCAATAGGCGTGAGCAGTGACTCCAGTGGCAGCTGTGGGTGCGAGCAGGGACAGCACTGGCAGCAGGTATGAAGGCTGGGCAGGACTGCGGCGCACGGGAGAAAAGAATTTTCAGTAACAACCAGAGGCTCACCCCATGTCAGTGACTGGCGCCCTGCCTTGGTCTGGTGCCTGCACTCACCTGCTCCACCATCATGCCATGGCTGACGCCTGCCATGTTCTGCACTCTGCTGCCTGCTGCCATGCCACCATGTTCTGCGTGTTCCCTCTACTGGTCAGTGCATGTCATAGCAGCCAGTTGTTTGGTTGTTCCACCATTTGGTCTCTTTGCATATTAGCCTTTTATTATATAGGATAGTGACCATCAAATTATATTCAGCTTGAACATTAGGACTTTAGATTATTCTGTGTGTGTTTTTTTCTATCCCCAGTGACTATACATAGTAGGCAATCAATAATGATAGAATAACAAATTATTCTAATAAAAATTATTTAAACTTAAACATAATAAAATAAATGAAACCTATGTTACAGGTTAACTTGCAATATTTCATAATACTAGAAATCTCAGCTACTAATGCTATGGCCAGCTATTTGTTTATAATTAGTTTATATTAATACTAGTATTTTGCTGGTGAATGTAATAGATTCTTTTGCAATGATATGAGGAAAGAATTCTAAGTGCAAACACATGGAGAAGTTTAAAAGTGAAGGTAAGATTTGATTGTGAATTCAGGGGAATTAATATATCCTCAGAGACTCAGAGGGTGGGCAGGCTCTAAAAGCACTCCCAGTTAATCCTTAATATATCTTGTTGGTTTAGGGAGAGGACAAAGATTTAAATTATCTTTTTAAATTATCCAACCCAAATTCCTAACTTTTCCCAGCCTGGATTGGGCCCTCTTCCAGGTAACCTCTACTGGGGTTTCATGCCCTCTATCCAATCAGCTTTCTAATTATTCCCACACTAGGCCCTGCTCTTCTGTTTCATCACCCTGACTCCCATTGCACATGTCCAAAAGTTTCATTACATCATCTAGTTTCTATTGTGTATACACTGAGCAGAGAAATACCCCCCCCCCCCCACCTTCTTGCCCCACTCTAGTACTGGGCTTTCAGCGCCCCTGGGAGAGTTTTCTGTCCTATTTAGGCGGTGATTAAATCTCCTGGTGGCAGTCCCCTAGAGTGTATCGATGTGTTTGTTTACCAGTAAACTAGGTGGGAATTCAGCTCTGTAACTTACTTCTGCTTCCCAGTTTACTGAAATTATTTAGTTCCCTTTTGCTTTTGCCTTATAATAATAATTATATTTTTTCCTCATGTTAATAACTATCTACCTGTGCTGACAATACCATAGGATATGTTCAGTCCACAAGCATCGGTTTAGAATGTTAGTGAGAATATGAGGAAGTTAGATTGTCTTTTCAAGTTGCTAGAGATAAAAAAAAATGTAGAAGACAATTCATCTGGACTCTTTCATCTAAAAAATTCTGTTGCCCTATGAATGAGGAGCTGGCACATAACAGATTAGAAAACATAAGAACAGTCAGAGACAATTTGTAGATGTACTTCAACTTAATGATAAGACAATAACAGCAATTATTGCCTTGCATGTATTTGCATCCTTAATTGGGAGTAATATTTTGTGAAAGAAAAGGGCAAATAATAGAATACTTTAGTCCTTGGTAGTTCTCTGGGCTACAAATATTTCTTGTCCCGTTTTTTTTTTTTTTCCTTGTAGTTTTATATTTTTTAAATATTTTTATTGATTTCAGAGAAGAAGGGAGAGGGAGAGAGAAATAGAAACATCAATGAAGAGAGAGAATCATTGATCGGCTGTCTCCTGCATGTCCCCTACTGGGGATCGAGCCCACAACCCGGGGATGTGCCCTTAATCGGAATCGAACCTGGGAGCCTTCAGTCCGCAGGCATACCCTCTATCCACTGAGCCAAACCAGCTAGGGCTTTCCCTTGTAGTTTTAAAGAAAGTATTGTGTTGAATTATTTTTAAGTTGGTCATTTAAATATTAGAATTTTTCAGTTTTATTGAAGTAAAATTGACAAATAAAATTGTACCTGTTTAAGGTATACAATGTGATAATTTGACATATGCATGCATTGTGAAATATTACACAATCAGGTTAATATATCTATTAACTCACATATTTAATTTTGTGTGTGTGTGGTGAAAACACTTAAGATATACTCTCCTAGCCAATTCCAAGTGCACTACACATTATTAACTACAGTTACCATGCAGAACATTAGATCTCCAAAACTGGTTCTCTTACAACTGAAGGCTTATACCCCTTCTTAAAACATATATATTTAGAGAGAGAGGAAGGGAGAGGGAGAGAGAGAGAGAAACATCAATGAGAGAGAATCATTGATTGGCTGCCTCCTGCATGGCCCCCACTGGGGTTCTAGCCCACAACCCAGCATGTGCCTTGACCAGGAATCAAACCCGTGACCTCTTGGTTCCTGGGTTGATGCTCAAATGCTGAGCCACACCAGCTGGGCAAGGCTTGTACCCTTTGACCAGCAACTACCAGTCTCCTCCAAATCCCAGCCCCTGTGAATCACCATTGTATTCTGCTTCTATGAATTGAAATTTTTTTTAGATTCCATATGTAAGTGAGATGATACAATATCTTTCTTTTTCTTGCTAGTTTCATTTAGCATAATATATTCTAAGTTTATCCATGCTTTTTAAAATAGCAGGATTTCCCTCTTTCTCGTGGTTAAATAATATTCATACACACACACACATTATTCCATCAATGGATACAAGTTATTTCCATATTTTGGCTATTGTGAATAATGCTGCAATGAATATGAAAGTGCACATCTCTCTTTGAGATACTGATTTTATTTCATTTGAATATACTAGTATACCTAGAAATAGAACCGTTGGGTTACCTGGTAGTTTTAATTGTTTTGAAGAATACTCCATCTGTTTTCCATAATCACTATTCCAATTTACATCCTCTGAAGCATTGGACAGGTCCCTTCTCTCTAAATCCTTGACAGTACTTGTGATATTACATGTTGTCTTCCATAAAAGCCATCCTAACAGGTGTAAGGTGATGTCTAATTGACATTTGTCAATTTTGTTTTTCTTTAACAACAACAACAACAAAAAGCTTATTTTTTTATCTTTCCTATTGCTTTTCTGGCTTTTATTTTCCATTTATTTCTACTCTGATCTTTTTTTTTTCTAACTTTGGGCATACTTTGAATTTTTTTTCCTAGTCATTTGAGGTGTAAAGTTAGGTTGTTTATTTGAGATCTTTCTTTTTTTAATGTAGACATCCATCACTATAAACTTACCCCTTATTTCCATAGAGTAGACCACTAGGGTATAATTCTATGTGCTAAGTTTCATGCTATATTCTCACTAGTGTTCCAATGGCAACTGTTAATCTATACCCTCAAAACACCCCATCACATATATTGAAAGAGTGAGATCCAATAGTTTTTGCATCTATCTTCCTATCCTAGGACAATACACATGGCAAGTGATGAACAGTTTTTAATAAGTACTTTTAAAGGGATTAAAACCAATTAAGAAAATAATTTTAAAGTGATGAAAACTATCTAGATTGATGTACGATAGTTCAAATTAATTTTAATAAAAATAGCTTAAGTGTATATTTCTGAAACTAGTTAGTAGGAATTATTTCATATTTACATTAAAAGGGTCCTGGTTTGATTCTGGTCAAGGGCATGTACCCAGTCAGGGAGTGTGCAGGAGGCAATCATTGATGTGTCTCTCTCATATGAATGTTTCTCTGTGTGTGTGTCTCCCCCTCCCTTCCACTCTCTCTAAAAAAACAATGGAAACATATCCTTGGGTGAGGATTAACAAAATAAATAAATAAATAAATAAATAGCCAGAATTTTTCTAAATTACTTTACTCCTTACTTACTTATTATGTCTATCTTAATTGTCCCATGTCAAATGACATCAGTGGAATAATTTGTCCCTTTATCTCAAGCCTGAGGAGTGGTCTTATAAGCACAATAAATACTTATTCATTCATTTATTTGTTCATTGTCTTGATATAAACTCAAACCAGAATAGCGTGCTTTCGTTTGGTTTGCTCTTTATTTCACTTCTTAACAAAACCTTCTAATGGGTAAATCACAGAACTTGACAGGATATTCTGAAATGATCTTCAGTTACTCTCATGGACGTTAAGACTAGAAACCAGGGAGTCCTGATGCAGTGGGGCAGGATGATGCAATGGGGCAGGATGATGCTATGGAACAGAATGATGCAATGGGACAGGATGACACAATGGGACAGGATGATGCAATGAGGCAGGTTGATGCAATGAGGTAGCATAAGGCAGCAAGGTTGCATGATGCTGGGTTGCTAGATTTTTTTTGGACCTCTGCCTATCTCCAATGCCTATCAGCATTTCTGAAGTTCTGCTACTTTCATTCCTTCCATTCCTGACCCTTAGCCTATCATCAGGTTTCATCTTGCTCCCAATTTGTCTGCTCTCTCATATAAACCAGCTCGTGCCAAACTGCTCTGTTAGAACACTGGAACTGTTCACCAAGCCTTGCAAAAATGTTTTTAGGTGACAGTATTAACAATCTGTATGAATTTCTCATAACTAGTGTGGTGACCTAGGGCTTCCCCAGACTTGCTTAACAATCTCATGAAATAACTGGAGGCCCAGCACACAAATTTGTGCACGAGTGGGGTCCCTCGACCTGGCCTGCAGGATCGGGCAGAAACTGGCTCTCCAACATCCCCCGAAGGGTCCCGGATTGCCAGAGGGTGCAGGCTCCTACCAGTCGAAGCGTCTGCCCCCTAGTGGTCAGTGCATGTCAGGGATCTCTGTGGGATTAGGCCTAAACTGGCAGTTGGATATCCCTCTCGCAATCCAGGACTGCTGGCTCTTAACCGCTCACCTGCCTGCCAGCCTGATCACCCCTAACCATTTGCCTGCCTGCCTGGTCGCCCCTAACACCTCTGCCTGCCTGCCTGATCACCCCTAACTGCTTTCCTGCCTGCCTGATTGCCCCTGACCACTCGCCTGCCTGCCTGATCACCCCTAACGGCCTCTGCCTAGGACCCTGCCATTGCAGCTTTGTTTGGAAGGACATCCGGAATGACGTCCGGAAGGTTGTTCAGCTGTCTGGTCTAATTAGCATATTATGCTTTTATTATTATAGATGATGTCATAACCCAGTTCACAGTTTTATTTTGAGAATCAAATGTTGTAGAACAACTAGTATTGGAAAGCTACTTCATAATCTTGGCTCTTTCTACTCTTTCAGGAAACAATTTTTTTTTTTTTTTTTTTTTTTGTAAAGAAAAATACAATGTGTCATAAATAGAAGCAAGATAGGATTGACCTTGAGAGTGACCATGGTTCCTGGGCTGCATTGTGACTGCCTCAGTTTGCTCCACAAGTACTGGAGCGACCACAGGGTGTTCACCCTGTAGTCCTTCTCCCACTAACTCACGTTGCAATCAATTCGCCATTCCTCTCTGTAAGACAAACAATCCTGAATTAATTATATCCTCAGACTGACTTTCCAGATGCTATGTGCTCCCAGGTGTAGGTGTCATTCCCAATTCTTCCTCACAAGTCTCTCATGTTCTCAGCAAACTGCACTGCTCACCATTCTCTGAACTTGGCCGCTTTGTCTGCCTCTGCTTTGTCCAGGTCTTGCCCACAGCATATGTGCCTTCACTGTTTCACCACCACTCAAGCAAAATTTACCTGCTCTGAGGGCCCGCAGTTTGTCAGATAAAGTCTATTGTGATTATTTTGAGTAATTATTGGTAGTTTTGAATTGAAAAGTTTGTAATTGTTATGTAAGCCACCCCCATGTCATCCTAGCAATAAAATAACTATTGTTCAGACCCTTAAAAATTCTAGCACTTTTCCCTCTCCTAAATGCTACATAAACCCACTAAATAACTGAAAGATACTTGTGCATATTGCTTATGTTGAAGTCCTAGCCCCCAATGTGACTATATTTGGAGATAGGGTCTCTAAAGTGGTAATTAAGGCTAAATGAGGTCATAAGGGTGGGCTTCTAATCCAATGGGAGGGGTGTCCTTATAAGAAAAGGAAGTGACACCAGGCATGTGCACACAGAGAAGACCATGTGAGGACACAGAAGGAAGATTGCCTCCTGCAAGCCAAGGAGAGAGACCTCCGAGAAACTAACCTTCCTGACATCTTGATTTTGGATTTCCAGCCTTAAGAACTGTAAGAAAATAAATTTCTGTTTTTAAGACACTTAATTTGTGTGGTGTATTGTTACTGTCGCCCTAATGGACTAATACATCTCCAGTACAAAATTAAAAGCTTCTTACTAATACAGTCCTTGAATCTCCCAGTGTTCTTGGAATTTGGTTTAATAAATATTTATAGAATGACAAACTTTTATCACTGATGACTACTTTACACACACACACACACACACACACACACACTTTAAGTCTACCCACTGTCAATTTTTCTCCTTATTTTCTTCAAAGTCAGCATACTCATAATCACTTTACTTGGAAATAAATTATTGTCTACACTGGAAATATCTAACTTTCAAAATCTGAATATCAATCTCTCTAGGTGAATTTCACTGTTCTTTATGTTTTATAATGAAGTGCAGGTGCCCCACAGAGGGCCATGTTTGTCCAGATAATAAAAAAAATATCACTTAACTATGAATCTAACATGAATCTTATTGAAACATGTCTCCTGGTGAAGTTATTCTTTTTAATGATAAGAAATGTAAAACTCATACAGTTTCAAATAGGGAAGACAGACACAATTGGTCACAGATGAAAATGTATTTATAATATTGCCTACTAGATTATCATTGAAGCAGAAGTCATTGAGTGTAACAATTTATAAAAAGTGTGACTACTTAAAATAAATCTGAGAATTTTATGACTTATTGTTTTATTCATCAGAAAAAAATCTTATGTAAAATTTTAACCAAAAATTTATCAAGATTTTAAAAAGGAAGAAGTGTCATCAGAGAAGTCCACCGCTGTTTAAGCAATCTAACATCAAAATATTTTGATTGCCTTCATCTTATAGGTGATATTTATTTTCCAAGTGACTGAGATTACAGGGCTTGTGATAACAGTTTAGGAACCTGAAGTATAGTGAATGATATCATGTGGAACATATTCTGTGGAGTCCAAAGATTTTCCCCAGGCATTAGTCTCCCCCCTTCTTAAACTCCTTCTCTGTGGCTATTCTGCATTGTCCTCACTGATATGAAATATTTTTTGGGGGAGCACATATTTTATTTAATAATTTTCACAAGGTCAACAGCTTTCTGAAGAGATTGGATTTGGTAATGACCAAGCTGGATTAGTTTTCAAATGGAAGAAACAAAAAAACAAAAAAAGCCTCATGTGTCCTTCTTATTTCAATAATCTGATCCAACCTCTGACAAAACAATTTCAGGTAATATTTTTATAAAAGAGCAGTGTCTTTTTTCTATATGTGATCTGCCTTTTCTCAGTGTTGTAAAATATCCCCATGTTGACTTACTGTACATTGATTTAATAAGCATTCTCTACAGAGCAATATGAATATCATTGGAAATATATAATACAATTTTCTACCCATGAAATGCTATAGAAAACTGCACATTTTATACTGACATGTGCCCCATCAATAATGGTGTTTTTATATCTTATTTGTAGCTATTGATCTCAACAGCATAATGAAAAATTGATTGCAGCAAAGTGTGCCATTTCTTAAGTATAAATATCAATGTCAAATTATTTTTATCTATGCTTCCCAATTATACATGAAACTTATACATTTATATATGTTTGCTTCCACAAAACTCTACCACAATAAATTAGGTATGACAAGAATCTTCTGAATCAATAGAAATTAGGTTTCTCTCACTAAAATGTAATTCCAAAATTAAACACACTGGTTTCATTTTTTTTTATTATGAAGAGAATTAGCATCTTGACTTATAGTGTCACCTTCCTATGCAATTTAACAGTTTGAAATGAGGTCTTATATCTTCTGGGTATATGAGCACATACACACACATATGCACACATGAGCACACACACGAGCATGCATGTGTGCGCACACACACACACACACACACACACACAGAAAAAATATACATCCAGAAATCCATGCATTCATTTGCTAGTCCACAAGACACCATAAATCAGGTGCCTGTTCTTTGTTATCTCTTGAGACCTTATTATTTTAGAGGGAACATTCTGTTAGGAAAATCTACAGGTATAAGGTCTGACAAAACCTAAGAGGAGCATCATCTCTGCTCATCAGTGATGAACCCCCAAGTCCAATATCAAAGTCATGGAATGAATTAGGTCAAAATCCATAAATCTAAACAAAATCCACACATTCTATCCATAGTAAAAAATGCCCTTATAGTCCTAAAAACAAAGAGTCTAGAAAATGAGAAAAATTAATTTTATGTCTTAATTTTCCTTTTTATGTTCTTTTTAATTGAAACCATTGATTAAAAAGTTTTCAGTTTTTCTCCAAGATATGTAAATTTAAAACATAAATATGTTATTTAATAAAATGTATTAATCTCACAAAAGAATATACAAGACACACACATCCCTCTGATGAACACATTCCTGTCATCTATGTTCTGGGCTTGGTGACCTGCCACATGACGGGAGGCTGGGCCTCATTTACAGTCACTGATGATGCATTCTGGGAAATAATTTTGCCCTTTCAACCTTTTCCATTAAGTTTACAACTTCCTTGAATCAATGACAACTGGGGTTTGGAGGACTATATTATTAATCTTAAAAAAAAATAGATTTCTTGAGATCTAATTCATATGCCATAAAATACACCTATTTGTGCAACCATCACTGTAATCTAATTTTAGAACATTTTCATCATCCTTAAAAAAAATCTCATGCCATTCCTAGTCATTCTTTTTTTAGCCCTCTGATAACCACTAAACTACCTCCGTCTCTGTGATTTGTCTGTTCTGGACATTCAGATACATGGAATCATACACTATGTGGTCTTCTGCATCTGGCTTCTTTCATCAGCCAAGTGTTTTTTTGAGGTTCATCTATATTGTAGGACACAAATACTTTATTCCTTTCTGTGGAAGAGTAACATTCCATTATAGGAATATAATACATTTTGTTTATTCATTTACCAGTTGATGAACATTTGGGTTGCTTCCATGTTTTGGTTATTAGGAATAATGCTGTGATGAGCATTTATATATCAGTTTTTGCGAGGACATATATTTTCATTTATCTTGAGTATATATCTAGGAATGGAATTGCTGGGTCATATAGTTACTCTATGTCTAACTTTTTGAGGAACTACAATTGTTTTCCATTTCGACTGAACCATTTTACATCCCCATCAGCAATGTCTGAGGACTCCGATTTCTTCACATTTTTTTCATCCTCACCCAAGAATATGTTTTTGTTGATTTTTAGAGAGAGAGGAAGGGAGAGAGAGAGAGAAACATCAATTGGTTGCCTCCTGTACACACACCCTGACTTGGGATCAAACCCAGGTATGTTCCCTGACCGGGAATTGAACCCGCAACCTTTTGGTAAGTAGAATGACACTCCAATCAACTGAGCCACCTGGCCAGGGCCAATTTCTTCACATTTATGAAAACAGTTTTCATTGTCTTCATTTTTCTATTATATCCATGCAGGTCAGTGTGAAGTTGTATATTGTAACTTTGTTTTGCATTTCCCTAATGACAAATAATGTTGATCATCCTTTCATGTGTTTATTTGGACTTTTGTATATCTTCTTTGGATAAATGTTTATTCAAATCCTTTTCCATTATTAAATTGGGTTACATGTATTTTTATTGTAGAATTGTAAGAGTTCTTTATATATTCTGGAAATAAGTTGTTTATGAGATATACCAGAGGCCCGGTGTATGAATTCATGCACAGGTGGGGTCCCTTGGCCTTGCCTGCTATCAGGGCCAATTGGGGCTGTGGGAGGTTGGCTGGGGGGAGGGGTCATGGGAGGTTGGCCAGCCGGAGAGCAGGGCTGCAGGAAGTTGGCCGGTCGGGGGAGAAGGACTGTGGGAGGTTCGCTGACCATGGGAGGTTGGCTGTGGGAGTGCACTGACCACCAGGGGGCAGCTCCTGCTTTGAGTGTCTGGCCCCAGGTGGTCAGTGAATATCATAGAGACAGGTCGTTAGGTCATTCAGTCGCTTAGGCTTTTATATATATATATATATACACACACACACACACATACATACACATATACACACACACACACACATATATATGTGTGTGTGTGTGTGTGTGTGTGTGTGTGTGTGATTTTTAAATATTTCCTCTCACTGTATTGTTTTTTACTTTAATTTCAGTCAAGTTTTTAAATGCCTACAATTGAAAGTTCTGCCATTAAGAGTAGTAAACAAACATGGCAAACACATAACAAATGGAGTTGAATCATTAGCACTACATGGAAGAGGTGACACAACAGGATCTCAGAGAAAGTGATGGAGAAGTACAGCATGTACGAATATAGGCTGAGTTCCTGCCGTACTATCCCAATTTTCAATTTACTTAGCAAAAGCTTCAGAAAACTGTCAAGTGTCAGAGTCAGTAGCATGTCAACAGAAATCTGTGAAAGAGTGTAAGTAAGTGAATAGTAGAGAAAAATGTGCAGTATTAAAACAAGGATCTTTGGATGGAGGTTGAAGTGCTATAGCAACTGAGTAGGAGGAAACTAGCAGATTTGACTGAGGGGAAGTCATAATTGTAACACTTTGCTATTGACAGATGGGGGCCCAGAAGGTAGTTTGGAGTCGAAACAGAGCACCAAACACAGGAATGACTCATGAAAGAGCAGATGAGATCAAATGTATGTTTATAAAAAGCCTAGAGGCCCGATGCACAAAAATTCATTGCAAGAGTAGGCCTTCCTTCCCCTGGCTGTCGGCACCGGCTTCCCTCAGGCACCCAGAACCCGGGCTTCCCTCTTCTGGCCGCCGGCAGGCACCCGGGACCTGGGCTGCTTCCCTCCGGCCCTGGTTTCATCAGGAAAGACATCCAGAATGTCGTCTGGGAAACATCCAGTCTAATTAGCATATTACCCTTTTATTGTTATAGATAGTTATTTTAGAAGAGGATCTAAATAATGGTTCCTCAGCTGTGAAGGGTTCAAAGTGACAATTATTTTCATTCTCTTAATTTTTCTGTTCCTGATAGTGATGGTCCAGTTAAAATCAGCATCATTTTACTGCTTAATGGTTCATTGCTCTCTGCAAAAATGACAGTTCCACTGTAGAAGAGTGAAAATGAATCAAGAAGTCACATCATATGTAGGTTTATAACTGTAAGCCCATTGCTCATTCATTCATTCTTTAATTTCATGCATACTTAATAAATAATATTGTGTATTTATAACCCTTGCATTTAGGGTTAATAAACCAAGACATAGATTATGCCCTCTAGAAGTTTACAGTTTAGTAGAGGGTATTACAAATTAAAACATAATTTCATGTAGCAAAATTTTATATCCTCAACAGCGTAACACTGCTCTTTTCTGGAGTCCAGAGATGCTAAACATCAGGAAGTCATGAGTCAGGTTGAATATCTAAAAGAAGTACACTGACAATCATAGGGAAAGAAAGAAGAAGGCTGTCTCCCTAGCAGGTATGGGACATGGCTCTCTCCATCCTCCTTGCAAATAAGCACACGCGTGCACTGTGGCTTGGTTAGAAAGTGTGTGTACATGCTGAGGAAAGGGTGGGGAGGACAATGCAGGGTCCTTATTTTCGGCCCTTCATTTACCATGACATGGAGGAAAGAGCTCAGATCTTGAAGCCAACAGCCTTGGTTTATGTCTCGATTCGCCACTTAGCAGATGTATGATCTTCAGGCAAGTGACAACATTTCTCTGTGCCTTAACATCCTCCTTGTAAAAAGGGATAAGAATAGCACCGAGATTATAAAGCTGTCATGTGTATTGAAAGTGAATAAATGTATAGAGTTTGAGGGACAGGACCTACATGCCTCAATTGAAACTTTTTCTAAGAACAGCCACATCGTCTTTTATGATGAAACTGTGTGTGAAGTGGGGAGAGGGGATTGAAGGTATGACGGGGGCTAGGGGACTCTCTCTTTTGGGATTTTTATTGCATAGCTGGCAAGGAAGAACATTCTCCACCAGTAACCTCAGGAGAAGGGCACCGGGTTGCTGGAGCAATTGTCAACAGACATTTGTGGAGGAACTGTTTTCCTTCTTTCATTTCACAGAAAATGCCATGACAGCCTATTCTATCTCATTCCTGTGTTTTAATTCTCCTTGAAACGTATGCTCATCTGGAATAATCTTGCTTGTCTCCCTGTTTTGTGTGTCTTTTTACATGAGAACATAAGCTCTGTTGAGTGCAGCACTGTCCAGGGTTAGATCTCAGGGCCACACGTGGCCCAGTATAAGTGCCCAGGAAATATTTCCTGAATGCACTGCTGCCCAGTGATGCCGCAGTACTGATGTGCAGGGTGCCTGTGATCAGCCCACTTCTGTTAGGGAAAAAAGGTATGCAAACATGTACTCCCAGCTCAAAATTCGATTAGGAAAACAGCATGTTCCCAACCTCTCAGTGGAGACAAGCTGTCTCCATTGCCCAAAAGTTTAATACACTACTCACTAAGCACTGTATTTCTGTTTTTTTCTTTTCTAGTGGATAGATCCATGTAACAGCTGGGCCCATATAGAGGCAAGCTATGTTATACTAAGAAAATGTATAACTCAGATGTTTGGATTTTCTGTGTATCAGTTTGAATATGCCTCTCCTTCTGTGGGGATACTATGCTCAGCGCTAACAGCAGTTACCAGAAAATTAACTTTACTACTCAATGGGAAGTTCATATTGGCATTTCAACATCCAAGTGTTTTCCTTGACTTTTCTTCAGAAAAAGAAAAGAGCAAAATGTCAAAATCAAGAGCTTTCTCAATAGATTTCTTTTATATTAAGATTTTCAGGTTAAAAATAGTTAGAAATCACCTTTTGCTCTATTTTTATTTTTATTTTTATTTTTAACTAGAGGCCTGGTGCATGAAATTCATGCATGGTGTGGGTCCCTCAGCCCAACCTGCACCCTCTCCCAATCCAGGACCTCTGGCTCCTAACTGCTCACCTGCCTGCCTGCCCTAACCACTCTGCCTGATGCCCCTAACTGCCCTCCCCTCCCAGCCTAGTCACCCCTAACTGCCCTCCCCTGCCAGCCTGGTTGCCCCTATTAACTTTTTTTTTTTAATCTTACCCCCTTCACACACAATTGTATTTGACTTGCTTATTGGCTTCTCCCTCTCACACATTTTTTCTTTCTCCTTTATCTAATACTTTTTCCTACTGACTCATCATTTATAAACTTTTCTTTCATCCTTATTTCCTACTTCTGTTCCATCATCCTTCTTCCCATCTTTCTCCTACCCTCCCTCCCTCCCCATATTCCTTCTTTCCCTTATCTTTACTCCTCTCTTCCCTCCCCTTTTCCTTCCTTCCCACCTTAATTTTTTTCTTCACTTCCTCCCTTGGACCTGCTTTGCTCCCTCCCCCATTTCTTCCTTCTTCCCATTCTCCTTTTAAGCTCTACTGGCTGCCCTTTAAAACTTTTTTCCTCCCTCTTTCTCTCTCATCCTATCTTTCCCATACATTTTCTCTATTTACTTCTACTCTTTTAATATCTATCTACCTGCCTAATTATTCACTATCATTTATCTTTTTTCTTTTCTGATTCCTACTGTTAAAATCTATCCCCAGTACACAATTATACTTGATTTTCATTATAGCTCCTACAGTTCACTCATACATCCTCTTTCCTTCTTTAACTCTGCTCTCTACTGACTCCTTTATAAAGTTTTTCCCTCCCTCCCTTCTTAAAGCTTCCCCCAGCCCAGGGCTCAGCCCCGGCCAGGTGTTCACCACTCCCCCTTCCCCGGCCTCCCTGCTGCTATCCTGCTCCCATTCCCTACCTGGGACGCTTGGCCCAGCGAGGGTGGCTGAGGCCTGCACGGCCCGGGTGCGGCTGCTGCCACTACAAAGCAGGAGCCCCTCCGCCCAGAAGGCCTTGGACTATCCACCACCCCATCCCGGTCCTATGAACACCTCCCTGCCAAGGGCCCATGCCGGGAGCCACTGCCCTCCTCCCACCGGGCACACCTACTCCCCCCAACTCCGCGGTCACCACCCACCTCCACTTGCAGCCCTGTGTTCCCTTTTCCATTCCTGTGTCTTTTTCTTGTTCCATTTCTGTATTTCTGTTTCTCCTCTCGGCCTGTCTGCATGCAGTCCTGCCTTCCTCTCCCTCTCCTTTCTTATCCCCTCCTATCATATCCTATCTTACCCCAGGCCTCGCAGCTGCCTGAGCAGAGGGCAGGGATGCAGCCTGCTGATCTGTGATCTGGTCATGATGTGATGCTGTAATGGATAATTTGCATATTTCTCTATTATTAGTATAGATTTTTATATCAACAACAAAAAATACTAAAATAAAAGTCCTATACATATGTTTAAAAGGCCCTCAACAGTTGGGTTTCCATTTGTTTTAGATCCCTTATCTAAGTGGAGTCATTTAGGATTTGTCCTCTGTGACTGGCTTATTTCTGTAATGTTAAGGCTCATCCATGTTGTCACATATGGCAGGATTTCCTAATTTTTAAAACCTGAGTAATATTCTGCTCTATGTATATGCCACATTTTCCTTATCCACTCATCTGTTGATGGTCATAAAGATGTATCCATGTCTTGGTTAATGTGAACAGTGCTGCAATGCAGAAGTGGAGAATAGCATGGTGGGTGCAGGGACTGGGAGGAGGGAGAAATGGGGAGATATTATTGGATGGGCATGAAGTTTAAGTCATGCTAGATAAGTAAGTTCCAGAGATCTACTGTACAACATAGTGCTTATAGCTGACATATTGTATTATACACATAAAAAATTTAAAGGATAGATTGTTAATTACGTGTTCTCACCATAATAAAAAAAAAGCAAACAAAAATTTGGATTTAGATGACTTTAAAAATTGTAGCTGTTTTTTCTCTTTGATGAATTTTTCACTTTTTTATGAGTGGTAATTGCTTAAAAATAAAAATTACATGGTAGGTGTTGTCTTAAATACTTCAAATCTAGTTTTGCAATCCTGAGAAGTAGATGATGTTATTATTCCAATTTTATATATATGGAAACTAAGTTTAAAAATTAAGTAAACCACTCAAGATCATACAGCTAGCAAGGTTCTGTAGCTGGAATTAAGTGGGCCATCTAATTATAAAATAAGTGTTCTTCAGCACTACACAGTAATTTGTTTTTTATTCTATTCACTGTCTTGGGTTTTCTTCTCTAGTCACTTATCTCTATATTCTGTTATGTTTTGTCTTTCCAGCTATGTCTGGTAATTTGAAATCAGTCAGAATGCTGTGGAACTTGAAAATCAGGCTACTTTGGGTTGGAATATATGTCCAAACTGCCCTCCCTCTTATTACGCATCTTCTAGTGCCTGCCCAGGAGTTTTCTCACCCAGTGCCCTCCTCCCAACAGCATCTTCAGTTTTTCTTGGGGTAATCCTAGGAGTAGATCTCTCTCTATCCAACCTCAACCCAAACACCTGCCCCAGCCAGGCCAGGGCTCTTCCTCACTGCTTCAACCCACAGTGTTGATTTATACTTTAAATCTTAACAGGCGGGACTTTCCCTTAATTTCCAACATTGTAAACAAATTATATAAAAACATCCAACTTTGTCCTTTGCAAAATTTTAAATATTCTGCCAGAATCCTAGATTTCTGATAGCTTGACTACTTTTTGTAATTCACAAATCTCCTCTGGAGAACATTTCGAGTACTTTCAGAACTTTTTTCTGTTCTTTTTCCTGACAAGTTTCTGTCGTAGATTTCTTCAAATGAGTATGCAATAATGACACTCATGATCTAAATGAAAAAGAGTTATGCATCTAATCATACTTTCTGTATTTTAAGGACAATTCTACTTTGGTAAAATAGAATCTCCATTTTCTAAGCCCCTCCCCATACATACAATTGTTGGACATTGTTTTATTTTTTACCATACATAAAAATGTTTATAACAACTCTGTTTTACTTTTTTATTGTTATTTCCTATGCTAGTTATATTTCTTCTGGCTCGCTTCCTACAGAAGTCTTCTTTGTGTAAATGGTAAATCATAGGCACAAGGAAGCTATTCTAAGCAAAGGGAAGAGCAGAAACTTCTTACTAAGTACTACGTTCTGATTACAGGAGTCTACCTTCAGAGAAAGTGGAAAGCTTTCTTGGAGAAATTTTGTGTTACTACAAAATTGGAGGGCAATGTAACACTACTGGACATTTTTTCAAGTGAGACGTGTCTAATAGTGCAGATCTGCGGATCTTTAGCCCTTATTGTTATAATTGTTAGCAGAGACCCGCCACCACTCTACAAAGAATGAGAAGAGCATCACAGAGTAATTCTTGAAGAATATGAAATGCCTTTAATTCCAAATTGTTTTCTGAAGAACAGGAGTTCTAAGGTATGCTACTTTGGGGAAAAAGTGGAGGTTATTTCAAATTAAATATGCAAAACATTGAACTAAAGTTCAATAAGCTTCTTTAGCCCATGACTTCTCTGAGCTTCTAACATGCTAACGTGCTTTGTAAATCTCCAAGGAGTAAAGGTAGTTACAGAGAACACCCCATTTTCCAAGCTTATTTACCTGCAGATAATTAACTCTAAGGGTCATTTAAGTGTTCCCTATATGACAATTTGGGAAACAATTGTTCCATTGGGTCAGGAATAAATAAGAAGACTCTCTAACTAGATGGTTTCATTTTGGCTATTTAAAAAAATATTTTTTCTAAGTTTTCATGCCATCATCTCTGTCTAAAGGCATTACCACAAAAGACCCATGATCCTTGCTATCCAATGTCTCATGAGAATGCTGTCCACAATTTCACTAGTACAACTTTTACAGTAACCCAGGAGGATTCTATTAGGGAACATCACCAGGAAAAACACTGCACTTAGAAACTTTATTTTTTTCTTGAAGCATAATCAAATATTCACTAAATCTATTTTCTTTGTGGCAGTTGCTAATAAGTTCAGATATAAATTTTGACTCATCTCTAGTAGACTTTTAGAACTATGAACAGTGATGTTCCTAGTATACTTGACAGCTGAGTGTGTCACGTTTTTAACACCCATTCCTCCATAAAAAAAAAAAATCACTAATAACAAAAATATTATGCTCTCTTGCTTTCTTTACCTTTAAAACAAAACATTAATATTTTAAAATGATAAATTTTAAATTTAAATATATTTGCATTTTGTAATTGCACACAAACTAAAATTTGCACTTACTAAATAAAAATATACCTTGCAGTTCTCTCTTTTTTGCATTTAAACAAAAATAAAATCTCAAAGAGAATTTCAGAATGGAATTAATCTGATCTGTTTTATAAATATTGTGCACTTATTTTTTTTATTACTTAGAACCTACCATCAACTATCAATTGATTTATCAACAGAAGCACTTCAGGCCAGAGGGCGTGGCATGAAGTATTCAAAATGATGAAAAGCAAAGACCTGAATCCAAGGCTACTCTATCCAGCTAGATTATAATTTAAAATTAAAGGTGAAATAAAGTCTTCCCAGACAAAAAGAAAAACAAAAACAAAACAAACAAACAAAAATGCCAAAGGATTACATTACCACCACACCAGCATTGCAAGAAATGTTATAGGGACTACTTTAAGAGGAAAAAAATTAAGAGAGAGAAAGAGAGAGAGAGAGAGAGAGAGAGAGAGAGAGAGAGAGAGAGAGAGGAACATAGGTATAAAGAAAATAAATGGCAATACATTAAGTACTTATTGATAATAACCGTAAATGTAAATATACTAAGTGCTTCAATCAAAAGACATAGGGTATCTGAATGGATAAGAAAGCATGGCCCACATATATGCTATCTACAAGAAACCCAACTCAGAATAAAAGATGCACACAGACTAAAAGTGAAGTGATGGAAAAAAAAATATTCCACGTAAATGGAAACAAACAAACAAAATGCTGGGGTAGCAATACTTATATCTGACAAAAAAGACTTTAAAACAAAGGTCATAATAACAGACTGAGAACATCACTACATAATACTAAAGGGATCGATCCAACAAGAAAATATAACCCCTGTAAACATATATGCACCCAGTATAGGAACAATTAAATATATTTAAAACAAAACAAAACGAAACTCTTAAAGGACATGAAGGGAGAGATTGACAGCAGCACAATTATAGTTGGGGACTTTAATATCCCACTGACAGCACTGGATAGATCTTCCAGACAAAAATTAACAAGAAAATGGTGATGAAGAACACACTAGATCATATGGATTTAATAGATATTTACAAATCATTTCATCCCAAAGGTGCAGAATATACATTCTTTTCAAATGCATATGGAACATTCTCAAAGATAGACAATAGGTGATGATACAAAATAAGTATCAAGAAATTTAAGGGGGGGTCAATCGGGGGAAAAGGAGATATATGTAATACTTTAAACAATTAAAAATAAAGAAATTTAAGAAGATTGAAATTATATCAAGCATCTTCTCAAATCAAACTGGCATGAAACTAGAAATCAATCACAATTAAAAGAAACTCAAAAACATGAAAAAATATAGAGCTTAATAGCATGTTATTAAACAATGAATGGATTACCAATGAGATCAAGGAAGAAATCAAAAACTTCACAGAAACAAATGAAAATGAACACAAACAACCAAAAATCTATGAGAAACAACCAAAGTTAGTTACTGACAAGGAGCTCCAATAAGACTTTCAGCTGATTTCTGAGCAGAAACATTTCAAACCATAAAGGATTAGCATAAAATCTTCATGGGCATGAAAAGCAAAGACCTAAAGCCAGCACTATTCTCTCCAAGAAGGCTATTATTTCAAATTGAAGGAGAAATTAAAAACTTTCCAAGTAAAAAAGGAAAGCTAAAGGAGTTTATTACTACCAAGCCAGTCTTACAGGAAATGTTAGAGTGAAGAAGAAAAAGAGGAGGAGGAGGAGGAGGAGGAGGAGGAGAAGGAGGAGGAGGAGAAGGAGGAGGAGGAGGAGGAGGAGGAGGAGGAGAAGGAGGAGGAGGAGGAGGAGGAGGAGGAGGAGGAGGAGATAAAAACAGGGAAACATAGTTATAAAGAATAAAATGCCAACAAATAGATACCTATCAATAATCACTTTAAATGTAAACTTCTTAAATGTTCCAATGAAAAGATATGGGGTAGCTGAAACAGTAAGAAAATGAAACCCATCTCAGAATGAAAGGCACAGACTAAAAGTAAAGGGATAGAAAAATATATATCATGCAAATGAAAAAGAAAAAATAGCTAGACTTTAATACAAAGGCTATAGTAAGAGACAAAGAAGGGAGCAATTAAACAAGAGGATATAACCCTTATAAACAGATATGCACACAACCTAAAAGCACCTAATTATATACAGCAAATCTTGATAAATATAAAGGGAGAGATTGACAGTAATACAATAGGAAAAGCAGTCCTAAGAGGGAAATTCATAACATTACAGGCTGATCTCAAGAAAGAAGAAAAATCTCAAATAAACAATCTAATTTTACACTTAAAGAAACATGAAAAAGAACACTAAACAAAGCCCAAAGTAAGTAGAAGAAAGAAAATAATAAATATTTGAGCAGAAAAAATAAAATTGAGTCTAAAAAAACAAGACAAAATATTATTGAAACCAAGTGTTGGTTCCTTAAAAAGATAAACAAGGTTAAAAAGTCTTTAATCAGATTCATCAAGAAAAAAATGAGGGAGGGGCCCCCCAAAATAAAATCAGAAATAAAAGAGATGTGACAACTGACACCACAGTTATACAAAGGATTGTGAGAAAATTTTATAAACAACTATTTGCCAATAAATTGGACAATCTAAGTGAAATGAATAAATTCCCAGAAAACATACAATCTTCTAAAACTGAATCAGGAAGAATAAGAAAATCTGAGTAGACTGATAAAACTAATGACATTGAAGCAGTTATCAAAATCAAACAAAAATTCTGAACCAGATGGCTTCACAGGTGAATTTATCAAACATTCTTCTCAGAACTCAAACAAATATTCCAAAAATATTAAAAATATTCCCAAAAATTCAAAAGGAGAAAAGACTCCAAAGCTCATTTTAAGAGGCCACCATTATTCTAATTTCAAAACCAGGTAAGACACTATAAAGAAAGAAAATCATAGGCCAATAACTTTCATGAACATAGATGCTAAAACCCTCAACAAAATATTAGCAAACTGGATCCAGCAAAATATTAAAAAGATGATACTCCGTGATCAAGTGGGATTTATTCTGGGGATACAAGGTTGGTACAATATTTGCAAATCAATGGACATGATACACCACATAACCAAAATGAAGGATAAAAAAGTCACATATATGAATAGATGCAGAAAAAAACATTTCAGAAAAACCAACACCATTTATGATAAAAACTCTTAGCAAAATGGAAATAAAGAAATCATATCTCAATATAGTTCCACAAAAACAAACAAACAAACAAAAAAAACAACACAGAGCTGATAAATTGTTTCAGTAAAGTAGCAGGATACAAAATAAATAAATAGCCAGAAATCAGTTGCATTTTTATACACCATTAATGATCAGAAAGGGAAACTGAAGGGAAAAACAAAACAAAACACCTCTCTTACAATTGCATCAAAGCAAATAAAATAACCAGGAATAAATTTAACCAAGTAATAGACCTGTACTTCTAAAATGATAAGAAACTGAAAAAATAAATTTCAAAATATACCAAGGGGTGGCAGCATATATCGTGTTCATGGACAGGAAGAATTAACATCATTAAAATGTCTGTATTAACCAAAGCAATCTATAGGTTCAATGTAATTCCTATCAAGACACCAATGGAATGTTTCACAGAACTCTAATAAATATTCCAAAAATTTATATGGAACCACAAAAGACCCCCGAGTAGCCCCAGCAATCTTGAGAAAGAAGAACAAATTTGGAGGTATCACACTACCTTATATTAAACTATACTACAAGGCCATAGTAGTCAAAAAGGCAAAGTGCCGGCATAAGAATAGGAATGTAGATCACTGGAATAGAACAAAGAGCCCAGAAATCAACCCACATATATAAAGTTAATTAATATTTGGCAAAGGAGGCAAGAACATACAATGAGGTAAAGATAGTCTATTTAATAAATGGTGTTAATAAAATTGGACAGATACATGCAAAAAATGGAACTAGACCATATTTTTACACCATGCAGATGAATAAACTAAAACATGGATTTAAAACTTAAATGTTGGAATCCAAACCATAAAAATCTTTTTTTTTTTAAATATTTTATTGATTTTCTGCAGAGAGGAAGGGAGAGGGATAGAGAGTTAGAAACATCGATGAGAGAGAAACATCGATCAGCTGCCTCCTGCACACCTCCCACTGGGGATGTGCCCGCAACCAAGGTACATGCCCTTGACCGGAATCGAACCCGGGACCGTTCAGTCCGCAGGCCGACGCTCTATCCACTGAGCCAAACCGGTTTTGGCCAAACCATAAAAATCTTAGAAGAAAACATAGGCAGTAAAATCTCAGACATTTCTCATAACAATATTTTTTCTGATATATCTCCTCAGGCAAGGGAAACAAAAAGAAAAAATAAACAATGGGACTACATCACACTAAAAAGTTTTGTACAGCAAAGGAAACCATCAACAAAATGGAAATACAGCCCAAAACTTATAAAGAACATATACAACTCAACACCAAAAGAAACCCAAATAATCCAATTAAAAATGGGCAAAGAGCCTGAATAGACACTTTTCCAAAAAGGACATAATGGCCAAAAGACATATGAAAAGATACTCAATGTCAGTAATCATCATGAAAATGCAAATTAAAACCACAATTAGATATCAGCTCACACCTGTCAGATTGGCTATTATCAATAAATCAACAAACATAAGTTTTGACAAGGATGTGGAGGAAAGGGATCCCTCTTGCCTGTCCAACTACTGTGGGAAACAGTATGGCATTTCCTGAAAAAATAAAAATAAAAAATTACACTGCTTTATGACCCAGGAATTCCACTTCTGGGAATATATTCAAAGAAACTCAAATCATTAATTCAAAAGAATATTTGCAAAATTATTTACAATAGGTAAGATTTGGAAATAGCCTAAGTGCCCATAAGTAGATGAATGGGTAAAAAAGCTATGGTACATTTACACCATGAAATACCACTGGGTCATATAAAGAAGGATCTCTTACCTTTTGGGGCAGCATGGATGAACCTGGAGAATATTATTCTAAGTGGAATAAGCCAGTCAGAGAAAAACAAATACGATATGATTTCACTTATATGAGTAATCTATTGAACAAAATAAACTAACAAACAAAATAGAAAAAGATTTAGATATAGAGAACAGTCTGTCAGCTGACAGAGAAAAGGGGTAGGTTAGGTGGCTTGGTGAAAAATATGAAGGGATTAAGCAAAAAACAAAAACAAAAAACCCACAGATACAGATAACAGTATGTTGTTTACCAGAGGAAAAGGGGGTGGTGGGAAGGTAGAAGAGGGTAAAGTGTGGTTAAATGGTGACAGAAGGAGACTTGATTTTTTTGTTGTGAATACCCAGTACAATATAAAGACAATGGCCCATATAATTTTATTAAGCATTATCACCTCCAAAACTTTAATAAACATTTAAAAAGAAAATAGGTAAATAATTTCTTATAAGGTTTAATTCTCTCTGGATTTTTGTGTCCTCTGTATTAATATAAGAAATAATGCTGAAGCAAACTTAATTCACAGGAGTGCTCTGTGGATAAAATAAAATGATGCTTAAAGGAACAATTTACTAGTCACAAATCTCCAAAAATATCTATTCTTCATATGACTGTGACTAGTAAGTCAGGCTTCTCTTTAACCTGTGACCTACAATTGTACATGAGCTGTGCTTCATTTGGTGACAATTTTGGTGTAGGACTGACTAATCAACAAGTCCTTCACCCCCTTCCTCCCCATCAATTCTTCCTGCTACTGGGACTGACCGCTTCCCTTGCACCCCTACCAGTGCCCTCAACTCCAATCTCAGCACCACCTCAGGAGCAAACTGTGTCCTCTCTGAAGTGTGGAATTGTGGGAATCAGTTATTCATTCTAGGCCAAGGGAGACTGGGCTTGTATTCTAAAGGTCATAAACCAAGCACTTCCTCAACCAAGGGCAGCCTCAACATATCTAAATGCAAGGAGGGATAAATTATTTCTGTATTATTATTATTATTATTATTATTATTACTAGAGGCCCAGTGAATGAAATTAGTGCATGGGAGGTGTGTCCCTCAGCCCAGCCTGCACCGTCTCCAATCTGGGACCCCTCAAGGGATGTCCGACTAAATGGGCAGTCGGACATCCCTCTTACAATCCAGGACTGTTGATTCCCAACTGCTTGCCTGCCTGCCTTCCTGATTGCCCCTAACTGCTTCTGCCTGCCAGCCTGATCACCCCCTGAGCACTCCACTGCCATCCTGATTGCCCCTAACTGCCCTCCCCGACAGGCCTGGTCACCCCTAACTGCCCTCCCCTGCAGGCCTGGCTTCCCCCCAACTGCCCTTCTCTTCAGGCCAGGTCACCCCCAACTTCCCTCCTCTGCCAGCCTGGTCACCCCTAACTGCCCTCCCCTGCAGGCATGATCTCCCCCAACTGCCCTCCCTTGCAGGCCTGGTCCCTCCCAACTGCCCTCCCCTGCTGGCCTGATCACCCACAACTGCCCTCCCTTGAAGGCCTGTTCCCGCCCAACTGCCCTCCCCTGCTGGCCATCTTGTGGTGGCCATCTTGTGTCCACATGGGGGCAGGATCTTTGACCACATGGGGGCAGCCATCTTGTGTGTTGGAGTGATGGTCAATTTGCATATTACTCTTTTATTAGATAGGATAGAGGCCTGGTGCATGGGTGGGGGCTGGCTGGTTTGCCCTGAAGGGTGTCCTCATGGGAGTTCCCTTGGGGCATGGGGCGACCTGGGTGAGGGGCCTGTGGTGGTTTGCAGGCCAACCATGCCCCCCGGCGACCCAAGCGGAGGCCCTGGTATCTAGGGTTTATTTATCTTCTACAGTTGAAACTTTGTAGCCTTGAGCGGAGCCAAGCCTCCTGCTTGCTCCGAGGCCGCAGCCATTTTTGTTGGGATTTATTTATCTTCTATAATTGAAACTTTGTAGCCTTGAGCTGAGGCCAAGGCAGGCCAGGGTGTGCGGAAAGCTTGGCTTCCTCCATTGCCGGGGAATCCCAAGCCTCCTGCTAGCTCCATGGCCTCAGCCATCTTGGTTGGGTTAATTTGCATACTCGCTCCTGATTGGCTGGTAGGCATGGCTTGTGAGTATAGTGGAGTGATGGTTAATTTGCATATTACTCTTTTATTAGATAGGATGATTATTGTTATTAAAGTCACTGAGAGAGTAAATTATTCAATGATATCACTTGCCTTTTTTGAATGCCTATTCATGATAGAAATTACTTGACATTTACATATTTTAGAAATGACCATGCTGGGAGCTCTTAGAGGGCTGTGGCTTGATTTGGGATCTAGAGAGGGGATTGCTGACAACATTAGGATTTGAATGTTGAACTGAGTTGTTGGTGCACCTGGCTGTCACATAATAGTCCCCAGTTTTCTGGAGTTATACAGCCTGAAGAAGAGCAGTCATCCCTCACATGGCCCAGCTCCTCCCTCCCACAGCCCAGGATGGACATGAGAGTCAGCCAGACTCTCCATTTTGGATGGGAAGGACTATCTGCGCTCCCTCAGCTGTCATGGACAGAGCATGTGATGGTGTAAATGTGTTATGATGGACACACTGGACTCTTCAATAGACTGGAAGTTGGAACACACACAAAGATGTATAGACATCAGAAAGCAGGTAGGTGTTTTTGTTGTCTTGGACCTGCTAAGATCTATCTCTATACTTCTTTCATATTGTTTCTATCGGGATGTCTCAAACACATTTGATAATCCAAGTCCTACCTAATTTCTAATATCCAGCTAAATTTCTTCCACTTCGGAAAAATTTTATCTGACTTATTTAGTTCCTAGTGATCTCTCTTTACTGAAAATTCAGGATATATCCCAAAATTTAAAACTTCAAGGTGTATCTTCATATATTGCTTAATTATTTTCTACTAGGGGCCCAGTGCAAGAATTTGTGCACCTTGAAAGGAACTGTGGGCCGCGAGGCTGTGGTAGGCACAGGGGTGGGTCTCGGCCCATCCTCTGCGCTCCTCCCATTGCAGGCCCCAGTCCCCTGTCTGACAGCAGCCCCACTCCTGTTGCTGCCATGTCCACGTGTTAACGGTGTCAGTCCCGCTCACACTCGCTGACAGTGTAGAGACATTAGGGCTGGCACAGCAGCGGGTGTGAGCTGGACCACTGTCAGTGGGTATGAGTGACGGATGCTGCCCGATCACCCCTCAGGAGCAGGGGGAGGTAGAGAAGCCCTCAGGGGCAATCAGGGCCAGCAGCTGTCACTCACACTTGCTGATGGTGCCAATTGATTGGGACTGGCACCGGGCACAGGCAGCGGGTGCGAGTGGTGACCCTGGCACCAGCTGTGGGTCCAAGCAGGTCCAGCGCTGGCAGTGGGTGTGAGTGCAAGCAGGGTCGGTGCTGGCAGCAGGTGCAAGCGCCGGGTGGGACTGTGGCACGCAGGAGCAAAGAATTTTCAGTAACCACCAGAGGCTCATCCCAATGACAGTGACTGGCACCCCCACCTTGGTCTGGTACCCCCGTTCACCTGCTCCACCATCCCGCTGCAGCCAACACCCGCCATATTCCTCACACGCCCCCTGGTGGTCAGCACACGTCATAGCAACTGGTTGTTCAGTTGTCCAGTTGTTCTGCTCTTTGGTCTATTTGCATATTAGCCTTTTATTAAATAGGATGAGTTTTAACTACAAAAACTAAATCACCTATGAAACACTTGAGTGTAACTCCCACAACACACATCATTTCTCAAAATGTTCTATGAAAACCTGAGAGTTTCTGAAGCCAGCTCAGTAGGGCCACAAGCCACCATTATCAAATAACTGCACAAACTCCATAAACCTACACCAAAAAAAAAACCCCAAAAAACCAGCAGGTCACAACAGAATTGATGTAGAAGCGGATAAGACAATACAATTATCTTTTACTAGAGGCCCAGTGCATGGATTCGTGCACTGGTGAGGCCCCTCAGCCTTTCCTATGGGGATCAGTGGACTGCCACCGCAGCCCAGCCTTACCCACCATCTCATTGGGCTCCAGCCTGCTGTCTACGTCAATCCCACACAGCACAAAGTAGTGCGGGAAGCGGCAGGTGGTAGGGAAGAAGCCCAAGCTGGGCTGGGTGCTCACTCATCCCAGCCCCGCTGCGCCTACTGCCACAGCCATGCTGTGGCACACAGCGGGGGTGTCTGTGGGAGAGGCTTGCACTGCCACAGCTGCGCTCGCCAGCTGCGAGCCCGGCATCTGGTGCCCATTGGTCAGCTGAGTGGTGCTCCTGCTGTGGGAGCACACTGACCACCAGGAGGCAGCTCCTGCATTGAGCGTCTGCCCCCTGGTGGTAAGTCCACGTCATAGCTACCGGCTGGTCATCAGGTTCAATTAGGCTTTTATATATATAGATGAAGCCAGTCATTAAATGTTTTGTAAAAATGTAAAACAATACAAATCACCTCACTAATTATTTTTTGTTATCAAATGCATACCTATTTTTTTTAAATTGTTATTTATATAAACATATATTAGGGTCACTATTTTGATTTTAAGTGCATTGATAAATAGATCTTTTTATTTTTTTATTTTAAAATATATTTTTATTGATTTCAGAGAGGAAGGGAGAGAGAGAGAGAGATAGAAACATCAATGATGAGAGAGAATCATTGATTAGCTGCCTCCTGCACATGCTGCACTGGGGATCAAGCCCATAACCTGGGCATGTGCCTTTGACCAGAATCGAACCTGGGACCCTTCAGACCGAAGGCTGACATTCTATCCACTGCGTGAAACCAGCTAGGGCAATAAATAGATCTTAAAGTCTTAGTTTTATTTTGCAATATTATAAATATCAATAGTTATAATCCACATACACAAAATCTCTCTGAAATCCTCAATGACTTTTAAGAATGTAAAAAGGGTACAGAGATCAAATGTTTGAGAACATCCATGCTAATCACTGCAGCACTTTCTGTAGAGGTGTTCTCTCTTTTCTGCGTCCAGCGCGGAAAAGGAACAGGTCCGGTTCCTGAGTAGAGGAGCTGGGGATTAAGAAATAAAAGAAAGAAAGAGACCAGATAGAAAGATAGAAACAAAGCTGGGAGCCAGGTGGGACGCCATCCTCTCTGATGGAGAGGCAGGGACCCCGGAGCCCACGCAGCACATTTATTTTATACCCCCAAATACCAGGAAGTATCACCAAAACTTAGGATCAAAGGAGCTTATTTGCATTCTTGAGTAGGCCCTAGTATTCCTGGTGCTTGCCTGGATTTACATATCAAAGCCCGCTCCCCGGCACCTGGACAAAGGTAAAAAGTCAGTACTGATAACGCCCCCCACCTTCTTGGGGAGGGCTTAACCAAGATGTGGCTCTGCCAGTTGCCTCGGGCTCAGCTGTCAACAATTTAAAGAAATGCCCATGTGCCTTCCCAGGCAGCCCTCTACAACTTTCTTTCCTTTTGAGAGTGGGGCAGATCTGCAAATAACCATGATATACAAAGAAATCCAAGTTCATAACCAGACTGAGTATGGGGTAAAGAAGGTGTGGGTTTGGAGTATCAGACTTTTTGATGTGGAGAAATGGGGATGTTTCACTGCTGTTTAAGACTGATATGAGGAGTGGCAAGTTATTGTAAAAAAAAAAAAAAAAAAAAAAAAGAGCTGAATCAAGCACAGAAAGCTGGGTTCAGTGAGCAGTGTTCCCAATCCCCTCTGAACCTTCATGCACCCAAGTTCTTCCATACACCCACAAAGTCCTGACAAGAAAACAAAGTGTGGGTGGGGTTGACAGGAAAAAAATAATTGCCCATGTAAAGTTTCAGGATCCTCCCATAGACACCCATTTACTGGTGGAGTGTCTGGAGTGGGAAGATAGACACTTCAGAGGGTAGTTATCCTTAAAATAAGAGGGAAGGTGATGAAAAAGACCTCTAAAGGAGGTACCTTTCAGGGAGGAACACAGAGCTCTAAATGGTGCTTAAAAGAAAGCTCGCTAACCAAAGACCCATGTTATTTTTAGTTTGTATGAACTACTTCTTTAAAAATATATTCACTGGTCTTTTGTAAATGCTGAATTTAGCAGAGAAGATTCATGATCTGTGCCACTGCTTTCTGTATATAGACAAATGCATATCTGACTGCTTCTTCTGAGTGTTTTTTTCATTTTTGTATCCTCTCGAACATACGTATCCATTTCAACTAATGAAATTACCCATTTTATCTACTACCTACTCACATTTTTCTTGAAGTCATAAAGCTATCACCCCTGAATATGTTTATCCCCCTTTAAATCTTTGCTTTGATTTTCACTCTTACATATTCATATAATTTATTTTCTTTTCACTTTCAATTTCCCAAATTCCAGTGTAATAATATAGTAATGTATGATAAAGAACTGAATTCTAAGTCACAGGGCTAATATCTGTAACTCCCCAGTTATTTGATCTTGAATGCTCTCTACCTTTCTGTGACTCAAGTACTTGACTTATAATATTATTATAATATTATCCAATTTTTTGTATCCCATAGAAAGTACTAGCAATTAGGCAATGTGTATAGTAGTATCATTCTACCACATTATTTCTATTTATTGTTCTCAAGCTATATTTCCTTTGTTTCTATAATTGAAACCTTCATTCTTTTACCCAGTAAGTTTTTAGTTAATTGCTGAATATGGTTCAACCACTACTTGGGGAATTGTGGAAATAGGTTAAGTAAAATACAATTCATGAATCTCTTTGAGCAGAGAATCATATAATTATTTCATAAAACAAACATATGAGCAGAATATATTACCCAGAAAGGCTAGTGTCTGCTATAGTTAAGCTAAATCTCAGTGGCTTAATCTTATGTGGTAGTTGTCTCCAAAGATGACCGACGATGTGTATGTCCATGGTGAACCTCCCATCAAGGTGTGGTAGTCTCAGCCCTTGCATCTGGCTGGACTTATGGCTTGCTGTGATCAACAGCAAGCGCTGGTTTCAGACATAGTTCGCAGGAGGCCTGGCAGCCTCGCTCTTGCCCTCTGAGCCACAGCCACTGTGCTGTCAGGAAGGCCACGTTATTCTTTTGGAGCAAGTCCCTGGAGAAAGTATAAATTGCTGTTAAGCTACTACATTTTGGACTAGATTTTGTTATCGAGCAAGAGATAACTGAAACAGGGCGAGGTTTATTCTCATTCATGCTACCGGCCCATCATGGGTTGGCAGGGAAGTTCTGCTCCATAGAGTCAGTTGGAAACCCAGATCAACAGAAGTTACCACCCTTTCATAACACATGGCCTCCTGGCCTGCATCAGATGTATAAATATGTGTACGTGGCTCCTTTGCTCCTGCTCACTGACCCTTACTTAAATCTGGTAATATAGTTTTGATGTCTGCACAGGGGTGGAACTGAGTAATCTTCTCACATGCCCCGAGAGAAGAGAACTCGATATGGGTGAGCACTAGAATTGTCTGTGATACAGCCTCACAATATAATGTGCAAAGTGCTCAACTAAATATAAACGTGTTCTATCTGGGTGAGTCAAGAAGGCTGCTTAGGTGAGCTAAGAGCTCAACTTCCTGTGACAGGACAAATGGGAGCAGGGCAACAGAGAAAGGGAAGGCGCATGGTAGTCAGAGAGAGCAGCCACGTGGCTGTGTAGAGAGGCATGTCGGAGTGTGGCCTGCTTAGACAATGGTAAGAAACGCACATGGTTGGAACATAAAGTAATTGTACAAATGAATTTAAACATGCAGTGCAATGTTTTGAAGAGCCTCATATCTCATATACAATGCTACTCGGTTCCATTCTGTAAGCACCACTGACTCCAGTGAAAGAATTTAATGGAGAAACAATCAGGGCATTTTAAGAAAGAAACTGTGCAAGTGGTACGTGGGTTAGAATGAGAAAATGGCAGAAATAAATATGAGGATAGTACAATAATTTAGGTGAGATGATAGAGAATTGATGTGAAGGACAGATTTAAAAGGCAATTACAAAGTAGAATTGATATACTAGTATATAGGTAATCATAAATATAGAATATGTAGAAAATAGGTTGAGGACAGAGCCAGGAATAACCATGGGAGTTATTGCTTAAGTTGGAGCACTGAGGATGACCAGTTTGTGGTGAGGAGGGAGAAGAGACGTTGAGGTCTATTTTGGGCATACGAAGGTGGAGGTGCCTGTGGTAAGTATAGATGAAAAGTGAGGTGGGATTGAGCAGGTGGGCTTGCCTTAGGTCCGGCCTGAGAGGGAGCACAGGTGGACTCAGGCAGGCAGGCCTGGAGAGGTGCTTCCCCATCCCTGCAGAACCCCGCTCACTGGCCGAGCCTGGAGGGCACCTGCCAGGCACAGTGCCTTTACTTTGCAGAGGTCAGACTGGCATATTGATTAAAGGTACAAAATGATTATTTAAATAGGTACTTAAAAGTACAATGACTACAGTTGCATGACAGTAATCTAAAGCCCTAAGATTTATGTTCCATTACTTAATGAGCATCTAATAGTTGAAAATAACATGCTTTAGGAAAAAATGTATTTTAATGAATATAAAAATCTAACTTCACCATTACAGATCACAAACTGTAAAGTTAAAAAGAATGAACATGTCCATCTGACACCCCCAGTTCCCAATTATTTTATAAAGAGAAGGTGAAGGGTAACATTTTGGCTTCTGGACATATGTATCTGCCTGCACCAGTTTCCTGAATAAGTAATTCAATCCAAAGTAGCAAAAAAGTGCTTTCCTTCGATGTTTTCCTAGATATCAAGTTGAAGGTTATGGTGCGGCTGAGCACATTACTGGCTACCTAAGCAAGTTCCTTCCTCCCCGCTCCTTGGAAGGGTGGGGCGTACTGAGCTCTGCTTGAGGCCGGTCCTTTGATGTAGGCAGCCTAGTGTCATTAGACAGGAAAACCTGCACTTGAGCCAAATTACACAGTGTATGTCCTGGCACCGACTTTAGTGTGCACCTGGGTTTCAAAAAAGGAAAAACAGAAACCCAAATTTCTTCCTTTTTCTTTTGGGATTCAGCACTAACACTATTTTGTTTAAATTTCATAGGTTAAGTTTCATCAAAGTAGAATTTGTTTATGTAAAATTGCATACCAGATGTTCCCTGCCATGTAAGTTGTGGAGTATTTTATTGCCAATGTGGCCCTTGCGGATTTCACAATTATAAACTGAAGCAAGGTTGTTTATATATGTTTCATCTGTAGACAGTGTGGAAGTGTGGTAGCAGGGGCCTCTGGCCTTGCAGACAAGTCTACTTTTTTGTTGGTTTTTAAATATACCCGTAAAAAGTGAACAACTTGAGCTTGTAAAATTTGGAGTTTGGAAAAGTACAAATTTAGTGGCAAGATTTTATATTTTTTGAAGTATTTTCTAAATCTTGCCACCAGTTTGGTATGAGATTGGAGATGAGATAAAGTTAATATGAGGTCTGGAGCTTTAAGTTAGATTCCTCTTTTATAGCAGAAGTGATCCATTTCTGTCCATGACACCCTCAGCTGCAGGGCTGGCAAAGACGCAGATTGCCAGCCCCACCCAGAGTTTCTGATTCAGAAGTCTGGGACACAGCTTGAGAGCTTGTATTTTTATCATGTTCTCAGGTGATGCTGTTGCTACTGGTCCAAGGACCCCACCCAAGCACCCATACTGTAGCAATAGTTATTAATGTGGATGCACACTTTAATCAAAATTTGAGGGGAGAGGGTTCCCTTTACCCTGACAGATTGAGGATATAGCCATACCAAACTAACCAGTGACCAGTGGCCTATCATCTGGTTTTAAAAGATGAACTGGACCAATAGTTTTTTCTTCTAAGGCAATTTGAATGCTCACCAGTGATCGGTGAGAGCAAACCCTGAGAGAGGAGTGAGGTCGAGTTCCGCAGCAAGTCGGAGGCTGAGCCAGTGCTTCTAAAATTCACCTGTGAAAAAAGAGCTTAGCGGACAGGGCTGGGAACCACTGCCATGCAGAGGGGATGAGAGCAGCATCCGTGACGAGCAGATGAAGCGAATTCAAGGAGCTCCAGGAGGAGCACACAACTAGAGCAGTATCTTCAAAGTGGGTTCGCCACCTGTGCAGCATCCATGTCACCTGGGAGCTTAGGAGAAATGCAGAATCCTGGGCTTATCATCGAGTCTCCTGATCACAAAAAAATGACAACAGCCAATAAAACAATAGCCTTCTACTGTGAGTGAATAAAAATTACACCTAGTATTTGTAAGATCAGCAAAAACTATATTTTTGGTGTGCCTCAGAGTTTTAGTGATTAGTTTATATGCCATGAGATGAAATGGTTGGAAGTTATTGAACTAGAGCTTTGCTGAACTGACCTGGCTGCTGGGACTCCAGAAGCAAACCAGGCCCAGCATTTATGAAGACCTGAGCTACTATTTTGCCACTTCTTCGACTTTCATTTATGTTTCCTTTATATTACTATTTAGTTTTTCAATCAACCCTTCTCTCTGCATGTGGCTTGAGGACTCACAGCTCTACATAAACAACTGTTCTAACTTAAATTCAATAGAAAATTTTAGCCCAAGAAAGACATGATGTTGAAGAGAATAATCATCTATCTGATTTGAATAGTATGCATCTCTAGACTAGTGGTTATCAACAATGCTGAGTGTCCCTTAGAATCATCTGAGGGACATTTAACAGACTGATACCAAGGACATTCCACTGGCATTCATGTCAGCTTCTCTGCTGGTGGGACCAGGTTTCATTTTTTCTTAGGTGATTCCAATGTTCAGACAAGGTTGGGAATGCTCCCTTAGTTCCAGATAAACAATACCTCAAGCTACTGGAAAACCTTGTGCTGTGATTCTGAAACCACAATCAGCAATTTTTAAGGTGTCATAGAATACTGAAGAGATAAAATGAACCCATAAGAGAGCAATTGTTCTGGTCTCACTGTATAAAGAGGGAGGGGAGGATGAGCTGGGTATTACCATCTGCAACTGAGGAGACTGAAACTTAGAGAGGCCACATTGCTGGTGAATATAAAACCAAGATGTCAGCCAGTGCTTGGCACTGGAAGTACTCAGAAATTAAATGAGGCACCTTGATTGTTGATCAGGCCTAAACCAGCAGTCAGACATCCCTCTCACAAACTGGCTCCTAACCACTCGCCTTCCTGCCAGCCTGATCACCTCAAACCACTCCCCTGCCAGCCTGATTGATGCCTAACTGAACCCCAGCAGGCCTGATCACCCCCAAATGCCCTCCCCTGCAGTCCTGGTCACCCTGAACTGCCCTCCCCTGCTGACCTGGTTGCCCCCAACTCCCCTTCCCTGCCGGCCATCTTGTGGTGGCCATCTTGTGATGATGTTGGGGTGGCCATCTTGTGATGACATGGGGATGGCCATCTTGTGACAATGTGGGGGTGGCCATCTTGTGGCAGCCATCTTGTGATGAGGTGGGGGCGGCCATCTTGTGACAACATTGGGGTGGCCATTTTGTGATGATGTCAGGGCGCGAGGGCCACCTAGGCTTTTATTAGTATAGATAGTACTCCTTTGTGTAAATATACCATAGTTTATTCAACTAGCCCCATTGGGCATTTGAATTTATAATCTTTTGAAATAAAAATAAAGCCACTTTAATAAAATTGAACATTTGTTTTCTTTTATTTTTGCAGATGTACTTTTGGGATTGAATCCTAGAAGCAGGATTGCTGAATCAGAGTAACTGTGTATTTAATGCTATTCAGCTTTGCCAAATTCTCTTCCACACAGGCTGTACCATTTTTCATTTTTAGTATTTATGTAGGACTGTGGTCGGCAAACTGTGGCTCGTGAGCCACATGTGGCTCTTTGGCCCCTTGAGTGTGGCTCTTCCACAAAATACCATGGCCTGGGCGAGTCTATTTTGAAGAAGTGGCGTTAGAAGTTTAAGTTTAAAAAATTTGGCTCTCAAAAGAAATTTCAATCGTTGTACTGTTGATATTTGGCTCTGTTGACTAATGAGTTTGCCGACCACAGATGTAGGAGAAGCAAGCATCCCCCTCAAATTTGCCATCAGAATAAGTCATCAAAATTGCCCTATCAGTGCAGTTGTTTCTTCTCTTTGAGGGAGATGGAGCATGCATTCAGTGCTCAAGAGTCACGGGCATTCATTATAATCTGACTTATATCGCTTACAATTTTCCCAGCAAGTTGTTCTTTTTCTGTCCATTTTAGCAGGTTTAAAAAATATATTATTGATATTAACCCTTTTTTATTTTAAAATCTTTATCATTGTATTTTCAGTTTGCTTTTGGGGGAGAAGGCTTGTAAAATGTTGTATTAGTATTTACAAGTGACACATTTTGTAGTTTGGTTAGGAAACCTTGATTAGATTTTGTGCTATTTTAATCCTTGTTCTAGTCAATTTATTTAAAGACAAACATTTTCCTTCTTTTTATATCTTTTGAAATACATTAAGCAATATTACTTCTAGCTGCTTTTTGCAGTTTGGTAAAATTTCCATATGAAATTTTTTGGGGTTATCATAAATTTATTTCTTGTTTGTCTTTCTTCCTTTTATATATATTGGTCAGATTAGATTTCCTACTACGATGACAGTTGTTTTGTTAAGTTACATTTTCCATGAACAATCTCTACCATCTAGATTTTCAAATTCATTTGAATATATTTGTACTGAAAGGCTTCTTTTAAATTTAACATCACACTCTTTGAACTTGAGAGAAAGCAACATGTAATTGACCACATCTGAAAACAGGTTCAGGTAGGAATATTCCTACTCTGTCTAGAGTTTGTCCTTGTGATTTATTGATAGTCATCACAGATGCTGGCATCACGGGAAACTGTCTTCAAATAAATTTAAATGAAAGGCCAGTGTCAGACAGGGACAAATCAATTCTTGGAATCAGAACAACCTCTCCTTCTGCAGATCCTGTTAATACTTCAGCTTTGAGAAACAAACGGGTGCAATTGGCACCAGCAAGAGCTTTATATGCATCACGCATGCGCAAGTCAACATTTATTTTAAATCGCCAGTGTGTGTCATATGTACTGGCTGGTAGGTCAGTTGGATGGTTGTATGGACGTAAGGCCGATCACTTAGCTTTTATATATACATAGATAATTTTTATTGTTCTAAATATTCAATGCTGCTGACTTGTCTTGAGTATACCTAGTGGTCTGTGGACTCTATGGTGAAATGTTTTTTTTTTTTTTTTTTTTTTTTATCATTGCTTTATTACCACTTCTCCATTGATCCAGTTGTTCCAAATGCATTTTAATAGTGAAATTATTTTAATTTTAGTCCCCAAGTGCATAGACATGTGTGTTTGGTTATTGTTACTGATTCCTAGTTTTATTGCATTGTGGTCATAGTATACAATTCATATGATTTTTATTATTCAAAATTTATTTATTATTTGTGGCTTATTGGAGAGGTTAATTTCATGAATGTTCTGTGTACACTTGAAAAAAAGTTACATTCCCCATTATCACTATTGGGAATTACATGCAGGTTCAATCCCTGTTTGGGGTGCACACAAGAGGCAGCCAATTGACGTTTCTCTCTCACATCAATGTTCCTCTCTCTCTCCTCCTCTCGCTCTCTTAAAAATAATCAATAATAAAAAGATAACAGAGACTGTCAGTTAATTAAACAATACTCAAATTCATTATTTTGGGTTTGTAATCATGAGGAAGTGTTTTACATATCTACATATATAGCTCTGCCTACATATTTCTTATCTTTATATATCTTCTCTATATCTATGCATCAATATTTATATGATCATCTTTACACACTGGAAATTAAGTTATTTCAGAGATTATTTCAAGTATCCCCACTCAAAAATGCTATTTCATCGATGTTCAGGTATCTGAGCATAAGCATATCTAAAGGTTATATAGCCTTCCTATACACCAGGCATTTGTTTAAGTAATACATATATATACTAGTGGCCTGGTGCACGAAATTTGTGCACATTACAAGGGGCTTAATTAGAGGAAATATTTTACTATTTGCCCTTTCTCTATAACAGAAGTGTCAGAAATGAAAGAAAGTTAGTAAAATGTATATGAAAATCTTCCTCCTGTCAGAATCTGGGGCGCACCATGTGCACTCAAAATCGTGCGAGACCCAGACCTAGCCGCCTCCCCCCCCCCATTGGGCTAGATCCAGACCCGGCCAGTCCCACCCTTGTCAAGCCCCGCCAGGCAGGGGGGCGCAGCCTCAGGTCCCCTGGCCTGGTGCCGGGGTGGGGGGTGCACCTTGAGGTCCCCCATCAAGCCCTGCCGAGTGTGGGATGCAGCCTGAGATCCCCTGTCAATCCCTGACAGGTGGGGGGCGTGGCCTGAGGCCCCTCATCAAGCCCCGCTGAGGGGGGACGCAGCCTGAGGTCCCACAGCCCGGGGCGAGGAGAGCAGCCTGAGGTCCTCTGGCCCAGCACTGGGGCAGGGGGGCACACCTTGAGGTCCCCATCAAGCCCCGCTGGGTAGGGGGCATGACCTGAGGTTCCCCTAGCCTGGCGCCGGGGCGGAGGGCATGGCCTGAGGTTCCCTGTCAAGCCCCAAAGGGGTGGGGGGGTGCAGCCTCAGGTCCCTGCTGATTGCTCATTAAGGCTCGTTACGGGAACTCGGCCTCTGCTGTGGGTGCAGCCATCTTGTGTTACAGAAACTCCGCCTCTGCTGTGGGCGCAGCCATCTTTGTGGTGGAGTGATGGTCAATTTGCATATTCCCTCTTTATTATATAGGATATTCCTTACTCAACTCCTTTTCTGAGGCAAGTAGTAGTATAGATCCCATTTCACAGATCAGGGCACTGAGGAACAGGGAGTTATTTGACATGCCAATTACTACACAGCTCCTAAGAGTAGGACTAGATTTTGCACTAAGGCTTTGAACCCAGACCAGCTGGGTCAAAAGTCAATGACTTTAACCACTAAGTAACACTTCTCACTGTTCTAAGCTCCAAGAAAGACAATACTTCAGTTTCAGATGTTTTTCTTTGTTGTTATGAAAATACCCATTTTCTCTGTTACAATGTGGATTACTTTTGGTTGTATGAGAGATAACAGCAGTTTCTTTCAAGAAAACATATTTAAATGGAAGAAGAAAGAGAGATATAGGTCAAAATGGGATTCTAGGAAGGTAGTTACACACCTACTTGTCAATGAGGAGGTGGGAATAAAGGGAAAGGAAAAGAATTGAGATGTCACAGATACTGAAGATGAACTTTGTGAACTTGGCCAAATTATATAGCATTGTCTGTTTAATATTGTGCTTAATAAATACTTTGTGCTTTAGTTTCCAAATTGGTTATATAATATTAAAATCATTTTTGGATATTAGTATATTGAAAAAAAAATAATAGACAAATACAAATGGCCAATATCTACTTTTATACTATACTAAAAACATTCATTTATTTTCTGAATAAAAAAGGCCCATAATTAGTGTTTTTGAAACCAAATAAAATTAACTATTGAATTATACATTTACACTTTGAAATTTGTTTTGAAATACTATATGCTCAGTCCTATATTCTGTGGTATTTCCTAAAGCACATAGATCTTAGAACGCAAAGAATATAAATTGTAAAGGTTAAAGGGTCATCATATTTCTGGCTATTGGCAGAGGTGAAGTTTTCTTATTAAATGAAGAGTCCTTCTAAGTTGGAAGAAGTAAAAAATAACAATAATACAGTTCCTGGCAAATAGTAAAAAAAAAATTAAACGTGTGTTTCTTTTCTCTAATTGTTTAGAAAGTTGGATAGTTAAAATATCAATAAAAAGAACATTTTAGTTTTTCATGCAGCTTTAGGTATTATGTAACCATGATGTCAACAAGCTTTTTTTGCAGTGAATAAAATGATGGCTGGATAGGCAGCTGTGTCCTGCACATCCTCTGGGGGCAAGGCTGGAAAAGCAACTAAATCAGAGAACATACACCTGGAATTAACAAATTAGACACAGTTGAGGAGACCACTTTCAGTAAGGAAGGGCAGAGGATGCCTGGAGAATGGTAGGAGTGAAGATCTGGACTGGAAAGGGACACCCAGCCCCGGGCTGAAAGGGTGAGGTGGAGGCTGCATTGCACCAAAACCACGCCCTTTGGCAACAGGAGTAACACCCAATTGTGAAAAGAAAAACCCCACAGAGCTGCTGGTGCCTGGGGAATCTAGACCTGGGACCACAACTGCAGGGGGCTGCACCCCGAAAGACAGCCTGAAAAGTGGCCCAAGTGGCACAGTGCTGGGAGAAGGGAGAAACCCACAATTTTGTGGTTGTTTTGCTTTTGTTTTGTCTTTGCTTTTATTCACTAAACCCATAATATAGAACTTTCCAGCTGCAAAAACTAACCCAAGGCTTTGGTGCAGGGATAGGCACAGATTTTTAGAGATAGAGGAGAGGCTAGGAAGGGAGGCAGGACAGCAAGACGTGCCCAAGACTCTTCCTAACCCTCCAAACACAAGCAGCCATTTCTTCCAAGAAGAGCTAGCTCCTCCCAGTGACCTCAAGGTAGGGAATATAGCCTGCTACACCCTGCCTGCTTGCAGCCAAGGCCTGTGGAGACAGACACAAGCAAAGGAGCGGTGGATCACCAGACAATATCTGACAGTGGTTAGCACCTAAATACCTAACAGGGAGCCTAGAATTGACAGACATAACAGAAGAGTGGGCTCCTAAACCAGCCTGCCAGGGGCATTAAAATGCAGCTGAAGTGAACACTTCACATTTTTAATTTTCCTTAATTTTCTTTTTATTTTTTTACAATTATATTTTATATTTATTCTATTTTATTTCCTTCTCTTTTTTTATTTTCCCCTTCCACCTTTTTCTTCCTCACTTTTTCATTTTTCATCCCATGTTACTTCTCTTTTTCCAAATTTAACTTTTTTCTTGTCTTTCTTTTTATCTCTTTTTAAAAAGTGATCTGTTATCTGCTTTATTGATGTGTTATTACTATTGTAGTGTCTGTTGGCTTATTCAAATATATAATTTCCCCCTCTCTGCTCCTATTCCATTTCCCCTTTTCTTTTCTCATTCTTCACTAACCAAATCTTTTTTTCTTTTTCTTTTTTTATTTCCTCTCCTATCTTGCTCTTTTCTACTCCTATTTTTTTTTAGTTTCACTTCCTAAATTCAAGACTATCTGCTCTCTCCTCTATTCTCAATAAATAAAGAAATACTTTTATTTTTTATTTTTATCTCTTATCTACTCATTCGCTTTCTCCTTCCTATACTAATAGGTCCTTCCCCTATTCATTCAATTCCTTAAACTTATTTTCTGTATTTAAGTTCTGCCTCTACAGATTCTGCACAGACCCTTCTTCTGGGTGTTTTTGTTTGCTCTTTTTGGTTTATTTATTTGTTTTGCTGTGCTGTCTTCCCCTATTCTCTCTTTTTCTTTTCTTTTTATATTTCTCACTATCATTTTTGTTTTCTTTCTCTCTCCTAATTCTCTTTTCTCTGGTGGTCACTTCTATTGGGGTTATAGCTATCTTGTGTACATTCATATTCTGTTGCCTTTGTGTTGTGTCTTGTGTTGTGTTTTGTGCTGTTTGGTCAGCACCTTCACAAAAGTTGGCATGATGGGATAGAGAGTGAGCCACATAAACAGACACCCTGAGAGAAGACTCCCTCCATGAATGGGATAATAGCATTCAAGACCCAACTATATCAAGAGAACCCAAATATCTCAACTAGGGGGAATCCATAGAATACCCAGCCCAGAAGATCTGAGATACTGAACCACTGTTTCCCACAAAACATCAACTACATAAGACAAATTCAAAAATTCTGGGTGGCATAGCTGTTTGATCTAATACATACAAACAATCACAAAGGAGCAACAAAAATGGGGAGACAAAAAAAAACAAAACAATATGAAAGAAAAGGAGAAATCACCAGCATAGGAAATAAATGAAGTGAAGGCGAACAATATGTCAGAGAAAGAATTCAGAGTAATGGTTATAAGGATGCTAAAAAGGCTGAATGGGAAATTAACCGACATGTGTAAGAATCAAGATGAAATGAAGAATGACATAACTGCAATAAAGAACACAATGGAAGATTTCAACAGTAGACTACAAGAGGTTGAGGACCAAATCAGCAACTTAGAAGACAAGGTAGAAAAATAAAAACACCCAAGCAGAGCAGCAATAAAAAAAGAAAAAGAAAAAAAAAACACACACACTTAAAAAGCAGGAGGAGAGTCTAAGGGGGCTTTGGGACAACACAAAACAAAACAACATCTACATGATAGGTGTACCAGGAGGAGAGGAAATTGATCAAGGAATAGAAAATCTATTTGAAGAAATAATGCCAAAAAAAGTCTGAGTTTGGGAAGAAAAAAGTTACATAAGTATAAGAAGCACAGAGTCCCAAACAAGATGAACCCAAAAAGACTGACGCCAAGACACATCATCATCAAATTGGCAAACAATAATGACAAAGAAAGAATCTTAAAGGCTGCCAGAAAGCACCAGAAATTTACCTATAAGGGATATCCCATTAGACTATCAACTAATTTCTCAACACATCAGGCAAGGAGGGAATGGAATGAAGTAGAAGTATACAAAGTGATGCAAAGCAAGGGACTGAATTCAAGAATACTCTATCCAACAAAGCTCTCATCCAAAATAGAAGGGGAAATTAGAAGCTTCACAGTAAAAAAAAAAATAAGGAAGATTATTACTACCAAACCAGCAATGCATAAAATGCTAAAGGGACTGATGAAAATAGAAGAAATAGAAAGGGAAGAAGGAACACAGGCATGAAGAATAAATATGGCAACAAACAAGTACCTGTAAAAATAACCTTATATGTAAATGGATTAAATGCTCCAATCAAATGACATAGGATAGCAGAATGGATATGAAAATATGACCCACATATATGCTATCTACAAGTGATGCACCTCAGAACAAAGCACTCATAGAGAATGAAAGTGAAAGGATGGAAAAAAAAAATTTTCAGGCAAATAGAAGTAAAAAAAAAAAAATGCTGGGGTAGCAATACTTTTATCTGACAACACTGTCCTCAAATGAAGGCCATAACATGTGATAAAGAAGGCCACTTCATAATACTAAAGGGATTGATTCAACAAGAAGATGTAAGTCTGGAATACGTACATGCATCCAGTACAGGACACCCAAATACATAAGAAAACTCCTAGAAGATATCAAGGGAGAGATCAACAGCTATACAATCACAGTAGGGCATTTTAATACCCCATTGACAACACTGGATAAATCCTCTAGACAAAAAAATCAGCAAAGAAACAGCAATCCTAAATGACTCACTAGATCAGATGGAATTAATTGACATCTTCAAAACATTTCACCCCAAAGCTAAGGAATATACATTCTTCTCAAGTGCACATGAGAAATTTGCAAATATAGACCACATATTAGGACACAGGTTAAGTCACTATAAATTCAAGAAGATTTAAATCATATCAAACATCTTCTCAGATAACAATGGCATAAAATTAGATATTAACTACAATAAAAGCAATAAAAACAGTCAAACACATGGAGACTAAATAGCATGTTATTAAACAATGAATGTGTTACCAAAGAGATCAAAGAAGAAATAAAAACATTCTGGAAACAAATGAAAATGAAAACACAATAATCCAAAATGAAAACACAATGAAAGCAATCCTGAGATGGAACTTCATAGCATTAAGGGCCTACCTCAAAAAACAAAACAAAAAAAAAAAACAAGAAAACTAGTAATAAGTTATCTCACCCAACAACTGAAAGAACTTGAAAGAGAGTAACAAAAAAAGCCCAGAGTAAGTAGAAGGAAGAAAATAATAAAGATCAGAGTGGAAATAAATGACATTGTGTAAAAAAAAAAAATACAAAATATCAATAGAACCAAGAGATGGTTCTTTGAAAGGATAAACAAGATTGATGAATCTCTAGCCAAGTTTACCAAGAAACAAAGAGGACCCAAATAAACAAAATCAGAAATGAAAGAGGTTAAGTAACTACCAACCCCACAGAAATACAAAGGATTATAAAAGATACTATGAACAACTCTACCCAAAAACTGGACAACCTAGACAAATGGACACATTCCTAAAAAAATACAATCTTCCAAAACTCAATCAGAAAAAATCAGAAAACCTGAATAGGCAGACAACTACTGGTGAAATTGAAGCAGTAATCAAAAATCTTCCAGCAAACAAAAGCCCTGGTCCAGACAGCTTTACAGGGGAATTCTACCAAACATTCAAAGAAGAACTTAAATCTATCCTCCTCAGACTATTCGAAAAAATTCAAGAGGAAGGCACACTTCCAAGCTCTTTCTATGCAGCCAGCATTACCCTAATTCTAAAACCAGATAAAGCCACCACAAAGAATGAGAACTACAGGCCAATATCCCTGATGAACATAGATGCTAAAATCCTCAAGAAAATATTAGCAAATCACATCCAGTAATACATTTAAAAGATCATACACCCTGATCAAGTGGGATTAGTCTGGGGATGCAAGGCTGGCACTTCACATAAACTGATGTGAAAGACAAAAACACATGATTATATCAATTGATGCAGAAAAAATATTTGACAAAATCCAACACTCTTTTTTGATAAAAAAAAAAAAACAAACACAAAACAAAACTCAGCAAAGTGGGAATAAAGGGATCAATCTTAACATAATAAAAACCTTATATGAGAAACCTATAGCCAACATCATACTCAATGAGTAAAAATCTAAAACCATTTCCCCTAAGAACAGGAATAAGATAGGAATGCCTACTTTCACCACTCCTGTTCGATATAGTACTAGAAGTGCTAGTCATAGCCATCAGACAAGAAGGAAAAATAAAAGGCATCCAAACTGGAAAAGAAGTAAAACTGTCATTATTTGTAGATGACATGATATTGTACATAGAAAACCCTAAAGACTATAAAAAAACTACTAGATTTAATAAATGAATCAGGAAACATAGCAGGATACAAAATTAACACCCAGAAATATATGGCTTTTTTTATAAACCAATAATGAACTCACAAAACTAGAAACAAAAAAAAAATCATATTTAACATTGAAACAAAAAAAAATTAAGAAACCCAAGAATAAACTTAACCATGGAGGATGGAGGTAGAAAACCTGTACTCAGAAAGCTATTGGAGATTATAAAAAGAGACAGGAAAGATATAAACAAGTGGAAGAATATAACATGTTCATGGATTGGTGAATCCACATCATTAAAATGTCTATACTACCCAAAGTAATCTATGGATTCAATGGAATCCCCATTAAAATACCAATGGCATAGTTCACAGACCTAGAACAAACCCTCTAAAAATTTATATGGAATAAAAAAAGACCCTGAATATCTGCAGCAATACTGAGGAAGAAGAACAAAGTTTGAAGGGTCACAATACCCAGATATCAAGCTGTATTACAAAGCCACAATTCTCAAAACTGCCTGGTACTAGCACAAGAACAGACATAGACCAATTGAACAGAACAGAGAATCCAGAAATCAACCCAATAAATTATGCTCAATTAATATTTGACAAAGGAGGCAAGAGCATACAATGGAGTCAAGAGAGTTTCTTCAATAAATGGTGTTGGGAAAATTGGACAGATATATGCAAAAAAATGACCGTAGAACTCCAACTTATACCATACACAAACATAAACTGAAAATGGATAAAAGAGTTAAACGTTAGATGGGAAACCATAAAAGTCTTAGAATAATCCATAGGCAGCTTAATATCAGACATATGTCGTCATAGCAATAACTTTACCAATAATCTCCTACAACAATGGAAACTAAGGAGAAAATAAAATACACTACATCAAAATAAAAAGCTTCTGCACAGCAAGGAAGCCATCAACAAAACAACAAGAGAGCCCACTGCATTGGAGAACATATGTGCCAAGATTACATCCGATAAGTGTTTAATTTCCATAATTCATAGGGAACTCATACAACTTAATAAAAAGAAGATTAACAAACCAATAAAAAATGGGCAAAAGACCTAAATAGACACTTTTCAAAAGTGGACATACAGAAGGCTAAGAGACATGCTCAAAGTCACTAATCATCCAAAAGATGCAAATTGACAGATGCAATGAGGTACCATCTCACATCTGTCAGAATGGCTATCATCAACAAATCAACCAATGACAAGTGCTGGTGAGGATCTAGAGAAAAAGGAATCCTCATACACTGCTGGTAGGAATGCAGACTGGTGCAGCCACTGTGGAAAACAGTATGGAGTTTCCTCAACTAATTAAAAATGGATTCCCACTTGACCCAGTAATCCCACTTCTAGGAATATATCCCAAGAAATCAGAAACACCAATCAGAAAGAATATATGCACCCCTATGTTCATAGCAGCACAATTTACAATAGTTAAGATTTGGAAATAACCTAAGTGTCCATTTTCAGATGAGTAGATTAGAAAACTTTGGTACATCTACACAATGGAATACTATGCTGCTGTAAAAAAGAAGGAATTCCTACCATTTGCAATAGCATGGATGGACCTGGGGAGCATTATAAGCCAGCCAGAGAAAGATAAGTATCACATGATCTCAGTATATTAGGTGGAATATAATGAACAACATAAACGGATTCATAGACATAGAAGTATGGAACAGACTGCCAAACCTCGGAGAGAAGTCAGGAGAGGGGGCTGGGTTAAGGGATCAATTAAAGGACTTGTTTCCAGGCATATGAGCATGACCAATGGACACAGACAATAGAAAGGTGGGGGCTTATGCTGGGGGGTAGGAGTGGGTGGGGAGAAGTCAATGGGGAAAAAAGGAGACATATGTAAAACTTTTTTCAAATAAAGAATTTGAAAAAATAAGTTTTTTGCATAATTAATTGAAATAATAATATTGTTTAATTTTTTTTTCAAGTAAGAAGTTGAGATTTTTGGTAAACAAATAGGTTGATGACCAGCAGTAGTGAAAAACTGTGCTCAAGTCAAGTAGCGCTACAGGCTAGAGGAATAAAGGAAGAAGCAAAAGTGGAGAGGAAGAAGGTCGTAGAAGAGATAAAGACAGTTTTGGATTTTTTTTTTTTAAATCCTCACTGAGCATATTTTTTCCATTGATCTTTTAGAGAGAGAGAGGAAGGGAGGTTGCCTCCCACACATGCCCTTACCAGGGATAGAACCTGCAACTGAGGTACGTGCCCTTGACTGGGAATTGAACCCACAACCCTTTGGTCTGCAGGCTGACACTCTAATCACTGAACAAAATGGGGCAGTTTTGGATTTTAATCCTGCACACAAGACACAGAATTGTATCTCATTTAAATGAATGGGTGGTGCCCAGTGCAATTTTGGTAATCAGTGCATTTTATTAATAACTATTGCAACTAACACAATAATTTAAACATAGTAAGAGAAATAATCAAGGATAAAAAAATGGTTAGCAAGTTACCTGAAGACAAAATAGCTCCCTTTCCCTTGGTCTTCTCTCTTATAATTCTAAAACACCGGACATAACACAAAAAACTAGCAAAGAAAGACTCTGGTAGGTGGAAAGAAGACAAACTGCACAGGCACCTTCAGCCTTGAGGAAAACGTGCAGCAAGCTCCCTGGCTTTCTTTGTTGCTCCCACATATCCGGGACAGGGAGCTGTAAGAGCAGCCAACCAGAACTGCCCGTCATCACTGACAAAAAATGGCCCAACAAAAGCCTGTTCCCCCTAGATGAAGGACAGAGAAGAAGGCGGACTAAAAAAATAAAACCTTTTTGGCAATATTCTCACTCGGTCTCAAACACCAGTAGAAAAACTGCATGCCAGGCTGCCCAAGCAATAGATGCTCTTACTCATTGTGGGTAGTGTCTGCAGGGTCTAGCTGTGAGTGGAAACACCAGGTGGTGTGAGGAGGGAATTATTCTAAGTAGAACTAGTATTGTTTGACTCTATTACTCATGCAATTTCACTCCTACGCTCATTTCCTATTAACATTATTTAAAATGGAAAAGTATAAAGAGGAGAATTTGGGAAGGAGAGCTGAAGGGGGAAGAGACATTGAGAATTCTGGAAATCTTTAAGTATTCAAAGGTGTGCTGGAAGTGAAATTTTGATCATCTGATCAACAGTGAAGAAGCCATTAGGACTCTGAGCAAGAAAGAGGTGAAAGAGATGCACAGTTTATATCATAAATGTGGAAAGGAGGATTTTAAGTTAAGAGAGAACTTTCAGTGGTGATGCAACAGATGATTTAAAGAGATTGAATTGATGAATTGTTCATACCTGCAAGAGCCTCTGGGACCCTCCTCAGCTACAATCTGCATTGACTTTCACATCCAGGCCACATTTGAATGAACATCAGACCAATTCACTGACCATTAGTTCTAGAAAATGGGTTTTTCTTTCAATTTTAGACTCTTCTGAAGAGTGGGTGAAGAGTGTTATTATTCAAGGCAAGACTTTCAAAGCACAAAATATAGCTGTATCTCCAAGAGGTTCGCAATAAGCACTGAGATGATCTGAGAGAGTGGAGACATCAAGCAGTGGTGCAGGCTCAAGGGCCTGAAGGCCGAATACATAAACCGACTTTTGTGCACAACTTGCTGACTGTGTCTGATTCTTGGTTGATATAGGGGTCAAAAAGTCTAATCAAATTTGTGCTGTTCTATTATACACTCAGATGGAGGAGATTCCCTCCACTGGCATTTGAAATCCATATGGAAGCACACCATCAGCAAATTCCCTTGTCATCTGTCCTCTCTCCTCTCCTGCCTTTGCCCCTAAATGCCATGTGGGTGGTTTTCTTATATTTTAATGGACAGATATAAAGCTGGGGGTTGGACACTTATTACTGTGTGGAATTATAACCTGCCTTCATCTGCATTCAGAAATCACAAAGGGAAATAAAAAAGCTATGCCTGAATAATCCAGATGTTGATGAATACAAAGACCCAGAATGCCCTTCCATCCTTCAAAAACATTCCAGTGAACAACCTACAATCTAAATTAAGACCAGAGGCAGGAATGAGTTCAACAACACTACATTACTATAGTGCTCAGAAGGACAAGATTCAATTACATTATATACTCTTAATCAAAATATAGAATACATCAAAAATAAACTTCATATTTTTCCATGATCAGAAATCTCTTTCAAAAAATTAAAAGCTCTAGTTTGTAGCAAATATGTTTGTTTCGTTTATGTTGCCTAATAATTCCCAGTCTAGAGGAGAAGTTAATATCCTTTAAGACTAATATCCTTCTATGGAAGTGCCTTTCTTTCTCTTTTTCTTTTCTTTTCTTTTCTTTTCTTTCTTTCTTTCTTTCTTTCTTTCTTTCTTTCTTTCTTTCTTTCTTTCTTTCTTTCTTTCTTTCTTTCTTTCTTTCTTTCTTTCTTTCTTTTTTGACCCATCTGGTTTGTCAGAAAAGTCTCCTACCTCTGATATTTATACAATATCATGCAAATGTCAAAATCTGAATGTCATCTTCAAAGACCCTTTTATGTCAGGCAACCCCTTTATAGGGAAAAAATAAACAATTTTATGTATGCATGCTTGATGCCAGTCCAATTAATAAAAGCCTTTTTTGCTATGCTTGGCTACAAGCAAGTTTCTCTTTTGAAAATGAACAGAGGGAAAATGAGATAAAAGGTCTGTATTGTTTCCTTGCAAATTTTACAGTTTCATTTTTAATTTGTGTTTGGATGTGAGGATCTTGGTGCAGATGGTGTGATAGTCCACAGTATGTTCTGAGAACCTGAAATGATAACAAAGATATGCAAATTGAGAGGGTGCTTTGGATAAAAGCCAAGATATCCAATTTCACAATAGCTGAAAACAAATTGATGTGCCCAGCACACTATTCAGAGGAGCACTAGGAAATGTAACAGTGCCAAAACAAATTATACTAATGACCTTAGCCGTTTGTTGCATTCTATTGGCCAGCTTAATGTTGGTTACATTTGTCTGCATTGGCACTTCATTTACTGCACAAAACAACTTTTCTAAAAAATACAAACCAAAACAAAACCAAAAGGAAAAAAAAAATCAATCCTCATAATTGAAAAAATACTATACAACTATTTTTGCACCTCAGAAATATTTAGTGATATTTAATATATCAAAAAGTTAAAAATGCAAACAATAAAAATGTAAGGAAAATGTCTAAAGTTTATCATTTTAGGAGAAGATATAAGTTCACATTACTTCATTGGGAAGTTTAGTCAAAATGACTAAACCAAAATGACTTTCAACAATTTTATGTGGATCAAGGCATATTTTAATAGAAATTTTTCTAAATTCCATGTTTCTGAGCATAAAATGCACTATTCCAGACAACAGGAACAAAGAAAGGAACTAAATAAGAAAGGGAGGAAAGAAAAAATACCCTGTTATAAAAATAGAAACTCATGATTATAAAATCTAATTCACAATGTACTATATGCAATTATAAGTATATATGCAATTATTTAGCATTATTTTGTACTTGAAGTTAAATAAAAATACTGGCTAGTGCTATTTAGAAGTTATTTTTCTACCTTATCTGATTTTGGCAACCTGTTTAATAGTTGCTGAAATCTAACATTCAATAAAATGTTGTAAATAAGAATGATATTTAATCTTAGGTCCTACTTAAATATAAAATTCAAGACTGATGGAAGATGCTGACTTACATTACATGTTTATTAACAGGGATACTTTTTTTTTTTCATTTTAAACTTCAAGACTCCAAGAACCCTGAAGTTCTTCTTATTATTAATTTTTAAAATGAATCTTTATTATTGAAAGTATTACAGATGTAATACTTCTCCATCCTGCTCTGCCCCTTCCCAGGCCTTCACCACACTGTTTTACAGAGGAACATCAAATTTTCTTTTTCTTGGACAATTACCCCCTGACCTTTCATTATAAGTAAAAAATAAGCAAACCAAATAAAAATATAATTTGTAATGGAAGCAGTTAAACTTTTGAAATCAATAAAATATTTCTATAAGTAAACTGCAACACTATTGACTTTTCCATTGTTCATGCTTTTTGCAAAAGAATTCATATTCAAACAGTTTATAGCTCCAAACCCTAGAGTTTCTTAAAAATTGATTGCACACTTATTGCTCAAAAATTAGTGAGCCAAATGCAAAAGCCATGCAAAATAGGTGAAGAGAAATCAAGATTATGAAAACATGATTTGCAGCTCATTCTGAGAGTGTAAAATGTAAGGAAACATTATTGAAAGCAGGACTCTATGTTTCTCATCACATTTTAATAGTTTCTACTTAAAATACATTTTAAAAAAGATCTTATTCTCCTACAAGAAGATAGCGTGTAGTCAGAGTAGGGCAGATAATAGTAGAAAAGGGCAGAGTCATAGTCAAATGCACATTACCTAACAGATTTGACTGCAATTTAAATGTAACATTTATTTAAAAATTAGAAATCATTTTTAATTTTACGATATTATTTTTGTTCCAGAATTATTATGTTTATATTCCTGTCTTTTTAATGTATGTTTTCAGATTAGTTCTGATTTGAAAATTTTAAAAAGAGAAATGACAGGAAATGAAAATCACTTTTATACAATAAACAGGCAAAGGTTAATAGTGCTCTCCTTCTCATTGCATCCAATGTGCCTTTGGATTCTACTTCAAGGTCAACGGGGCCTTGGCAACATAGTACAAGTTTAGCAATTCCAAGTTCAGTTATCTAAAGAGCGACAAGTTAGTGCATAACTGTTTTCACGTTATAGATAGGAGTAGCATCTATGTGGGATATCTTGCAGCTGCAGCGAGGAGCTGGAAGGTTGGTTATGTAATTAGTAGTGTGTCAAAAAAATCTCTTCTCATCACAAGAGTAATTCTGTAGAGAAGTATTCTTGAAGTATGTTAGGCAAATATGAAAAAAAGCCTCTATCTGCAACAAAAAACAGCTCTTATTAGCTCTTTAACTTAAGAAATACCAAAATGTAGGTTTCTGATAAGCCCCCACGTGACCCCTAGTTTAGGGGGGGAAATGCACTAACCAGAAGATCTTGGAGCTGTCCATCAATTTCTAAGACACACAGAAATCCTGAGCAGTGAGGCAATGCACTCTCTGTCTTCATGCATAATACATTTCAAATAGGTGAAGTAGTATGTAAAGTGAATTTTAATTGGCTATAATTGTCATTTCATTTAGTAAAGTATTGTCTGGAGACCAGGATATCAATTAGCACTCTATGGACTCCCTTACATATGAAAATATGCATAGAGAGAGGCAGTGTGCTCAAGCCATAGATATACTTTAATTAAGAATATAGACAGTAAATTAAAGACTTTTAAAGTATCAATTAATTGCTATATAGGTGGGTTTCGATTAGCAACCTGGTAAATTAAAAATCGCTGTCTTTGCTTGGAATGAATTAAAGAAACATGTTTGACCATATTTTTTACTCAAGCCATTTACTTGCTATGCCCTAAGAAAAATTTCAGCATTAAAAAAAAAAAAAGCCACAGAGGTGTCTGAAATAGTAAATTTTTTCTCCTTTAATTTTAAGCTTCTATAAGGATGCATTGGATGAAAACATAAGAAAACAATATTAAGTCAAAAGTCTCCCCTAAAGATCTCTTTCATATGTCCTTCATTTCCTCAGAATTAATGGATGTTCAGGCATCAATAAGGTAGAAAAAAAGATGATTGATGTATTTCGTTTTATTATTAAATTGTTGGTAACCAAGGCAGCTTTTTCCATGGGGATGAAGAGGGACCTGTCCCTTTTTAACCACTTGCTCTGAATAACTTTTATACCCAATATCAGTGAGAAGAGAGGATGAATGTCACCTCTTTTCTCTTCCTCCTCCTGCTGATGTCTACTCCCTCCGTTGATTGACAGCTACTAATAACCTTCCTGCCCTAAGTGCCATGGAGACACTTTATTAGGACAAACAGCCAAGGAAATCTAGGAATGGAGCCAAGTCTGCAGTGAGTTATTATCGGGCTTGTATTTATCTCAGCTTTGTAATTTTTTTCAGTGATATGCAAATCCTGAAATAGATCTTCCGCTGTTGAAGGACAGGTCCCTCTGTTAATTGATCCACTGAGATTCACTCTACCCTCTTCCAGCTCCCAGCCAGGGAAGCTGCTACATGAAAGCCGCTCAGAGCGTGCACAGGCCAGAAATTCTCGGCACACGCCTTCCATTAGAACCTCCACTGAAAACGAATTTGTATTTCCTAAAAACATGCTCCCTTCTCAATGTATCTGCCCAGCAGATCAAACCAATGTGTTTATTTATTTATTAGTTTTGTATACAATACTATTTCAAATTATAACCAGATGTGATTTCAGAGGGGATTTGTGTTATCTGTTGAGATACACAGAGTGCATATATATTGTAAATGCATTAAAACTAATTCAGGGAGAATCCATGCTTATTTTTTCAGGTGGAGAGACAATTGTAAAAAAGGCCATGAAGTAGAGAAATCTGTTTTCCTTAGAGCAGCCGCTTCTCTGTAAGGTAAAAACGCAGCTGTCTGCCCCACATTTTCATGCTAAAAGCATTTGGCATTTATTTTGTTTCTTCATAACCATTGTGTGTGTGTGTATGTGTGTGTGTGTGTCTACATGCTCTTCTCAAAAAGTTTACCAATAGAACATTAACAAAAACAAGTCTATATTAACTTACATTGCCTTGATAGCTTACTTGACACTTAAAGTGGACATATGGCATGTAAAAGCAGTATTGGAACAAATATAAATAAAATTGTGGCCTAAAATCTAAATATTAATTGGTATTCTGCACAGAATCCATGGCATTAAAGGAGATGTGGACACAGACTCAGACTGATTTTGAGGCTGACACTGTGCTATCCTTTGCAGTATAAAATAAAAGCTCCATAAAGTATCATTCCAAGATAAAATATAAAAACATACAAATTAACCAATATCTTTATACTTATAGTGTAGTAATTTTTCCTAAAGTGTGGCAATAGGCCACGTGTTTGAAGGTTCATCGTGCACTTAGGCATATTAAGTGTGTTGAGAAGTCTATGGACAACTACACTGTTCAGCCAATGATCTCCAAAACCAACCTGTGCCTGGACCACTTTTATCAAGTATTATCTCCTAGCATTCCCTTGGATCAATAGAGAGCATATCCCACAAATTTAGCACTTCACTGGCTAGACATTTTTATTCACAGAGGAAGCCATCACATATTCCTGATATGCAATTGCTTATTTATAAGCTGTCTTTCCTGCCGCACTGACGTCACAGACACCCTACACCCTAGTGAGGTTTCGCTTGTGATAGCTCAGAACATACCTTCAGGCTGCAGGCCTGACTCCATGACTGAGCGCCTCTCAGCTGGTCTCTCAAGTTGCTGTTCCCTAGAGCAGACTTTCTCTCGTGTGCCGAGGCTGACTTTGTCCCTCAGGGAACATCTGATATTTGACAATATCTGAGTTCATTTTTGGTGTCACAACCTGGTAACGAGGTGCGACTGGCATCTAGTGCATCAAGACCAACATCCTGCAAAGCCTGGGAGCAACCCCACAGCAAAGCCCGAAGACCCGGGTGCTGAGATTGAGAGCCGACCCTAGAGACCCAGCCGCATCCTCTCTGCGGGAGAAGCGCTTGGTAGGGTCTCTCTGGGGGGCAGCTCTCCCACGACGCGGCGTGCTGTGCTCAGCCCCAGCCAGGCCCGGGCCCCAGCCCCAGGCCCAGCCCAGCGGCTGGAACCTTAGATGGGACTGTGCCTGAAACATGCCCTGCTCAGCAATAAGAATGGGGGGGAGGGGTAATGAGGGGATAAGGACACATATGTAATACCTTAATCAATAAAGAAATTTAAAAAAAAAAGAATGCGCGCTTTGCTGTGGAGTACAGAACTTAGCTTTTCTATTTTCAATCATAATTTATGCTTTAATATTGGCTAACGGTATCTTCTTTGCAGTATTTTTTCTTTTAGAGTTATAGAAACTCCTAGTGAATCCCAACTGTACTTACAGAAAAATGGTATCTTTGACACAGAAATCACTCAGCCTGTCAAAGGCATGCTGACCACAGGTACACTCCCATCGACAGGCATGGCTGACCAGGGAAGTCATCAGACCTGGGCTCTCTGCTCATCCATGCCGCCTTCCCTCTGCAGTATGACTGTCTGTGATGAGACTTACTCTGCTGTGGGGTGACTGTCATCTTCCTGAGAACTGCTACTTACCAAAGAACCATCTGATTAGACCTGTTTTAGACATTCTCTAACTTTATTTGAAAGTAAATAGTAAAAGGGTTTTTATGGTCATAAACCCATTCCTATAATAACCAAAGGTCATTGGGGAATGCCGGGCATTGGACAAGTAGCTGTTGCTTGTTGCTGTTTAAATCAGTAATATTATCTTTTCCTAAACCTATTTTGCTTATTAGCAGCAAGAATTTTTCACATATTCTCATGTTTTTTTGTCATCCATTGTTATAAAAAGAGGAATTATAACCACTTAAATTGAACAGCAGTAAGAGCCAGGAGGACTATCTTCAGATTTCTTCCAGCTCCCAAATGAATGAACTAATATGGCCCACACAGTGCAAATTTATATCTTAATCAATTGACCAAATAACACAGAACTTTCTTTAAAAAATTTTGAACCAAAGAAAAAAATACCCTTATTATAATGGTACTAAAAATAAAAATAAAAATAACATGGTTCAGATCCTTTGGAATTTCTTAAACAAATACTTTCAACACTTTGTAAGCAATATAGCAAATTCCACATAACTATATAATATTCTGTTACTAGTCTCAAAAATGATAAATGGAGCTTCAGCTAATCTGCCTGTTAGACAGAAAGAAAGTGACAATTCAGTACTGGAAAGGAAATATTCTAAACTTCATTGTTATTGATAAATTCTACAAATGCTCATTGAACTTCCAGATGTTCCAAGAACTAAAATATACTTAATGAAGTTCATCAACAATAGTAACACTATATTCATTGCCTTAAAATGGTTTACCCTATAGACTGAGCTGGTTGAATCCCCTTTTTTAGCATTACCAGGCTCTGTTAGTGGGAAATTATTTAATTCATGCTTGGGATAAAAAAGAATGAAATTCTTATCTGGCTCATAGAGTGTTTTTATATGCATAGAGCACAAACATAGTTTCTGAGAGGGGTGCCTAGTGTTGTACTGGCATAACCGAATATGCAAATGGTTACTAGACTTTACTACAAGGAAGTGCAAATGTAACATCTTTAACTGAGAACCCTCCAAAATCCGCAGAGAACAAATTCAACTAAATGGTCAACCAGCAAGGAGCTAAGCACATAATTAAAGTGAGGGCAAGTTCCCGGATCTTAGAGCACTTGGACTAAAGCATTACTGGCTATATTTGGACCCAAAATTTATTCCTGAGTATTAGTGCTTGCCAATGATGACACTGTGTTAATGAATGGTTTATAATTGCCATTTATCTACTCCACAACACACCATAAAGATTATTTATATGCTAAAGAAATAAACTGGGGACTATCACCTCATTTCCTAACAGAAGCACGTGCCTCTTCTCTACCCATGCATTTCTCTGCCGGGGAGGAGCAGTCTTCAGGCTCCTCAGTCCTTCTGTAAAGTAGAAGCCCAAGTAAGAAAAGAGCCCTACCTGAGAGGCAGCAATGAAGAACTTTGCATTCTCCCTTTGGTAAGAAGCAACAGGACTGAAGACTGGCTTTAAGAGGTTAGGGTGTTTAGTGGTAGAACTGGACTGAGCTAAGAACGCCTTAATCTGTGTCTGTTGGTGGGTGAATGGCTAAAGAAACTGGCATATATAAAATGGAATCTTAGCCATAGAAAAGAAGGAAACCTTGCCATCTGAGGCAACATGGATGAACCTGAAGGACATTATACTTACTGAAATAAGCCAGACATAGAAAAAAAAAAAAAAACACAAAACAAAACAATAAAAACACCACACTGCATGACCTTACTACATATGGAATCTTAAACATTTTAATTCATGAAGCAGAGATTAGAACAGTGGTTATTGGGGGCTGGGGATGAGGGAAATGGGAGAGGTGTTGGTCAAAGGGTACACATTTTCAGGTATAGTATTAGTATTTTGGGGTATTTAATGTACAGCAGGGCAATAATGACTAAAGTTACCATTACTGTATTATGTGTCTCAAATTGTTGAGAGTAAATCTTAAGTATTCTCAAAACATACACATAAGTAACTATATGAGTTAATGCATTTGTGTGTTTGTGGTAATCATTTCACAATATGTATGTATAGTAACCATCTCATTGTACAATTTAAATATTTATAATTTTTATTTATCAGCTACACCTCAAGAAAGCTGAAAAACTGGGATAAAATATATCATTTCACCAAAAATGTAATAATTTTACAATTTTGGAAACTATAAATAATTAAATATCTTTCCCAAACTACTTGAGATTCACTTTAAACTGTATGTGGTTATTCTTCTTGCCCACGCCCCTTCCAGTAGTCATTCCCTACTCATCAAGTCCAAGTTTAAAGGCCATCTCTAGGATACTTTTATTATATGCCTTTAAGTGCAGAATCCTGGTTCTCCCCAGATGCTATTTTGAGCTCCTTGCCTGTGCCATGAGGTCTAAGGAACCAACACAACCACCCATTCATTTATATTCTGTCTGTACTCTTTGGCTCACATGGTGTCTAGCAGTTAAAAGGGCCTAAATAAATCTTGAATGAGTAAATAAAAGGGTGTGTTTGCTTGCTTTTCTCCTTAAGCATTGGAACACTAGTGTGTCTGAGAGCTTATATCTTAGTTCTGTGTTAAATTGTGTTTTCTGAACTGTAGCATTTATTATCATGCTGAGAGTAATCTCCCGAACATTTGCTTGGAAAGCATGAATAGTCCTTCAATTAACCTCAGGAGTAACACATACTAGTATATATATATATATATATATATATATATATATATATATATATATATATACACACATACATATATCTGTATATATATCTGTATATATATCTGTATATATATATGAAATGCTTAGAATAGGCAAATTTATGGAGAGAGTAGGTAGATTAGTCATTGCCAAGGGCTGAGGGTATAAGAAGTGACCGTTATTATATATGAAGGGGGTTCATTTTTGAGGCAATTTAAATATTTTGTAATTACAGCATAGGGGATATAGTCAATAATTTTGTAATAACTATGTATGATGCTAGGTGGGTACTTGAATACCGGGGGTATCACTTTGTAAAGTGTATGATTGTATAACCACCCTGCTGTACACCTGAAACTAATACAAAACAATATAAAATATAAATGAGAATTTAAAAAAAATTAAATTAAATAAGTAAAATTATGAGTCAGCAGGAAGAACATGAATAGATTGGGAAATAACTTTAAAATCAAATACTCTAGATTTAAATAGTGAACATGGTTTTACAATTTTGTGAATATACTGAAAGTCACTGAACAATAGTCTGAAAGAATAAATTTTATGGTAGATAAAATATAAAATTATACTCTAATAAAAATTAAGGGCCATTCTGTGAAATAACTAGTTTAACCTCTTTTAAAATGTCTCTATCATAAAAGACAAAAATTACTGGTGAAGTGTTCTAGCTTAAAAAGTATATAAAGGCAACACATGATCTTCAATTAAACCTTTACAAAAAATAGAAAATAGATGACTTCAGTATGGCAGTGGCGCTGTGCATGGGATACTAGTATTGTATCAAAGGTATCAATTTTCATTTCCTGAGCATAAGCCTTGTACTGTGCTCACACAGGAACGTATCTGTGCTTTGGAGATGCTTATGTACTTCTGGTATTGATTGGTGCTCTGATGCCTGTGACTCTCAAATGGTTCAACAGTAATAAACTTAAAAATAGCACATATAGAGATAAGGTAAATGTAGTAAGATGTTAGTTAGCTTTGGGGGAATCTAGGCAGAGGTATATGGGAGTTCATTTCACTATTTTGTTGTTGTTGTTGTTGTTAATCCTCACCTGAGGCTATTTTTCCCATTGATTTTTTTTTTTTTTTTTTTTAGAGAGAGTGGAAGGGATGGAGGGAAAGGAGAGAGAGAGAGAGAGAGAGAGAGAGAGAGAGAGAGAGAGAGAGAGAGATGAGAGATGAGAGAGGCACATCGATAGGTTGTCTACTGCACACACCCCAACTGGGGGCTTGGAAAGGAACCTACAACCCAGGTATGTGCCCTTGACCCAGGAGTCAAACTCATTACCTTTCTGTGTGTAGGCCAACAAACCACTGAGCACACAGGCCGTGGGTCATCTTACTATCTTTATGACTTTTCTGCTGTAGATTTTAAACTTTGCAAAATAAAAAGTTGTGAAAATAACTAAAGTGATTGAGTTAAAAATAAATATAAATCAATATTTTAATATTTCTCACTGTACTCCAATGTGTCACCTGGGTGACCGCAGATGAAATGGCCATGCTGGGAACAAGGTTCTCAATTTCTAGGGACTGGTGGCTTCCTGTGGTAAACTTGCCTGTAAAAGTCTTAAAACTTTTAAAGGTTTAATATGCATTTCAGTCTATTTAATATACATTTAATATACCTTCAAATAAAAGGTCTTGATATCTCTGTTTACTTATTGTGCCTCCCAAAATCTAACAAGTAACAGCACTTTGGTGAAAGAACAAATTCAGGCTTCCACTGTTGGAGAAGTGGCCTGCAAACACCGTTAAGTACTGTTAGCAATAGCTTTGAGTGGCCGCAGAGTGCAGTGAAAAGTTGGGGATGTTCCCAGTTGAGCAATGCAATCAACCCTGGATTTTTCTTTGCTAGAAGGACTGATTGTGCTCTGAATTCTCCCAGCATGATGTATGACGCCCCTTGTCACTTCATACAGCAGTGAGAGCACTCCATTTGCATAGCCTCTCCTACAGCGCTGTCTTCCAGAGTAGGGACCCTGCATATAAAGAAAGTGTGACCTGTGATAAATGCCTGTCCCTGGTAAATGCAGATCTAACTCTCCCCCTATAATAATAAAGCAGCGAAAAACAAGGAACATTCCAGCAGAGGAAAACAACCACCTTTCCATGGATAGGTAATGACTAAAAGCCTCTTAAAAGATTTTTCCCCCTCATTTTCTTCTAACCTCTATATGTTTCCAATATTCAATATAGTGCTTTTTCTTTTGTATTACTGTGTGTTTTTGCATTAAAATGAGAGGGAACACTATGCATTTTATTTCATGTGTTATTTTATGTAAGAAATCAGAAATTATTTTCATTTGCTAAAAAACAAAGGGAAAACTATGACTTAACATTCGATGCACAACTAATACTTCAATCCAATTTTTCAGCCAACATGTAACAAGGATACACTCTATCCAGAGAGTACGGCAGGTGAAAGTAAAATGCTGATGGGTGTGAGGAAGGTCGGGATCAGAGAGCACGAGTCATCCGAAGAGGCATCTCTGTCCTATATTGGACTTCTCTCTGAGCTCCAAGTTGATAGAGAAAAATAAAGCCCGAATCTGAACTTAAGCCATCAGAAATAAGATGCGATACATTAAGGCTCAGGACCACAGGACTCCTTGATTGGCAACGGAAAAAAATAATAATTTTGAAGGATGGTTACCTCTTTAATAGATGTGACGAAAGTACTGAGTGTTAAATATTGCTTAAAATATTGTTTAAGCCCTGAGTTAGCCCTCTGGACTTTGCTGCTCTTCCTGGGACTGAATCTATTTTCCCAGGTGCACGCCCTGGGTCTTCCTTCCTTCCGCTGCTCCACCCTCCTGGGTGCTTGGGGTGAGCGCAGCCTCTGCAAGCAAGGGTGACTTTGGGTAGAACACCTGACATGAGATGACACTGGACGGACCAGCATGTGGTGGCCATTACTCCAGGTCACTCTCCAGGTATTTCAAAGTTACATATATATTAAAAAGAAGATAAACTGAATTTTTAAAGCACTCCCTGTTTTAGGGGGACATTATTTTGCTTTGGAATTTAAGAAAAGCTATCTATTTTGTGTGTGACCTTTCAGCTGAAGTTAACTGCCTGCTCACACTGTTTTTATGCCACTTTCACTCTTATGGCAACTGCCAGCATCTTTGATGTAACACAATTTTATAAATTACCTGTATTTGATCTACTGAATTATTTTGAAGATTTATAATTAGATTATTTATGTATTATTTTACCTAACTCCCACTCCTAGACATTCTGACTTAATTTCTCTATCTATGACCAGGGCATTAAGATATTTTTAAAAGTCTCATCAGGTAATTTTAAATCTTTGGCAGAATTTGGGAATAACTGGATTAGAAAATAGTAGTGTCTTAATATTTTATTTTATGATTTTGCCTACTTTTGTGAGAAAATACACCACAGTAGTTAAGGATTGAAAGCATTGTGTCCACAATATATACAACAAGTATATACAACATAAGGTGGAAAGAGAATGATACAGCAATTTGAACTAACTGTCATTGATTGTTGAATCTGGGTAAGAGATACATAGGAGTCTTTGATGCAACTCTAAAATATCTTCTCAAAGTTTGAAATTATGTCAAAATAAAGGTTACCAATAATAATTTGACCTCAATTCCTCAGAGAATATTGGACACACCTTGAATTTTCCTTTCACTATTAAGCAATATCTTTTTTCCTCTCACCCCCCCCCCCACTTTTTTGTGTTAGTAGAAACAATATTATACTTGCTTTTACAGATCAAAGTCACAAGGATGTAAAGTACAGCATATGGAATATAGATAATATCTTATCTAATAAAAGAGTAATATGCAAATTGACCACACCTCTGCTACACCCACAAGCCACACCCACCAGCCAATCAGGAGCGAATATGCAAATAAACCCAACCAAGATGGCTGCGGCCACAGAGAGCAGGAGGGAGGCTTGGGTTTCCCCGGCGATGGAGGAAGCCAAGCTTTCCGCCGGCCCTTGCTGGCCCAGGCCTCCACTCCAGGCTACAAAGTTTCAATTATAGAAGATAAATAAATCCCAACAAAAATGGCAGCAGCCATGGAGCTGGAGAGAGCAGGAGGCTAGGGTTGCCCCCTGCGATGGAGGAAGCCAAGCTTTTGAAGGCCTGGACTGCTTTGGCCTCCGCTTAAGGCTACAAAGTTTCAATTACAGAAGATACATAAATCCCAACAGAAATGGCTGCCACCACTGAGCAAGCAGAAGGCTTGGCTCTGCTCCAGGCCACAAAGTTTCAATTGTAGAAGATAAATAAACCCCAGATACCAGGGCCTCCGCTTGGGTCGCCGGGGGGCGTGGCTGGCCTGCAAACCACCACAGGCCCCTCGCCCAGGCTGCCCCATGCCCCAAGGGAACCCCCACCCTGATCCAGGACACCCTTCAGGGCAAACCAGCTGGCCCCCACCCATGCACCAGGCCTCTATCCTATCTAATAAAAGAGTAATATGCAAATTGACCATCACTCCAACACACAGATGGCTGCCCCCATGTGGTCAAAGATCCTACCCCCATGTGGACACAAGATGGCCGCCACAAGATGGCCAGCAGGGAGGGCAGTTGGGAGGGACCAGGCCTGCAAGGGAGGGCACTTGTGGGCGATCAGGCCAGCAGGGGAGGGCATTTGGGAGGGACCAGGCCTGCAAGGGAGGGCAGTTGGCGTTGATCAAGCCTGCAGGGGAGGGCAGTTAGGGGTGACCAGGCCAGCAGGGGAGGGCAGTTATGGGCAAACAGGCTGGCAGGGGAGCAGTTAGGCATCAATCAGGCTTGCAGGGAGTGGTTAGGGGTGATCAGACTGGCAGGCAGAAGCAGTTAGGAGCAATCGGGAAGGCAGGCAGGCAAGCAGTTGAGAGCCAGCAGTCCTGGATTGTGGGAGGGATGTCCGACTGCCTGTTTATTGCCCGTTTAGGGATGGGATTGAGCCTAAACGGGCAGTCGGACATCCTCAAGGGGTCCCAGATTGGAGAGGGTGCAGGCTGGGCTGAGGGACACCCCCCTCCATGCACTAATTTTGTGCACCAGTCCTCTAGTTATATAATAAAGGGCTAATATGCAAATGGTTGTCATGCCCTCACATCAGCACTCAACACTGGGGAGAGAGGAATGGGGACCAGCCAGGCTACAGCCCGGGAGAGGGACAAGCTTCCCACCCTGCGGTCCCAGACACCAGCACCTGTGGCCTAGGCAAAGCCACCCACCTACGGTCCTCTGCGGCTGTGGCCAGCCTTGGCGAAGCCAGCCCAGATCCTGGGTGCCTGACGCCGGACAGAGGAAAGGAAGCCGAGGTTCTGGGTGTCTGCGACCAGCAGAGGAGGAAATTTTGGGTCCCAGGTGCAGGGCAAGTCAGAAGTGGTTAGGGGCGATCAGGCAGGTACACAGGTGAGTGGTTAGAAGCCAGATTACAAGAGGCAGTCAGACATCCCCTAAGGGGTCCCAGATTGGAGAGGGTGCAGGCCGGGCTGAGGGAACCCCCGTGCTTGCTATACACGAATTTCGTGCACCAGGTCTCTAGTAATATTATAATACCCATGTAAGGGGCCAGGTGGGTATTATACTTATCAGGTGATCACTTTGTAAGGCATATAAATGTCTAATCATTATGTTGTACACCTGAAACTAATATAGTATTGTATGCCAACTGTAATAGGAAGAGGAATTATATATGTATATATTTTACCAAGATACCATGGACTCACAAGGGCTTTGTGTAAAAATCACACCTTTTTCAAATCCTACATTTATAGCAATTAAGTTTTCAAGGACATTTCAGACAAGTTATTTAATTTGCTTCCTTCAAGTATCTGGGGAAACTTTTATGGTAAGAATTACAATGGCCATTTTACAAATGAGAGAACAGAAAGTCTACTCGCCACGTGCCCTGCTTATCCATTGCCAAATGGGGCAGCCTGGAGAAGGCGCTCATTACCATCTCATAGGTCTCATGCCGCACTGCTGGGACCATAGCTGCACACTCAGTGCCGCCTGGCCCCTGCTGCAGCTTGTAGAGGCTGCCTGCACCCTGTAGCTCACCGCCCTTTCCTCCATCTTCAGGCCGATATTGTAACACCCTTTCTCTGACCTCCTGCCTCTCTAAGAGGGACCCTTGTTACTATACGGGCTCATTTTTACAATCCAGGATAATCTTTCATCTCAAGATGCTTAACTTGCATACTTCTGCAACCTCTATTTTTCTACCTACTAGTAAGGTAACATAGTCACAGGTTATAGGGATGAAGGGTTGGGGAACCCTTATAGTCAGACTACCATCTTACGAAAACACCCATATACCTAAAACTTTTGATTAGCTTTTTAGCATCTCTTAATTTATAATTAGTGGATATTTCAGAAAATTATTCTTGTTAGAAAGAAAATACATAAAAATCAGGAAAAAAAAAATAGATGAACCAGGTCATGCAGGAGCAAAATAAAAGTTAAGGTAAACTCTATAATTACTATCTTTATAAAAACCATAATATTTAGGTGGGATTTTGTCTATTAGGAATAGTTTGTTACTAAAAATAACCTGAAAAGCACATATAAATAAAAACTATAAAAACAGAAACGAAAATTCAAAGGAAAGATTAAAATTTTAATTTAAAAGTATCTCTGAAAATGGAAACAAAAATGTTAAAGTTTTTGAAATAGAAGGCAAAAGATAATACATTTATAAAGTAATTAAGGTGGTGCATCACCTGACTAAAATAATTTTGGGAAATGAAGAAGAGGTAATTACCTCCTCAAAAAAATCAGGAACAATTTTTCATACTCCAGAAACAAAGAGTATGCATGAGACTCTAGGTTTAAAGTGCTCAGGGCAGAAATCAACCACACTGATAAATTTCAGAATGCAGGGCATGAAAGCAACATTCCAAAAGAAGGACTGAATCGTTCATACAGAAATGACTGCAATCAAAATGGCTTTAGGTTTCTCAAGCATTAATTTATGCTTTGGAGAAAAGTAAAAAACTACCTTTAAATTTTTAAGGGAAGAATTCTTTTGTCTTGGAATTTTATACCCAGATGAACAGTAAAATAAGGGTGGTGGTTGATTTGAATAAACATTATTCAGACATTCAAATATATTTCAGATGTGCCAAGACTAAAATAGCATGACCTCCCACATATCTTTTCCTAGAAAACTATTCTAGTGTGTTATTTGGCAAATAAGAGAACATCAACCCCGTTGCCAAAGGAAAATCAGAGTGGCGCCATCTCAACAGTCCTTGCCACATAGGGAGCTGCTGGATACACACCCGCTTCCCTGCCATTAGGTAAGAACACTAACTGCAGATAGGTCATTGGCATGGTAATGGATTCTGTTTGCTCTCTCCCTTCCTGTGTCACTTCACTAATTCTCTGCCAATGGTTCCCAAAATACCATCTTGATAGAGCTGATCATACTTAAATAGCTCAGATCCAGCTTCTGGGAGAACCCAACCATAGTAGGGAAGGCTCAAGAAAATTAGCTCAATTAAATGAGTATAAAACCAATTTAAAAAGTTAAACTTTACAGTACTTGTGTATAGGTATCCGTTTACTTTTCTTACATAGTGCCATTCTGATATTGATCTACTGCCCCCAAATCAACAGTGATGCCATATTAGAACTGCTTTTTAAAATGATTATAAAAATCACATTAGTCATTTTGGTTTATTTTTTCATTTTTGAAAGCTAATTACCAATTTGTTTTATTGAACTTTGTGTGGTCCTCTGAAAAGTAAAATATGATTTTTTAGTATTCATTTACCAGCTAGGACATTGTTGGCAGGCTCACAACTGCCACAAAAACCTGAGAAAGAAATTTAAATGATTTCATTGATGCAGACTTGCAAGGGGTAACGCTTCTACCCACTAATCTGGGAACAAGGAGATCTGTCAAACAGGAAGCACTTTTAAACACTGAGACATGAGAATAATGCTCGTCAGCTTTCCTTGGTGCACAAAGTGAGAGTGAAAGGTTTAGATCCTTAAAGAAAAGAGAAGTGCTTTTCAAAGCCTGGGTGATCCCGCAGGTGACAGGGACCCCATTGCCTAAGGGCACTTGCATGGGCCACGCAGCCTTCCTCCCACATGCTGGTGAAAGGGTGGTTTTATCCTCGGGCAAAGCTCCATGGAGTCAGTGAAAACCTCTTTCTAATCAGATGGCATGTCACAGTGCCACACACTGTCTTCTTGCCGAGGTTATAATGAGTTTTCCTCACTGCTATTACCTGAGCCCCAAATACACATTAAAAGAGTCTGTCAATTAACATTTGCATCAGAATGCAACCTCCATTCCTGCTGACAGGGATTCATGGAGACAGTCCTGCAGAGTCCAAGTGTCTACCCATGTATTTTCAGCCCTCATTACTAAGAAGGTGTAATGTTCAATTAAGAGGAGGTGACCCCTCAGAACCCTCAAAAACATAGGAATTCTGTATATCGCAATGAGTTATGTGATGCTACTTAGTAACCTGGCAGTTTCCTTGTAGTTCTGCTCCTATCTCTCAGAGTCAAAAGATTCAGAAAACTAGGGTTCAAATCCCCTGACTTTACCACTGAGAAGCCACACCGCCTTGGCTGAACATTGCTCCTTTTCTCTGCCCACCGCCCCACCATGAAAAAGTGTCCCTTTTCGATAAAAAGAGGAAGTTTGACTGTGTGACCTCAAAGGCCATTTCCAACTCCCAGTCATGTTCCTCTCTCTTTTCTTATCAGTGTCTCACTTTCTGATGGGCCTTCATAAAACAAAACAAAACAAAAACAACAACAACAACAAAAAAACAAAAACAAAAACAAAAAAAAACAAGGGAGGAGAAAGGCCAGGGTGTATACAGGGCTGAAGGTATATAAAAATAGCAACAGCAACAGAAGCCTAACTGAACATAACTATAACTACAAAAAGGCCTGTGCGCCTTTATATTATTTCTCCTCTTTCATTTAGGTGGAGCTGTGTATCTGCAGCTTTCTCCTCTGCCTCTGCAAGCCTGGGAGAGGCTGAGCCCTAAGGCACATGTGGGGAAGTGAGTGGGGCAGGATTCCCACTTCCTACTTCCACACATAAAGAGCTTGGGGATTTTATTCTTGTTTTTACAATAGGTTGGTTCAGGATTCAAAACTCTATCAATACAATCCACCATATGAATAGATTAAAGAAGAATTATCACATCACTTAATGAGAAATATCATTTGACAAATTCTAATGCCCATTCCTGGGGGTGGAAAACAATTCTTTAGCAAACTGGAAATAAAAGGAAATGTACTGAACAGGTTAAAAGACATCTAAAATATTTTATGGTTAATATAATTCTTACTATTGAGAAACTGATGCCTTTCTCATGAGTCAGTAACAAAGCAAGAATGCTCTTTCTTCAGTATGACTCTATAAGTCACACTTAAGTAATATGTAATAAGATAATTCAGAGTCATAAAAGGTATACAGATTGAGAAAGAGGGCATAAAAGTTTTCACAGGTCACTTGATTGTCTATAGAATATCTAAAGAATTGACTACATAACCTCTGGAACTGATATGAATTTACCAATATAAAAGATTTTATACCAATATAAAATACAAGGTTAATATTAAAAACTCAATTGCCTTATGTGCAAGCAATGAAAAATTCAAATTTGAAATTTAAAAAATACCACTTACAAACAGATATACTTAGGTATATACTTAGTATATATAAGTATATACTTAAGTACAAAACTAACAAAATATGTTAAGAAACTAAATGCAGAAAAGTATAAAATATTCATGAAAAAAATTAAAGAGATCTAAATAAATGGAGAAATTCCAGCAAGGTATTTAGTATGTATCAAATAACTGACTCAAAAGTTACATAAAAAATCATGTACTTTACAGAGTGTTCCTTGATTGTCTAACCACTATGTGGTACATCTGAAACTAACATGGAATAATATTGAGTGTAAATAGTATTGGGGGGCGGAATTAAAAGGTATGTCTGTGATAAAATGTTCAAAAATACAAAAGCATAACAAAAGACATATTCAGAATAGTAAATTCATACAAATTTAAAAAAATGTTTATATGGAAAGGTCAGAGACCAAGAATATCCAACAATATACTAAACAAGAAGGGTAAAGTTGAAAAAATCACATTATCAAATTTGAGACTCACTGCAAAGCTATGGTAATCAAGACAACATGGTATTGATAAATATATTAGACACGTATATCAACTGAAGAGGAAAAGGAGCCCAGATATAGACCCACACAAACAGAGTCAACTAATTGTTGACAAAGGAACAAAGGTTATTCAAAGAAAAAAGAGTTGTATTTTCAACAAATGATGTTGGAAAAATTGGTTATCTATCTGTAAAAAATACACCTAAACACATACTTTTCACCTTGTTCAAAAATAAAGTAGAAGTAGATCACAGATTTAAATGTTAAATGAAAAATTATCAAAATTATTTTAAAAGTATAGAAGAAAATCTCAGTGATCTTGAGATCAGTGATGCATTTTTAGATAAAGTACCCAAAACATGGTCCATGAATGAAAAAATTGATAAAATAGAATTAAAATTTAAAACTTAGGTTAATGAAAAGAAAACACACACACACACACACACTCCAAAAACAAAACAAGCCACAGGCTTGGAGAAAGTATTCTCAGTATACATGGTTTATAAAAGTTTTGTATAGCACATACAAAGAACTCTTAAAACTCAACAATAAAAAAAAATGAACAAGCCAGTTTCCAACTAATGAAATTGAAGCTCCCAACAAACAAAAGTCCTGGACTGGATGGCTTCACAGTGAATTTTACCAAACATTCTAAAAAGAACTAACCACTATCTTTCTAATCTATTTCAAAAAATGCAAGAGGAGGAAAGATTCCCAGGCTCATTTTATGAGGCCAGTATGATCCTAATTCCAAACCATAGGAAGACACTACAAATAAAGAGAATTACAGGCCAATATCCCTGGTGAACATAGATGCTAAAATCCTCAACAATATATTAGCAAACCTGATCCAGCAATACATCATGATCAACTAGGATTTATTCTAGGGATGCAAGGTTAGTATATCTACAAATCAATAAACATGATACATTTCATTAACAAAATAAAGGAGAAAAACCACATGATCATATCAATAGATACAGAAAAAGCATTTGATGAAATCTAGAAACTATTTATGATAATAACTCTTAGCAATGTGGGAACAGAGAGTACATACCTCCATGTAATAAAGGTCATATGTGACAAACCCACAGCCAACACCATACTAAACGTGTTTCTCTTAAGATTGACAACAAGACAGGGATGCTCACTTTCACTACTCTTATTCTACATAGTACTGGATGTTCTACCCATAGTAATCAGACAAGAAGAGGAAATAAAAGGCATCCAATTTGGAAAGAAAGCAGTAAAACTGTAACTATTTGCAGATGACATGATGCTATATATTGAGAACCCAAAAGATAACACCAAAAAGCTACTATAATTGATAAATGAATTCACTAAAGGATATAAAATAAGTCTAGAAATAATTCAGATTTTTATACACCAACTAAAGACCCATTGCACAGATTCATACACTGGTGGGGTCCCTCAGCCTGGCCTGTGCCCTCTCACAATCTGGGGCCCCTCAGGGGATGCCAGACTGCCAGTTTCACCCCAATCCGCACAGGCCAGGCGGTGCCAAAACCAGCAGTCCAACATCCCCCAAAGGATGTAGTAGTGCACAAAGTGGCAGGCAGCTTGGGAGGAGCCCCAACCCCTGGGCCAGGCACCGAGCTGCTCCTGCTCATCCCAGCCCTGCTGCACCTGCCACCACCTCCCTATCCCACCCCCTACCTCCCCCTGCTTAGTGCTGCCGGGGCGTTGGGAGAGGCTCGCACCACTGCAGCTGTGCTCCTCAGCCATGAGTCCAGTATCTGGTGCCTGTCGGTCAGCTGAGTGGTGCTCCTGCTGTGGGAGCACACTGACCACCAGGGGGCAGCTCCTGCATTGAGCGTCTGCCCCCTGGTGGTCAGTGCACATCATAGTGACCAAACAGTGAAACTGGTTGCTTAGGGTTTTATATATATGGACTAGAGGCCTGGTGAACAAAATTCGTGCACAGGGGGTGTGTGTCCCTCAGCCCAGCCTGCACTCTCTCCAATCTGGGATCCCTCAAGGGATGTCCGACTGCCCGTTTAGGCCTGATCCCGGTGGACTTGGGCCTAAACGGGCAGTCGTACATCCCTCTCACAATCCAGGACTGCTAGCTCCCAACTGCTCACCTGCCTGGCTGCTTGATTGCCCCTAACCACTCCTGCCTGATCACCCCCTAACCACTCCCCTGCCAGCCTGATTGACAACTAACTGCTCACCTGCCAACCCAATTGCCCCTAACTGTCCTCCCCTGCAGGCCTGGTCGCCCCCAACTGCCCTCTCCTGCTAGCCCGGTAACCCCTAACTGCCCTCCCTTGCCAGCCTGGTCGCCCCTAATTGCCCTCCCCTGCCAGCTTGGTTGCCCCCAACTTCCCTCCCTGTATGCCTGGTCACCCCCAACAGCCCTCCCCTGCAGGCCTGGTCCTTCCCTACTGCCTTCCCCTGACGGCCCGCTCACCCCTAACTATCCTCCCTGCCAGCCTAGTCCCCCCAACTGCCCTTCCCTGCAGGCCTGGTCCCTCCCAACTTCCCTCCCCTGCAGGCCTGGGTCCCCCCCAACTACCCTCCCTTGCAGGCCTGGTCCCCCCCAACTGCCCTCCCCTGCTGGCCTGATCGCCGACCACTGCCCTCCCCTGCCGGCCATCTTGTGGTGGCCATCTTGTGTGTTGGAGTGATGGTCAATTTGCATATTACTCTTTTATTAGATAGGATAATGATCTATCAAAAAGTGAAACTAAGAAATCAACCCCATGTGCAATTACATCAAAAATGGAATAAATTTAACCAAAGTTGTAAAAGAACCTGTACATGGAAAATTATAAGACACTTTAGACAGAAACTGAATAAGATACAAATATGTGGAAGTATATACCATGTTCATGGATAGAAAGATTTAACATCACTAAAATGTTAATACTACCCAAAGCAATCTATAGATCCAACAAAATTCCTATCAAAACATCAATGAAGTATTTCACAGAACTAGAACTAATATTCTAAAAATTTATATGGAAACACAAAAGACCCTAAATAGCTTGAGAAAGAAAAACAAAGTTGGAGAAATCTTGCTACCTGATATCAAAATAACATGGTGCTGGTATAAACACAGACATATATAACAATGAAAAAAGTAGAGAGTCCATAAATAAACTCATGCCTTTATGGTTAATTAGTATTTGATAAAGGAGGCAAGGACACAGAATGGGGTAAAGATAGTCTATTCAATAAATGGTGTTGGAAAAATGGACAGATACATGGAAAAAACAATAAAAACAAAAATCTAGACCACATTTTTACACTTTACACAAGAACAAACTCAAAATGGATGAAAAACTTAAATGGATTCAAAATCATAAAAATTCTAGAAGAAAACATAGGCAGTAAAATTTGGGACATTTCTTGTAGCAATTTTTTTTTTCTGATATGTATCCTTGGATGAGGGAAACAAAAGAAAAAAAGTAACAAATGGTATGACCTCAAACTAAAAAGTTTTTGCATAGCAAAGGCAACTATCATCAAAATAAAAAAGATAACCTACTTAATGGGAGAACGTATTAGCCAATGATACATCTAAAAAGGCTTAATTTCCAAATTTTATAGAGAACATATAAAATTCAACACTAAAAAACAAACAATCCAATTTTAAAAAAGGGCAAAAGATCTGAATAGACATTTTTCCAAAGAGGACATACAGGTGGCTAATAGACATATGAAAATATGCTCAAAGTCACTAATCATCAGAGAAATTCAAATTAAAACCACAATTAATCACTGCACACCTATCAGATTGGCTATCATCAATAAATCAACAAACAACAGCTGTTGGTGAGGATGTGGAGAAAGGGGAACCCTCATGCACTGTTAGTGGAAATGCCAACTGGTGCAGCCACTGTGGAAAGCAGTATTCAGTTTCCTAAAAAAAATTTAAAAATGGAACTGCCTTATGACCCAGCAATTCCAGTTTTGAAAATACATCCAAAGAAAACCAAAACACTAATTTGAAAGAATGTATGCACTTCTAGATTCATTGTAGTGTCATTTATAACAGCCAAGATTTGGAAGCAGCCCCAGTGCCATCAGTAGCTGAGTGGATAAAAAAGCTGTGGTACATCTGCACAATGAAATAGTGTTCAGCCATAAAAAGGAAAGAAATCTTACCCTTTGCAATAGCACGGATGAACCTGGAGAGCATTATGCTAAGTGTAAAAAGCCAGTCAGAGAAAGACAAGTACCATGTGATTTCAATTATATGGGGAATCTAATGGGGAAAAAAAAATAAAGTAACAAAAAAGAAACAGACTCATAGATACAGAGAGAAGGCTGACAGCTGTCAGAGTGGAGGAGGTTAGAAAGCTAGGTGAAAAGGTGAAGGGTTAAGAAGAAGAAAAAATACTTATAGACATAGGCAGCAGTATGGCAATTACCAGAGGGAAAGGGGGATGGGCAGAGGAAGAAGAGGATAAAACAGGTATACCGGTGATGGAAGGAGACTTGACTTGGGATGGTGAACACACAATACAATATGATGTATATAGAATTGTAGACCTGAAACCTATATAATTTTATTAACCAATGGCACTATAATAAATAATAAATATTTTAAGAAATGGGTAAAAAAATCTAAATAGACTACATACTAAAAATGATTTACAATAAACAATAAGCAAGTGAAAAGATATTCAATGCAATTTGTCCATAAGAAATGCAAATTAACATATAAATGAGATAGTACTACCATGTGTATGTATGTGTGTGTGTATATATATATTAGAGACCCAGTGCACAAAATTAATGCACGGGGGGGGGGGGTGGCCCTCAGGCCAGCCTGCACCCTTTCTAATCTGGGACCCTTCGAGGGATGTCCGACTGCCCGTTTAGGCCCGATCCCTGATGTCCCCTACATGGGCAGTCAGATATCCCTCTCACAATCCAGGACTGCTGGCTCCCAACTATTCGCCTGCCTGCCTTCCTGATTGCCCCTAACCACTTCTGCCTGCCAACCTGATCACCCCCTAACCACTCCCCTGCCAGCCTGATTGATGCCTAACTGCTCCCCTGCCAACCTGTTTGCCCCTAACTGCCCCCCCCCTGCTGGCCTGGTCACCCCTAATTGCCCTCCCCTGCAGGCCTGGTCCCCCCCCCAACTGCTCTCCCCAGCAGGCCTGGTCCCTCCCAACTGCCCTCCCCTTCTGGCCATCTTATAGCATCCATCTTGTGTCCACATGGGGGCAGCCATCTTTGACCACATGGGGGAAGACATCTTGTGTGTTAGAGTGTTGTCAATTTGCACATTACTCTTTTATTAGGTAGGATAGAGGCCTGGTGCATGGGTGGGGGCTGGCTGCTTTGCCCTGAAGGGTGTCCTGGATCAGGGTGGGAGTTCCCCTGAGGCATGGGGCACCCTGGGAGAGGGGCTTGTGGTGGTTTGCAGGCTGACAACACCCCCTGGCGACCCAAGCGGAGGCCCTGGTATCTGGGATTTATTTATCTTCTATAATTGAAACTTTGTAGCCTTGAGTGGAGGCCTGGGCCTGCCAGGGTGTGCGGAAAGCTTGACTTCCTCCATTGCTGGGGAAACCGAAGCTTCTTGCTGCAGCCATCTTGGTTGGGTTAATTTGCATACTCACTCCTGATTGGCTGGTGGGCGTGGCTTGTGGGTGTAGTGGAGTGATTGTTAATTAGCATATTACTCTCTTATTGGATAGTGTGTGTGTGTGTGTGTGTGTGTGTGTGTGTGTGTATTAGAACTAGAGGCCGGGTGCACAAAATTCGTGTACTGGGGGGGGGGTGTCCCTTTCCCAGCCTGCACCCTCTCCAATCTGGGACCCCTCAGAGGATGTCTGACTGCCGGTTTAGGCCCCTGTGGGATTCAGCCTAAACCGACAGTCAGACATCCCTCTCACAATCTGGGATGCTGGCTCCTAACCGCTTACCTGCCTGCCTGCCTGATTGCCCCTAACCGCTTCTACCTGTCAGCCTTAACACCCCCTAACTGCTCCCCTGCCAGCCTGATTAACATCGAACTGCTCCCCTGCCGGCCTGGTTGCCCCCAACTGCCCTCCCCTGCCAGCCTGATCTCGCCCCCAACTGCCCTCCTCTGTTGGCCAACTTGGTTCTGATTGGTCTGTTTCTATGCCAGTCAGCGTCAAAAGCTCCACCTCCTAGGCAGCCATTGGCTCCTCACAGTTCACTCAGATTTGGTTCTGATTGGTCAGTTTCTATGCCAGTCAGTGTCTCTGGGCCTATCAATAGGGCCTGATTTGAAAGGCCAGCCCCAGTGGAAGTCTGCAGAGAAATGGAGGCGCAGCTGCTGGAGAGAAAGAGAGAGGTAAGTGCTGATCAACACCTGCTGTCGAGGCTATGAATCAGAGCCTGCTTCTCTCTTCAGGCCTTTCTCCATTGATTTTTAGAGAGCGTACAAGAGAGAGGGAAAGACAGAGAGAAACATCAATGTGAGAGGGACACTTTGATTGGTTGCCTCATGCATGATCCCTGACCTGTGCCCTGGCCAGGGAGGAGCCTGCAACCTAGGTGCATGCCCTTGACCAGAATTGGACCTGGACCCTGTGGTCGGCAGGCTGAGGCTTTATCCACTGAGCCAAATAAGCTACGGCAGGATATGACATTTCTTAGACCCTCCAGCAGTGAACCTTCATTTTTTCCTCCAGGAGTGAGGTGGAAAAACCCTAGATCACCTTCTTAGATTCTTATTAGGCAAGTTACCAAGAACACTGCAAGTGGCGTACTGGGAGCTTAGCCAATGCGCTGTCAGAAAAGGTGTTTCCTCTGCAGCTCATGTGCAGAGGTGGGACTGCTGGCAAGGGCCTGTCCTCGGCTGTGGCGGCTGCGAGCAGTTCCTCTCCCCACTCCCCTCCCCTCTCTCCCCTCTCCCCTCATTTCTCTCCTGTCCCCTCCTGGCCTGTGCTCGGCCACAGTGGCTGCGGACAGGTGTGGGTGGGCCTGACCTCTCCTCTCTGGGCCTGCACTCAGCCACGGAGGCTGCAGGTGGGTGAGGGTGGGCCTGCCCTCTCCTCTTCAGGCCTGCCCTCAGCCGTGGCGGCTGCAGGCGGTCCCACCCACTCCTCTCTGGGCCTGCCCTCGGCCATGATGGCTTGGGCAGGACCCCCTGTCACTGTCTCCATTTCCACTCCGGGCCTCACCTGCACACACAGCCTCCTCCTGACCAGTTGTGACTGTTATGGCATCCCCGCTAATTTTCATATTACCTCTTTATATATATATATAGATGAGTGAAACCATCTGGTTCTTAGCTTTTTCTGCCTGACTTATTTCACTTAGAATAATATTCTCAAGATCCATCCATGTTGTCACAAATGGTAGCGTTTCATCTTTTCTTATGGCTGAGTAGTATTCAATTGCGATTATGTACCACATCTTCTTTACCCAGTCTTCTACTGAAGGACACCTTGGTTGTGTCCATGTCTTGAGCACTGTGAATAATGCTTCAGTGAACATAGGGGTGTATATATCTTTGCAAATGTATGCTTTATGATAGTTCTATTCTTAAATTTTTGAGGAATCACCAGACTGTTTTTAATAGTGGCTGCACTAGTCTACATTTCCACCAACAGTGAATGGGGGTTCTCTTTTCTGCACAACCCCTCCAACATTTGTTATTACTTGTCTTGTTGATTATAGCCATTCTAACATTGTGAGGTGGTAACTCATTGTAGTTTTGATTTGTATTTCCCTAATAGCTAGTTAGGTTGAACATCTTCTCATACATCTGTTAGCTGTTCATATGTCTTCTTGGGAGAGTGTCTGGTCAGGTCCTCTTCCCACTTTTTAATTGGGTTGTTTGTTTTTTTGGCGTTGAATTTTATGAGTTCTTTATATATTTTGGATATTAAACCTTTGTGGAACTATTGTTTGCAAATATCTCCCATTCAGTCTTACGCCTCTTTGTTTTGTTGTTGGTTTCATTTTAGTTTTATAGTCCCATTCATTTATTTTTGCCTTTACTTCCCTTGCCTTTGGAGTCAATTTCATAAATGTTCTCTATGATCAAGGTCAATATGTTTATTACCCATGCTTTCTTCTATGTAATTTATTGTTTCAGATTTTATATTTATGTCTTTGATCCATTGAGTTAATTTTTGTACATGGGGACAAACTGCAATCAAGTTTCATTCTCTTCATGTGGCTTTCCAATTTTCCAAGCACAAATTATTTAAGAGGTTATCTTTAATCCATTGTACGTTTCTGGCTACTTTGTAAAAAATTACTTGTGTTTTTATGTATGTGCTCATAGTTCTGTTCCATTGGTTTGTGTGTCTGTTTTTCTGCCAATACCATGCTATTTTGATTATCATAGCTCTGTAATATAATTTGAAATCAGGTAGTGTGATACCTCAGGCTTCATTCTTTTTTCTCAAGATTGCTTTGGCCATTTGGGGTCTTTTGTGGTTCTATATAAACCTGATAAGTTTTTGTTCTATTTCTTTAAACAGTGAAATTGGTATTTTGATGGCAATTGCATTAAATCTGTATATTGTCTTGGGTAATACGACTATTTTAACTATGTTGATTCTTTCAATTCATGAACACAGGATATTTTTCCATGTTGTTATGTCTTTTTCAATTTCTTTTTATACTGGTTTGTATTTTTCAGTATATAGGTCTTTCATGTTCTTTGTTAAGTTTATTCCTATTTTATTTTTTGTTGCATTTGCAAAAAGAATTGCTTTTTTTTTTCATTTCTTTTTCTGAAGATTAATTAGTATACAGGAAGACAGTAAATTTTTGTAGATTAATTTTTTATCTTGAAACTTTACTGTATTTGTTTATTGTTTCTAATAGTTTTTTGTGGCATCTTTAGAGTTTTCCATGTACAGAATAATGTTGTCTGTAAAAAGTGACACTTTTACATCTTCCTTCCCAATTTAGATGCCTTTTATTTCTTTCTCTTGCCTTATTGCTCCCAGTAGGACTCCCAGCACGAAGTTGAATAAGAGTGGTGAGAGTGGGCATCTTCTCTTGTTTCTGATTGTAGAGAAAAAACTTTCCGTTTTTCACTATTGGATATATTAATTAAGGGCTTATCATATGTGGCCTTTATTATGTTGATGTATGTTCCTTCTATTCCTATTTTACTGAGTGTTTTGATCTTAAATGAATGCTCTATCTTATCAATTGCTTTTTCTGTGTCTATTGATACAGTCATATGATTTTTATTCTTTCTTTTGTTGATGTAGTGTATTATATTGACTGATTTGTGTTATTGAACCATCCTCATGCCACTGGCATGAACAACATTTGTTTGTGATGTATTATTATTTTTTGATGTATTTCTGTATTTAATTTGCTAACATATTGTTTAGGATCTTTGCATCTGTATTCATCAGAGATATTGGTCTGTAGTTTTCTTTTTTGTGTTATCCTTGCCAGGTTTTGGTATCAGGACTATGTTGGCCTCATAAAATGTATTAGGCAGTATTAATAACCTCTTCTTAAATTTTTTGGAAGAGTTGAGAAGAATAGGTTTTAAATCTTCTTTGAACATTTGGTAGAATTCACTGGTGAAGCCATCTGGTCCTGAACTTTTATTTTTGGGGAGGTTTTTGATGGTTGTTTCAATTTCCTCACTGCTTATTGATCTATTTAGATTTTTCATTTCTACTAGATTATTTAATTTGGTGGCATATAGTCTTTAATAGTATGATCCTTTGTATATGTGTGAATTTGTACTGACTTCTCCTCTTTCATTTATGATTTTGTTTATATGGGTCTTTTCTCTTTTTTCCTTAGGGAGTCTCACCAGGGTTTTGTCAATTGTATTAATCTTTTCAAGTACCAGCTCTGAGCTGTATTAGTTTTTTATATAGTCTTTTCATTATTTATTTCATTTAATTCTGCTTTAATTTTTATTTTATTTCTTCTTCTGCTGACTTTGGATTGCTTTTGTTCTTCCTTTTCTAGTACTTTAACATGTATTGTTAGGTTGTTTCCTTTGATTTGTCTTGTTTCTTGAGAAATAGGCCTGTAATAATATAAAGTTCCCTCTAATTACTGTTTTGTTTGTTTTTTTTTGTTTGTTTTGATTTTTTTGCATCCCAGAAGTTTTGATATGTTGTATTGTCATTCTCATTTGTCTCTATATATCTCTTAATCTGGACATTTATTTCTTCTCTGACCCAGTTTGTTTAATCTCCAAATATTTGTGGGTTTCTTTACTTTCTTTTTTTGCAGTTGATTTCTAATTTTAAGGCATTGTGATCAGAGAATATGCCTGGTATAATTTCAAACTTCTTTAATGTGTTGAGTCTAGTTTTTTGACCCAACACATGGTCTATCCATGAGAATGTTCTGTGTTCTGGAGAAGAATGTATAATCTGATGTTCTGGGATGAAAGGCTCTGTAAATGTCAACATCCATTTGGTCTAGTGTCATTTAAGGCTGATATTTCATTATTGATTTTACATTTGGTTCATCTGTCTAGAGCTGTCAATAGAGTGTTAAGGTCCCCAACTATGATTGTGTTTTGATATGTTTGTCCCTTTAGTTCTGTGAGTTATTATTTATATATTTTGGAGCTCCCTGATTGGATGCATATGTTATGAAGTGTTATGGCTTCTTGATTTAGTGTCCCTTTTATGATTATAAAATATCCATCTTTGTCTTTTATTATCTTCATTTTCTTGAACTCTATTTTGTCAGACATACGTATTGCTACACTTGCTTTTCTGTGGATGTTATTTGCTTGGAGAATCATTTTCCACCTTTAACTTTGAATCTATCTTTGTTTTTGTGGCTTAGATGTGTCTTTTGAAGTCAACATATGGTTGAGTTTTGTTGCTCTTGTTGTGTGTGTATTTAATCCACTCTGCTACTCTGTGCCTCTTTTTTTGGTGAATTCAGTCCATTTACACTTAGGGTAATAGTTGGTGTATGAGGATTTCCTATATGAGGATAGCCATTTTATCATTTGTTTTCTGGCAGCCTTGTGCATCCTTTGGTTCTTTTCCTTTGTTTTCTGTCTGTTGTTTTATTTGGTGGTATTCCATACTTTTTTTTCTCTCAGTTCTCTTTTTCTAGGCTATGTTACTTAATTGTGTGTGTGTGTGTGTGTGTGTGTGTGTGTGTGTGGTTACCATTAGGATTATTAAAAATAAAGTTGCATATAAATAGTAGTTGTTAATTTTCTTTTGAGTGCATCTGATTCCATCCTCTTTTGCCAGTTCAAACCTTTACCCTTTTAAGTTTTTGTTGTCACAAATTATGCCTGTTTATGCTCTAAGTTTTTGGTTATGTGATTCATAGTATTGTGACCTTATGCTCTTTGTTTTGGGTAGAATAACGCCCTTGAATATTTTCTGCAATGGAAGCTTTCTGGTGATAAAATCCCTCAGCTTCTGTATGTCTGGGCAAGTCTTTATTTCTCCTTCATATTTAAAGGATAATTTTTCTGGATATCTTATTCTAGGGTGGTACTTTCTATCAGTCATTTAAATATTTAGTCCCAGTCTCTTCTGGCTTATAGAGCTTCTACTGAGAAGTCAGATGATATTCCAATGTTTTTTGTTTTTTTTTGTAGGTCACTTCCTTCTTTTCCCTAGCTGCTATGAGAATTTTTTTTTGGTCATTAATTTTTGACAGCTTTAACACAATGAGCCTTGGAGAGGGCCTGTTTAGATTGAGGTAACTAGATGTTCTCTTTGTGACTTGGATTTAAGGATCTAGTTCTCACCATAGGTTTGGGAAGTTCTTATTCATTATTTGTTTGAATAGGCTCTCTATCCCTTTCTCCCTCTCTTCTTCTTCTGGTATGCCTATTTGTCTCATATTATTTTCAAAGAGTTCTTATAAAGCTCTTTCCCTTTTACATGTGCTCAGTTTTCTCTCTACTTCCCTCTCATCATTTCTACATTCCTATCTTCAATGTCTCTAATCCATTCCTCCATCTGGTCTGCTATTTCCTATGCTCAGTAGTTCACTCATAATCTCCTAACTGCATGCTTCATTTACAAGATTTCTGATTGGTTCTTTATTAAAGCTTCAATCACTTGTGTAAAGTACTCACTTTGTTTATTATTGTTTTCATTGAATTGCCTGTCTGTTTTTTCTCACATCTCTTTGGATATTTTCAGAATTGCAGTCTTGAATTCTCTGTCATTTATATCACATATTTCCATGTGTCCCAGCCTACTTTCTGGATATTTTTCACTTTCTGAGCTTTCTCATTATGTGGTTATTCATGGCATTTACTGGTCTCCTTTGTCTAGGCTTTCTCTGAAGAGGTCTTTCTACTATTTTCCAGTTGGTGGCACTGAATCACAAGGTTGTTACCTCTGCAACCTCCCAGAGCTGCCTCCGTCTGCTTCCCTCAGACAATACAGACGTGCTGCTTGCAGGTGGGGTTTATTTTGCCTTCACTGTAATGGTGACTCTGGACCTTCACCAGGTCCCCCTCATATGCCTGACCTGGGGATCAGTCACAGAGAGAAATAGCAACTCTGCTGCAATATCTCTCAATTTACAGATAATGTAGTCCTTGACCACACACCAAGGACAATAGGGAGTGAGTTTTGGGAGTCCAAGGGGTAGCACGGCTCTGTGGTTTTGTTTCCTTGTCTGAAATACCACTGTCCTACAGTGGACAGCCACTGCAGAGCTCCTGCACCGTGTCCTTGCCCAGGCATCTCTGCCAGCTTAACCGCCATTCACACCACTCACCCTCCTGAAGAACCTACTAAGACTCTCTGTTCCTCCCAGCCCATGGCAATGCCTGCTACTGCTGGCTTCCTCCCTTCTATGGGCTGAGCTGGTTGCCAGCTCCTGGCTGCAGGCCTGAGTCCATGGCCTTCTGGGCTCTCCTCCCTTCTCACCTTCCTGTTTATTCTTGGTTGACCGCCTTTAGATGCTTCAATGTGCAGGTCTTTCCAGTGTGCCTCTATACTGAGCAGGGAACCTTTTGTTGAGTCACAATTGAATAACTTGTTGAAGTTTCAGGGGGGAAAGGCCAAGGGGATTTCTCACACTGCCATTCCTCTACATTTGACTCTTAAACAACACTGGTTTACAGGTTTAAACTGTGCCAATCCAATTATCCATATATATTTTCCCATGAATGATGAAAATACATTTTCTCTTTCTTATTATTTTATTAATAACATTATATTTTATCTAGTTTACTTTATAGTAAGAATAGAGTATATAATACATATAACCTACAAAATATATATTAATTGACTGTTTATGTTATCAATAAGGCTTCCAGTCAATAGCAGGTTATTAGTTAAGTTTTAGGAGAGTCAAAAAAGTATACACGCTATTTTTCCTTGGGGACTGTGGCACACCTAACCCCCACATTGTTCCAGGATCAACTGTAGATTTCTAAGCAAAAGGAGCCAATCTGAATGTTTATATGTAGTATGATTTTGTTTAAATGACAGTCTTAACAGGTAAAACTCTAGAACCAGTAAAAAGATAAGTGGTTGCCAGGCTTTTGGTGGGATGGGGAGAGAGGATGGAATGAAAAAAACACAGGGTTTTGTATTGTTTTTGCTTTTTCCAAATCCAGTTACCTCATCAGAATGTTTCTCTTATACTCCTTAGTCCCACCACTTGCTGCAGGTGGACTGTCCCAGCACTTTTATTAAATTTCCTTCCCTTTTGAATTACTTGTGTACCTATGTTGAACATTAATTAATTTATGTCTATACTTGCAACAACATAGTGCAAGTATGTTGCATAGGTTTGTTTAGGGTTTTTGTTTGTTCTTACAATGAAATGATTCTGTATGATACTATAATTATGGATACATGACCCTGTGTTTTTGACAAAATCAATTGAACTTTATAGCACCAAGTGTGAACCATAATGTGTTCAAATAAAACAATTATTTAGGAAGTCAAAGGAGCCCCACAAAGATATGCAGAATGTGTGAAAGCAGTTTAACAGTATTACAGATGTATGGAGCTATTTCAGAGAATGAGGCAGGGGAAAAGGTTCTGACCGAAGTACCTTTAAAAGTGGTTCACTCCAGAAAAGAAACAAAACAAACAAACAAAAAAACAACAACAGGGAGTGTGTAGCAGTAAAGGAAATGAAGACACATAAGCACTGCATTCAGTAAGGCCATAGCCAGCGAAAATCAGAAACTTGCCAGAGGTTTGATTTACCAGTATTATATGAATATGGGTTTAACTGTAACAAATGTAATGCAAGATTGTGATACTAGAGACACTGAGTGTGGGGTACATGGGAATTCTCTGTACTATCGTCATAATTTTTCTGTATATCTAAGGCTCTCCTCCAAAATGCAGGGAGCTAAGTTGAGTTTGAATTTGGATGATGAGTCATTTTTAGTATAAGTGTGACCTACACAATATTTGGGATGGACTTATCCTGGAAATTGTTGTTTGTCTGAAGTTTGTATTTAACTGTATAAGAATACGCTGCACATAACAGGCTCTCTCCATAAATATCCGCTGAATAGATGAATGAACTGTAAATAGCACAGCTCTCATTAACCCATTGACAAAACTGTCAGTTACTGATTATTTTAGAATAACATATTTCTGCTTGTCCAGCATCTCATCTTCCTAGTTCGATGCTACATCAAGTGTCCAGTTTGTCTTTGCTTTCCTGTAGCAATGGGAGTGAACAGGGTTGTTATAACTTGGAGCAGTTCCCAAATTCCCATGTGGGAGAAGCATAGAAACAACAATGGGAGAGGGGTTACCTAAGGAAAAGTTCATTTAGAGAAACCTAAGAAAAGTGAGAATTACAGATGAAAGCATAATTGGGGATTATATTTTGAAAAGTGAAGTGACCTTCACATTACACTGAGTGAACAAGTATACAAGGCTTTTAGCTGACAGGGATATAGTAAACCAGGATTGTTGTGGGGACAGGGAGGAGGCTGGGTTAGGGCATGGAGTCAGGGGGCATGTGGATAATGTTTCCATTACAGGACTAATTTATTTTAGAGGGAGAACATTAAGAAGTCAATGAGTTTCTATCTGGTTTTTCTTAGTTTGGAAATCTTCTCAACCCATAACAGATTTTATCATGACCTTAGTATATTTTTAAGTTAGCACTTGATAGAAAATAAACTTATACTCTAAATATTTATAAAATATATTTTAAGTAGTGCTAGAACATTTCCTTTGTCAGAAGGACATCTTACCAATCTGCATAGAAATACTAAAATTCTTGTAGTTTTGTCCATTTTGTTGAGGTTTCTACCATCTGCATATTGAATTTTGGTTACTAAGGTTGAGCAGCTTTGTGGCCTGCTGAGATTGCCAACATCTGCCTTATTTCTTTTAATGCTTTCTCTTTTCCTAATATCCAGCATGAATTGACTTTTAATGGATGGGGCTGATGTTAACTTTGCCTTCTATTAAAAAATAAACTTTTCTTATGCATCTAAATCTTTTCCTCTTGCTCCAAACACTTGCTGGACAATAAGCATTTTGCAGAATGTAATTATTACAGAGGAGCAGAACTATTCTTTATGTAGTACAATTTACCTATTGCAGAGCACAGCATCCCGTTCTACAATGCACAGTAGTCATAATGGCCTCCATAGACCCTCTCGGCTAGCTCTATTTTTGCATGTGATTCATTTTAATTTCAGAAGCACAAAGGGGATTATGTTTCTATTGGAAGGTCTTGAGTAAGCCCTACAGCAGGAGACCTGCTATGTCATTTGTTCTATGAAAAGCATGCATTCATGTATTGTGGACTGTGTCTAAAATCTATATATATAAAAGCCTAAGTGACCAGCTGACTGGCCAACTGGCTGTTAGATATGATGCACACTGACCACCAGGGGGCAGATGCTCAGTGCAGCAGCTGCCAAGCAACAACAACTTTGCAGGGTGCCCTCTCGCACTCTGGGACCCCTAGGGGGATGCCGGACTGCCAGTTTTGGCCCAATCCCCACAGGCCATGCCAAGGGACCCCACCAGTGCATGGATCCGTGCACCGGGCCTCTAGTATAAATATAAGATACTGAAGGTTCTCTTACTGAGTAACCAGTCATATGCATTTTTTTTCCCAGTTTAAAATCAGGACACTTTACTGTGAAAAACATTTATTTCATAAGTTCCAGCAGTTTACTCTCAAATTGGAAACTGATTTAAAATCATCATCCCCAAATTGCTTCTTTAGATATCTGGTAGCCAATTTGGGACAAAGAGGACAAGACAGTCTGTAGTCTTTGTTATTTACTTGTTAAAATTAGGCTATAAATATAGTTACTGTGCACAATTTCTAAAGAATTTTCTCAGTTTTATTGAAATTTTTGCTATTTGCTTCAGAAATTTGGTTATTAAGATAGTGACTAATAAGATAAATTATTAAATCACAACAATGACATTGATGTTTATAATATAGATTAACTTGGTATGAAGTTAGAACCACTAGACACATCAGAAGATGTGACTTGAAGTTCTAAGTTCACCATGTCCTAGCTGGTAGTTAGTACTGACCATTTCATATTTGAACAATTCTATTACTTGTCTTTTAAAGAACTGAGATCTACAACTAATAGTAATTGATGGAATTAGAGATACTTGATAAGAAAATGAGAATATGTTTGCAAGGACTAAAATGATGCAAAAATACATACCACACAAAATTTTATCAAAATATAGCTGTCACATCAATACTTTTATCATAAGATTACAATTTACAGCCAAACAAATTAAACTCCCAATATAAAAAGCAGAAAAATAACATTACAAAATAAATTAACAAATTCACAGTCAACATGAGAGATTTTAAAGCAGCTCTATCAATAACTTGTGTATCAAGCAGACAAATAACTTATGATAGCATAAAATGCTTGAAAAGCAAAATTAAAAAGTGTGACCTAATAAATAACTTATATAAAGACAAACCTACAATCAATAAATGGAGAACTATGTAGTTCATAGAAGTCACATGAAACATTTACAGAAGGTTTATGGAATGTTTTTTTTTTAATGTTTAAATTTTAGGTCACAAAGTCTAAAAAATTTCAGAGAATTGATGCAATGCAAATCAAGTTTTCTGACTACAATGCAATTAAAGTATAAAGTAACAGCAACAACAATAATAAATCCATCATGGTAGCCAGCTTTAGGGTGACTGGTGATCCTTGACTTCTGGAATTCAACTTTTGTGTATTACCCTTCCGTGTGGTCATAGTTGATCTCCTCACCAATAAATTGTGATGTAAGTCATGTCATGTCTGCCTAAGACTAGGTGATAAAGGACATCAGAACTTCCTTCTTGCTATGTCTTGGATTGCTTGTTTGAGAGGAACAGGAAGAAGCTCTGCAAGGAAATCTGCAAGGGAAGGAGCTCAGGCCTCTGACAAAAGCCTGACGAATAATGGGGTCTCCATACAAGAGCCACATGAGTAAACCACCTTGGACTGGATCCCCCAACCTCCTACAACCTTCAGAAACCTGAAGGCTTGGCAACATTTCCACTGAAACCCCATGGGACCTGGAGTAAGAACCACGTAGCCACATCTCTATTAAATTTCTGGCATCGGAAACAAAAGGACATAATAAACATTTGTGGTTTTAAGCTACCAAGTTTCAGGGTAATTTGTTAGACAGCAATGGATAATTAATAAATTTATAAACCTGGAAAATAAATATTTTATTCCCAAATAATTCCTTGTTCTGATTATTTTTTACTTATTTTGTGGATATTTTCAATATTACACTAGAGCAATAAAAAGAATAGCATGAACCTCCATTTCTCATTAGTCATACTTTTTTCTTTTTTTTAGCTATTGCTTTGATGATTAAGGCTGCCTTTTTTCCTTTTTTATTTTATTTTTTATTGTCTAAAGTATTACATATGTCTCCTTTTTCCCTGATCGGCCCCTCCCTGGCCACGCCCACCTTCAGGAGAAGCCCCCACAGGTCCAGTGTTCATGTCCACTGGTTATGCTAATATACATGCATACAAATCCTTTGGTTGATCTCTCAACCCTCCCTCCTGCCCCACCTTCCCTCTGAGGTTGGATGGTCTGTTCAGTGTTTCTTTGTCTCTGGATCTATTTTTGTTCATCAATTTATGTTGTTCATTATATTCCACAATATGATATCATGTGATATTTATCTTTCTCCTACTGGCTTATTACATTTAGCATAATTCTTTCCAGGTCCATCCATGCTGTTGTGAATGGTAAAAGTTCCATCTTTTTTATAGCAGCATAGTATTCCATTGTGTAGATGTACCACCGTTTTTTAATCCACTCATCTGCTGATGGGCACTTAGGTTGTTTCCAAATCTTAGCTATGGTGAATTGTGCTGCTATGAACATAGGGGTGCATATATCCTTTCTGATTGGTGTTTCTGGTTTCTTGGGATATAGTCCTAGAAGTAGAATCACTGGGTCAAATGGGAGTTCCATTTTCAACTTTCTAAGTCTTCCACAGTGGCTGACCAGTCTGCATTCCCACCAGCAGTGCACGAGGGTTCCTTTTCTTCCATATCCTTGCCAGCACCTGTCATTTGCTGATTTGTTGATGGTAGCCATTCTGACAGGTATGAGATGGTACCTCATTGTCATTTTGATTTGCATCTCTCGGATGATTAGTGACTTTGAGCATTTTTTTCTCATATGTCTCTTGGCCTTCCTTATGTCTTCTTTTGAAAAGTATCTATTTAGGTCCGTTGCCCATTTTTTGATTGGGTTGTTTATCTTCCTTTTGTTAAGTTTTATGAGTTCCCTGTAAATGTTGGAGATTAAACCCTTATTGGAGATTACATTGGCTAATATGTTCTCCCATGCAGTGGGCTTTCTTGTTGTTTTGTTGATGATTTCTTTTGCTGTGCAGAAGCTTTTTATTTTGATGTAGTCCCATTTGTTTATTTTCTCCTTAGTTTCCATTGTCCTAGGAGCTGTATCGGTAAAGACATTGTTACGACATATGTCTGATATTTTGCTGCCTGTGGATTCTTCTAAGATTTTTATGGTTTCCCATCTTGCGTTTAAGTCCTTTATCCATTTTGAGTTTATTTTTGTGTATGGTGTAAGTTGGTGCTCTAGTTTCATTTTCTTGCATATATCTGTCCAATTTTCCCAGCACCATTTATTGAAGAGACTGTCTTGACTCCATTATATGCTCTTGCTTCCTTTGTCAAATATTAATTGAGCATAATGGCTTGGGTTGATTTCTGGATTCTCTGTTCCATTGGTCTACATGTTTGTTCTTGTACTAGTACCAGGCAGTTTTGAGAATAGTGGCTTTGTAATATAGCTTGATATCTGGTATTGTGATCCCTCCGATTTTGTTCTTCTTTCTCAGGATTGCTGCGGCTATTCGGGGCCTTTTTTAATTTCATACTAGAGCAGCCGTGGGCAAACTATGGCCCGCGGGCCGGATCCGGCTGTTCTATCTGGTTCTCTTGCTCTCCTCTCCGCTCCTTTACTTTGAATTTATATTAGTTCACACAAACACTCCATCCATGCTTTTGTTCCGGCCCTCCGGTCCAGTTTAAGAACCCATTGTGGCCCTCGAGTCAAAAAGTTTGCCCACCCCTGTACTAGAGGCCTTATGCACGAAATTCATGCAAGGGCCTTGGCCCACGCAGCCCCGGCTTCATTTGGAAGGTCATCCAGAAGGATGTTTGGAAGGTCGTTCAGCTATCTGGTCTAATTATTATTATAGATAAAATTTGGAGAGTTTGGTCTAAGATTGTGAATATGCCATTAGTATTTTAATGGGGATTGCATTGAATCTATAGATTGCTTTGGGTAGTATGGGGATTTTAATGATGCTGATTCTACCAATCCATGAACACAGTATATTCTTCCATTTGTTTATGTCTCCCTATCTCTTTTTACAATGTCCTTAGTTTTCCGAGTACAGGTCTTTTACCTTCTTATTTAAGATTATCCATAGGTATCTTAATATTTTTGTTGCAGTGGTAAATTGGGATTTTTTTGTTTTGTTTCTCTTTCTGTAAGTTCATTATTGATGTATAAAAAAAGCCATAGATTTCTGGTTGTTAATTTTGTATCCTGCTATGTTGCTTAATTCATTTATTAAGTCTAGTAGTTTTTTGATGGAATCTATGGGATTTTCTATGTACAATATCATGTCATCTGCAAATAATGACAGTTTTATATCTTCTTTTCCAATTTGGATGCCTTTTATTTCTTCTTCTTGTCTGATCTCTATGGCTAGCATTTCCAGTGCTATGTTGAACAGGAGTGGTGAAAGTGTCTGGTTCCTGTTCTTAGGGGAAATTGTTTTAGTTTTTGCCCATTGAGTATGATGTTGGCTGTAGGTTTGTTATATAAGGCTTTTATTATGTTGAGGTATGATCCCTCTGTTCCCACTTTGCTGAGGTTCTTATCAAGAAAAGGTGTTGGATTTTGTAAAATGCTTTTTCTGCATCAATTGATATGATTATGTGATTTTTTGTCTCTCAATTTGTGTGATGTATAACGTTTATTGATTTGCAGATATTGTACCATCCTTCCATCCCAGGAATAAATCCCACTTGGAAATGGTGTATGATCTTTCTAATGTAATGCTGGATCTGATTTGCTAGAATTTTGTTGAGGATTTTAGCATCTATGTTCATCAGGGATATCGGTCTGTAGTTCTCTTTCTTTGTGATGTCTTTATCTGGTTTTGGAATTAGGGTAATGCTGGCTTTATAGAAAGAGCTTGGATTTTTCTTCCTCTTGAATTTTTTGGAGTAGTCTGAGGAAGATAAGTTTTAGTTCCTCTTTGATTGTTTGCAAGAACGTCCCCTGTAAAGTTGCCTGGACCAGAGATTTTGTTTGTTGGAAGATTTTTGATTACTGATTCAATTCCATTGCTAGTTATTGGCCTATTTGGGATTTTTTTTATCCTTCCTGATTGGTTTTTTGAAGCTTGTATTTTTCTAAGAATATGTCCCTTTAGTCTAGGTTGTCCAGTTTGTTAGTGTTGTTCATAGTATTTTTTTTACAGTCCTTTGTATTTCTGTGGGGTCGGTTGTTACTTTACGTCTTTCATTTCTGATTTTGTTTTTTTGGGTCCTCTCCCTTTGTTTCTTGGTCAGCCTGGCTAAAGGTTCATCAATCTTGTTTATCCTTTCAAAGAACCAGCTTTTGGTGTTATTGATCTTTTGTATTGATTTTCAGTCCCTGTGTCTTCTATTTCCACTCTGATCTTTATTATTCCCTTCCTTCCACTTACTCTGGACTTTTCTTGTTGCTCAATTTCTAATTCTTTATGTTGTAGGGTTAGATAATTTATTACAATTTTTTTTGAGGTAGGTCTGTAGAACTCTCAACTTCCCTCTCAGGACTTCTTTCACTGTGTCCCATAGATTTTGGATTGTTGTTTCCATTGTCATTTGTTACCAGGATGCCTTTATTTCTTCTTTGATCTATTTGGTAACCAGTCATTCTTTCACAGCATGCTATTTAGTGTCCAAGTATTTGATTTTTTTCATTGTTTTTATTATAGTTGATTTCTAATTTTATGCTTCTGTGATCTGAGAAGATGCTTGGTATGATTAATATCTTCTGTGTCCTAATATGTGGTCTATCTTTGAAAATGTCTCATGTGCACTTAGAAGAATGTATATTCTGTAGCTTTGGAGCCAATTGTTCTGAAGATGTCAATTAAATCCATCTGATCTACTGAGTCATTTAGGATTGATGTTTCTTTGCTAATTTATTATTTAGAAGTTTTATCCGGTGGTGTCAATGGTATATTAAAGTCCCCTACAATGGTTGTATTAATGTAAATCTCACCCTTGATACCTTTTATAAGTTTTTTTTTATGTATTTGGGTGCTCCTCTATTGTGTGCTTATATGTTTATCAGAGTTATATCCTCTTGATGAATTGCTCCCTTTAGTGTTGTGAAGTGGCCTTCTTTATCTCTTGTTATGACCTTCACTTTGAGGTCTATGTTGTCAGATATAAGTATTGCTACCCCAGGTTCTTTTTTGTTGTTGTTTTTTTTTTTTTTCATTTCCATTTGCCTGAAATTTTTTTTCCCATCCTTTCACTATCAGTCTGTATGAGTCCTTTGTTCTGCCGTGGGTGTCTTTTAGACAGCAGATATATGGGTCATGATTTCCTATCCATTCAGCTACCCTATGTCTTTTGATTGGAGCATTTAATCCATTTACGTTTAAGGTTATTATTTACTAGAGGCCCCATGCAAGAAATTCATGCATGGGGGGGGGGTCCCCTCAGACCAGCCTGCACCCTTTCTAATCCGAGACCACTTGGGGGATATCTGACTGCTAAAGCGGCAGTCGGACAACCCTCTCACAATCCAGGACCACTGGCTCCTAACTGCTCACCTCTCTGCCTGCCTGATCACCCCTTACTGTCCCCCCTGCTGGCCTAGTCATCTCCCAATGCCTCCCCACCGGCTTGGTCACCCCCAACTGCCCCCCTGCTGGCCTGACCTCCCCCAACTGCCCCATCCACCAGCCTGTTTGCCCTCAACTGCCCCCCCCCCCCCCCGCCAGCCTGGTCGCCCCACAGAGACTGCTGTTCAGTCGTTTGGTCATCCCTCACTAACCCCCCTGCCTGCCTTGTTGCCCCATGTAGCTTGCTGGTCGGTTGTCCTTCAGGTTGTTTCAGTCATGACAGCCCCTGGCTTTTTTTTATATATTTTATTGATTTTTTACAGAAAGGAAGAGGGAGGGATAGAGAGTTAGAAACATCAATGAGAGAGAAACATCAATCAGCTGCCTCCTGCACACCCCCTACTGGGGATGTGCCTGCAACCAAGGTACATGCCATTGACCGGAATCGAACCTGGGTCCCTTCAGTCCTCAGGCCAATGCTCTATCCACTGAGCCAAACCAGTTAGGGCCAGCTCCTGGCTTTTTATATATTAGGATAGGTATTTGTTTGCCACTATTTTTATTCTTTATGCCTGTGTTCCTTCTTTCCATCCTATTTCTTCTTTTTTATAGAAGTTTCTTTAGCATTTCTTGTATTGCTGGCTTGGTGGTAATAAGGTCCATTAGCCCTTTTTTGTCTGTGAAGCTCCTGGTTTCACCTTCAATTTTGAATGATAGCCTTGCTGGGTATAGTATTTTTGGATTCAGTCCCTTGTTTTGCACCCCTTTGTTTATTTAATTCCATTCCCTTCTGGACTGATGTGTTCCTGTTGAGAAATCAGTTGATAGTCTAAAGGGAGATCCCTTATAGGTAACTTTCTGTCTCTCTGGAAGCCTTTAAGATTCTTACTTTGTCATTGATGTTTGCCCATTTACTAGGTGTACCAGTTAATAATGCAGATTTTGTAATCAAAGAAAATATGATAATTTCAAGAGAAACACCAAAAGTGCTTTATTCAAAGTAATATCCATTGCTAGCTACATATTTCCCCCATCTTTCAGGTAATTTGTGGATACTGTCCCAATACAATTTTTCTTGTTTTGAGGCAAACCATTCAGAGACCCAATTTTCCATTTCTTTGTATGTTTTGAACTGCTGCTCAGAAAGGGTGTGTGCCATCCATCAGAACAAGTGGTAATCTGAAGGAGCAAGGTCTGGTGAATACAGTGGGTGGGTTAATACCTCCCAGGCAAGATCTTTTAATTTGTCTTTGGTGTGTGTGATGGTGTAAAATCATGAAGCAAAATTATTTTGCCGTGTCTTCTGGCACATTCTGGTTGCTTCATGATCAAAGCATGGTTCAAATTGATTATTTTTTGTCAGTAGTGATCAGTTTTAGTGGTTTCACCTGGTTTTAGAAGCTCATAATATACCACAGCTTCCTGATCCCACCAAATGCAGAGCATTGTCTTCTTTCCGAAGCGATTTGGCCTTGCAGTTGATGTTGATGGTTGACCTGGATCAACCCATGATTTTGTGCATTTGGGATTCTCAAAATAAATCCACTTTTCATCGTCAGTCACAATTTGATGCAAAAAAGACTTCTGTGTTGTTGAAGCAACATTTTACTGATAACTTTTCGGTTTTCCATTTGTCTTTTGTTCAGTTGATGTGGCACCCATTTTCCTTCCTTCAAAATCTTTCCCATTGCTTGTAAACGATCAGAAATTGTTTGCTGAGCAATGTTTAATCTTTCTGCAAGTTGTTTTTGAGTTTGACACACATCTTCATCCAATAGTGCTTGTAATTATTGGTCTTCAAACTTTTTTGGTTGACCTGGATATTCTTTGTCTTTCACATCAAAATCATCATTTTTAAAGAGTTTAAACCAGTGTTCACAAGTATTTTGAGATGGAGCATGTTCACCATAAGCTTCCCGAAGTATACAATAACTTTTTCTTCAAAATAAAGTAATGAATTAAAACTTCCCACAAATGCTCTTTTTTTGGCATGAAATTCAACATTTTTAAGCGTAAAAATATCTATGATGTTAACACCTTCAGCAAATTTGACATATGAAGTTTTGAAGCTTGCTGTCAATACAACAATATAGCATACATATCAAATTGCATATATATCTACATATGTGTAACTCCATCTATTGAAAAAAATCCACATTATTAACCAGTACACCTAGTAATTATGATGTGTGTTGGTGTCAGTCTTTGGGTTGATCTTGTTTGGGACTTGTGTCTTCTTGGATTTGTGTGATTTTTTTCCTCCCAATATCAGGGTAGTCGTTATTTCAAACAGGTATTCTATAACTTGCTCAGTTTCCTTTCCTTCTGGCACCCCTATTATGTGTATGTTCTTTCTTTTCATGTTGTCCCAAAGCTCTCTTAGGCTCTCCTCTTGGTTTTTAAGTGTGTTTTTTTTTCCAGTTGCTGCTCTGCTTGGGTGTTTTTTCTACCTTGTCTTCTAGCTTGCTGATGCAGTCCTCAGCTTCTTCTAGTCTTCTGTTGATACTTTCCATTGTGTTTTTTATTGCAGCTATGTCATTCTTCATTTCCTCCTGGTTCTTCTTCATTTCCTCTTGATTCTTACACATGTTTTTAAATTTATCTTCCACCTTTTTCAGAGTCCTTATGACCATTGCTCTGAATTCTTTTTCTGACAAATTGCTTGCCTCCATTTTGTTTACTTCCTTGTCTGGTGATGTCTCCTTTTCTTTCATATGGTGTTTGTTAACTTTGTCTCCTCATTTTTGCTGTTCCTTTGTGGTTGTTTCTATGTATTAGATCAAACCTCTATGTCACCCAGAATTTTTTGAGTTTGTCTTATATAGTAGATGTTTTGTGGGACCCAGTGGTGCAATCTCTCAGGTCTTCTGTGCTGGGTATTCCAGGGATGCTCCTTGGGATATTTGGGTTGTCTTGGTGTATTTGGGTCTTGAGTGATATTTCCCATTTATGGATGGAGTCTCCTCTCAGGGTGTCTGGTTATGTGACTCACTTTCTACCACATTGACTGAAAAGCACAAAATACAAGTTGACAAGACACAACACAGAGGGAACAAAACACAAATGTATTCACAAAGCTAATAACCCCGATAAAAGTGATCACCAGAGAAAAGAGAATTAGGAGACAGAAAAGAGAGCAAAAATGATATTGAGGAATGGAAAAAAGATAAAGGGGAAAAGAAGGGGGAAATATACATATATGGGGAGAAAAGTTTACCAAACAAACAAATAAACCAAAAAATCCAAACAACAAACACTCAGAAAGGGGGGGGGGGGGCATAATCTGTGGAGGCAGAGCTTATTTCCAGAAAGTAAGGTAAAGGAATTGAATGAATAGGGGAATGGCCATGGTTCAGTATAGAGGATGTATAAAGAGAATGAGTGGATAAAAAGAAAAGTTAAAAACAAAATAATAAATAATAAAAAGATTTATTTTTTTATTTTATGTTTTTTAATTTATCTACCTACATATTCATCTATTTTTGGAAAAGGAGAATAGAGGAGAGAGCAGATAGGCTTGAGTTTAGTGAGTGAAACTAATTAAGCAATTAGGAGAAGAAGAGAGCAAGAGAGGAGAGGAAAAACAAAAGCATAAAAATTTTTCCTAGTGAAGAAATTGAAAAGAGAATGGTGCATGGGGTTGGAGCAGGGGAGATGAAATTAGATATATGAGTAAGTCAACAGAGACTACAATAATAATAACATGTCAATAAAGCAGATAAAGAAGATCAATTTTTAATAAGCGATAAAAAAAGGAGAGAGAAAAACAAAAGCAGGAACAGGAGAATAGAATCAGGATGAAAAAAGGAGATGTTAGGAAGAAAAGGGTGGCAAAGAATAAAAAAAATAAAATAAAGTTAAATAATGATAAAAAAAAAATAAAAATGCAATGAAGGAAAATAATCCAAAAAAGTAAAAGATTAAAAAAAAAGTAAAATAAAATTAAAAAACACAACTTTTTTCTTAAGTAAAGTATACTATATAATAAAACCCTAATATGCAAATCTACTGGCAGAACAACTGGTCACTCTGACACACACTGACCACCAGGGGGCAGATGCTCAATGCAGGACACTCCTGCATTGAGCTTCTGCCCCCCAAGAGGGAGGCCACTGGTGGTGGCAATTGGGGGGTGGGGCTGGCCAGTGGGTGGTGCCAGGCCACCAACCTAGTTTGGGTGCCAGCAGCGGCCCTCTGATCTCCCTGTCCAGTGATCACCCAGCAGATCAGCCCTGATCCCTGGCCAGGCCCAGGGACCCTACCCTATATATTGGAAACAGTCTCTTATATTTAAAAATTAAAACCTGGCAAGGCTACTCTAATACTGAAAAAACAGGATTATGCAGTGATGACATGCATGGACTCTGTCTTGCACATTTTGTGGTCAGCCCTGATTCTGACACATAACTGTGTGACAAAGCCAATTACTTCTCTCTGCTTCAGTTTTTCCACTGATAAGGTGGGGAAAATGGCACTACTGCCTCGGAAGGATCATGTTATGTACTACATTTTATAATCAGGGCAAAAAAATGTAGCTGCCCATACAATAGCAAGATGCCTTTCACCTGCATGAAAAGTATGGTCATGGTGCATGCAGCATCCTGGATTGTGAGAGGGATCCCCAACTGCCGGTTTAGGCTGACAGTTCTGTTGTGTCTGCCACTTCTGTTTCCTGTTAGGTAGTCAGCACTATGTTGAAGTTCCCAGCGATCCACGACTCCTCTGTGTCTGTCTCCACTATCTTGGGCTTTCAGTCTTATTTACACCAGCGTCTATTTCTGACATAGGCTTTGGGTGGGGGTGTTGCTGTATTAGTTTCTGTGACCAAATGGTCCCTCAACCCAGTTACAGGAGGGCTCCCTGGGGCTATTCAGATTCTTCAATTCCTCTGCAAAGCTTGAGGCTGGGTGTAGCTGCGCTAGTTGCCCGCAGGTGCTGGGAGGGGTTGGCTCTTCAGGAGAAAAATGGCTGCTTAGGTTTGGAGGGTCCAGAATGTCCCAGTTACGTCTCCCTGTCCTGCCCCTCTTCACAGCCTCTCTCCTGCCTCCACAAAACTGCACCTCTACCTGCACCACAGCCTCAGTGAGTGTTTGTAATTGAAAGGTCCTGTGAACTAGGTTTAGGAGGAAAATATAAAGGGAAAAGAACCACACTGCTGCACGTTTCTCTCCCCCACCCCCAATACTGCGTGGCTAGGGCAGTTCTTCAGGCTGCCTTTCTGGGTGCCCTGGATTTAGATCTAGAATCCCCTGCTGCCAGCAGCCCTGTGGACCCCCTTCCACAGCCAAGTGTTACGCATGTCCCCAAGGGACTCAGACTTGGTGCAGCTCAGGTTCCTTCTGACCCTCTTGTCCTGGTAGTCAGGTGTCTCTCTCTCCAGCCCTGATCCTCGATCCTACTGTTCTCCAGGCATCCTCTGTCCTTGCCAGCCACAGATTGTCTCACCAGCTGTGTTAAATTTGCCAATTCCGGGTGGATGTTATTCAATGTAGTTGTTTCTTCTCTCTGTTCAGTGAGAAGGTGCCGGACAAGTCTGCCTATTCAGCCACCATTTTGTCTCTCATTCAAGCCTTCCTTTCTTAAACAAAATTTTTTATTCAATCATATTTCTCACTTCAATATTTTTAAAATTATTGCTATCAATAAATAAAATACTTTATGAGGCAAAACTTTATGATAAGGCAATGATTTATAATGCAAAACACATAAGCATATTGTCTAACCACAACACATGTATTTATCTTTAACACATAAGAAACTAAGGAGAAAAAAAACTACAAAACCATTAGATATTGCAACTTCTTGGATCACCTACAAAATCCTATCTAATAAAAGAGTAATATGCAAATTAACCATCACTCCCCTACACCCAGAAGCCATGCCCACAAGCCACGCCCCACACCAATCAGGAGCGAATATGCAAATAAACCCAACCAAGATGGCTACAGCCACAGAGAGCAGGAGGGAGGCTTGGGTTTCCCCGGCGATGGAGGAAGCCAAGCTTTCCACCTGCCCTTGATGGCCTAGGCCTCCACTCAAGGCTACAAAGTATCAATGATAGAAGATACATAAACCTAAACAGAAATGGCAGCAGCCACGGAGCTGGAAAGAGCAGGAGGCTAGGGTTGCCCCCTGCGATGGAGGAAGCCAAGCTTTCTGCACACCCTGGCTGGCCCAGGCCTCGCTTAAGGCTACAAAGTTTCAATTATAGAAGATACATAAATCCCAATAGAAATGGTGCCGCCACAGAGCAAGCAGAAGGCTTGGCTCCACTCCAGGCTACAAAGTTTCAATTGTAGAAGATAAATAAACCCCAGATACCAGGGCCTCCGCTTTGGTCGCCGGGGGGCGTGGCCTGCCTGAAAAGCACCACAGGCCCCTCACCCAGGCCGCCCCATGCCCCAAGGGAACCCCCACCCTGATCCTGGAAACCCTTCAGGGCAAACCAGCTGGCCCTCACCCATGCACCAGGCCTCTATCCTATCTAATAAAAGAGTAATATGCAGATTGACCATCACTCCAACACACAAGATGACTGCCCCCATGTGGTCAAAGATCCTGCCCCCATGTGGACACAAGATGGCCACCACAAGATGGCCAGCAGGGAAAGGCAGTTGGGAGGGACCCAGGACTGCAGGGGAGAGCAGTTGGGGGTGACCAGGCCTGCAGGGGAAGGCAGTTATGGGCAAACAGGCTGGCAGGGGAGCAGTTAGGCATCAATCAGGCTGGCAGGGGAGTGGTTAGGGGGTGATCAGGCTGGCAGGCAGAAGCAGTTAGGGGCAATCAGGAAGGCAGACAGGCAAGCAGTTGGGAGCCAGCAGTCCTGGATTGTGAGAGAGATCGGGCTTAAATGGGCAGTTGGACTTCCCTCCCTCAAGGGGTCCCAGATTGGAGAGGGTGCAGGCTGGGGTGAGGGACACCCCCTCTCCCCCGTGCACAAATTTCGTGCACTGGGCCTCTAGCATTTATATAAGGTAGGCATGTGTGAATTCAGATTAAAACAAAATGTACACAATGTATCTTCCTGAAATGTCTGTTAAATGTTCTTTACTTCACAATAGCTTTGCTCCCTCAATACCCTTTATCTTTTATATTTACTTTGGAGAAACTGAATTCTTTATCAGTTGATTATCTGTATTTGTCTGATTGCTTTCTTGTTAATGTCATTTTTCCTATTTTCATGTTCCTTCTATTTGATAATATGTTTGCGTCTTGACTTAGATTCTTATTCAACATGTGTGTGTATGGCAATGAGAGGTGGCTTACACTTTCCGTGCCATCAGGTCAGAGCCAATATAAGAGTTGGTGGCTCACATTTAGTGCTGCTAAGATTGGTCTATGGATTTAGGTACTATCAGGTGTTCATGGAGATGGTGCATTCCTTACCGAGTTTCCAAGCAAATAATAATCTAATAGTTTTGGCATCTGTGGATGATAACTATCTAGATTAGTTATACATTGAGAATAGCAAAATATCATTCAATTTGTATTTATTAGTTGGTGCTTGATTTAACATTTTTTGTTTACCCTACAATACATTTTCTTCTGAACAAGCAGAATAAATAATTAAACAAGAATTTCAGTTATTTACTATTTTTTAAAAAAATAATGATAAGTGACCAATGAGTGTCTATTTTCTTTTTGGCTATCATTTTGAAGACACAAATTTTTCTATATTGTTTTTTTTTAATTATTTGTTAATATGATTCTTTTTAATATTTAAATTGTTCCATCTTTGGCCAGTGTGTGTCTTTTCATAGAGTCTAATATATTTTTTGTTTACATGATACTTATTACCATCTGTGTTTTGAGGTATAACTACATGTTCTGGGATTGTTTATTTATTTATTTTTTAAAATATATTTTATTGATTTTTTACAGAGAGGAAGGAAGAGGGATAGAGAGTTAGAAACATCGATGAGAGAGACACATCGATCAGCTGCCTCTTGCACACCTCCTACTGGGGATGTGCCCGCAACCAAGTTACGTGCCCTTGACCGGAATCGAACCTGGGACCTTTCAGTCCACAGGCCGATGCTCCATCCACTGAGCCAAACCGGTTTTGGCTGGGATTGTTTATACATTGTTTATACCCAGGCCTGGAATCCTCATTCTCCTGGAAGTCCTGGACATGGGGAAGTTTTCAGTATTTCTATTTTTCTTTGCTAGGAAGTATGTATGTAAACACTATTTTTATTATGCAGATATTAAATATATTTATTACTAAAATCAGTCAAGAGAGACAACAGATACACACATGCAAAAACAGTACAAATCATCTCTCTTATTTTTGTTTCCCTACCTCAGAACTACCTGGCATTGAATCCAGGGAGTGGAAGGTTCATGAATATATCATGTCATGTGACATCAAGGTCCACCTGTATGGAATTATCACCTGCATGTTCATAATGGTCTTTATGAAAAAAAAAAAAAAAAGACAGTACAATATTTAACATTTTTAAATTATTTTGGTGTCATTTTTACATTTTTTCCTATAGAAATGGCATTTTACTATTTTCCATGCATAGAGAATTGTTAACTTATTTTTGCTAGGTCCTTGTAATTTGAAAACTAGTATTCAGTAGACATTTAAAATAATTGAATTCAAATTTTGTGTAACATTAATAAGCTGACTTCTACACATACTTTGAATAGTTCTTCCTTCTAATAAATGAAAACTTCATCAATTCAAATGCATATTATCCTACTTTGTTCATAAAACCTTATACAACTTTTGGATATTTTCCTGTTCAGAATTAAAAATTACTGAAGCTTGTGTAATAAGGACTTTGTTCTTCATAATTCATTTCCTGTTACTTGCTTATGCAATGAAGCATTATAATTTGTAGTATATTGCTTCACAGGACTTAAAACTTCATTGCTCATACAAAGAAAAGAACAAAGATGAGTCAGGAGTATAAAAAACATTTTCTAGGTAATGAGAAAGTAAATCAACTTTCATTTCTTGCAAATTGATAAGTAGAAAGATTTTACTAATGAGTTCTAGAATTCTGACAATGTAGTGTTTATTTATAGAGTTTTTTCCAAAGAAATATGTTCAAATAAAGTAATCATTATAACTGAGATTGGGTTCCAGGTAAATACAATCTGTGCTCAATTACTTACATAAGAATGAATATAAAATATCTAGCTATACTTTGAAATTGCCATATCTCAATAATTTTAAAACCACTAACACTTTTGACAGACCAGTTAAATAGTATTTGAAATGTACCATGTAGATTTATGTAAAAATTAATGAATCATTCTTACCTTTAAAATATTCAAACTGGCTTTGATTCAGGAATTACTAAGACAAGAGTAGCTGCTCAAAAAAGCCATCTCCATCTCAAAGTGCTCCCAAGCAAGGTTAGTCGAGTGGGTGCAAATCTTCCACATTATCCTTCATTCTCCTATTAGTGTTGGAGGGGTGGAAGATCAAGAAGTTGCATGGGGCTGAAAGCTGAATACCATTTTCCCCTTTAATCTATTTTAAGTCACTTATATAGTAACTAGAGGCCTGGTGCACGGATTTCTGCACGGGTGGGGTCCCTCGGCCTCACCGGCAATCAAGGCTGATCTGGGCCATCTTGACCAGTCTCGATTGGGGCCGATGGGGGCCAGCCAGGGAGGGACCATGGGAGGGCTCCAGGGCATGTCTGGCCCTCTCACCTAGTCCCGATCTGCTGGACCCCAGCAGCAAGGTAACCTACGTGTCAGAGCATCTGCCCCCTGTTGGTCACTGGGCGTCATAGCGACTGGTCCAGTGGTCGACCGAATGTCGACTGATCGGTCAGATACTTAGCATATTACGCTTTTACTATATAGGATAGAGCATCAACTACTTCATAGCATTACTTCAAATACTCTGCAAGTCACCAAAAAGTGTATATCTCCTACCAACGGATTACTGGGAAATACAGAAAATCTGCTCTACATACATAAATGAAGATTTATATGAAAAATCAATATGATTAGGAATGAAAAAGGAGTCACTATTAGAGAAGGCAGGGATTAAAGGGATAAATATCCTCAATAACTTCATGCCAATTAATTTAAAAACAAATAAAATGGCCCTGACCGGTTTGGCTCAGTGGATAGAGCGTCGGCCTGCGGACTGAGGGGTCCCAGGTTCGATTCCGGTCAAGGGCATGTACTTTGGTTGCGGGCACGTCCCCAGTGGGAGGTGTGCAGGAGGCAGCTGATCGATGTTTCTCTCCCATCGATGTTTCTAACTCTCTATCCCTCTTCCTTCCTCTCTGTAACAAATCAATAAAATATTAAAAAAAAATAAAAAATAAAAACAAATAAAATGGAAATATTTTTAGAAAAATACTTATATAAATGTAAAAAAATTTTAAGAAGAAACAGAAAACACATATAATCTATGATCCATTAACACATGTTAGTAAATAAATATCTCCAACCAAGATAACCCCAGGCTCAGATGGGTTTACAAGCAAATCATACCAATCATTCAAAGAAGAGATAATTTCTATTCTTTCTGATATTAAAAGAGAAGTCATATGAACAAAATCACTTTTTACTTAAATATAATACTGATAGCAAAACCAGATAAAAAGAATAAAATAGAGAATAAGAGAACTTAGACAAAATTATTCTGAATAGAAACTACTGAATCTGCGAAGTATAAATGAGAATCATTAGAAATCTTAAAAAGTACCACATTCATTGATAAAAGTAGAAAAAACATTTATTCATCTCAAAGAGGCTGAAAAATAATTCAGTGCAATCTGAAAACACGATAAAACCCTCAGTAAAATAGAAATGGAAGCTTTCTTAATCTAAAAAAAAAGGACCTAGCAAATATGTTATAGTTCAAATCATACTTAATAAGAGAAACATTTAAAACATTCCCTTAAAACTCTATTGAAACTCAAGGCAATTCCCTCACAAAGATAGAGCAACTACTATAGGCAACTTTAAATATATAAATATATATCATAAGAGTGTAATATGCTAATTAGACCACCGTCCTTCGGATGACCTTCCGGACGAAACTGGGGCTGTGAAGGAAGCCCAGGTCCCAGGTGCCAGAGGGAAGCCGGGTCCCACATGCCAGAGGGAAGCCGGTGCTGGCAGCCGGGAGAAGGAAGGCCTACTCTTGCACGAATTTTGTGCATCAGGCCTCTGGTATATAAATGTCTACTGAAGAATTATTGCTCTAAACTCTATAGTAGCAATTCTTGGAGTCAAATCATAGCCTCAAGAGCTGCAAGGGGACAGTCAATGTGGAAAGGATGGAGGACAGATTTCAAAAGGTCCTAGGTTCTAAGGACCACAAAATTCTCCAAGAGCTCTTACTCAAAATAGACCTCAATGGGACAGAAAGGCTCAGCTGGCAGATTTGAGAACCACAGTCAAAACAAGGAGAGGACTTTGCACTTGGTAATCTGCCAGTGAGTGCAAGTGCCTGTGGCAAGACCTAAGGCAGCTGGGTGGTCTAGGGGCAGCGATTTCCACATTTCTCTGGAAAGACTGTGCCTGGCACTGCTTAGAAACTCATGGCAATAAAAATGGAATTATTCAGGGCCCCTACTCTGGGAGAAAAGGACAGAGCCGAACAAGATACAAAAGGAGGGGACGATAAAAGAGACAGTTCTAGAAAGGTGACTAGATGTAGAGGTCATATTTTTAATAATTAATCATAACAGCACAATGGGAGTACAAGAACCCTCAGCTGAGACTGCTGTCCTGATTCACACCTACCCTCAAACTCTTAACACCACGGAGAAGCCTTAAACACAAAAGAAAGGACTTGAGTTGAATCTCAATATAAATATATGATTTTTTTTCAAAAGAAAAAAGAAAACCTGAAAAGCCTGCATACAGAAAATGAGAATGTCACATATACACACATATATACATATTCACAAAGTATAGCGGCACTGAAATCTAATGATACTAAAAGAGAACATTCAGAAGATGACAAAAACTATGAAACACACATATTATATTTCACAACAAAGATTCTGAATACAAAAATCAATGTATCACTTGGATTCCTTAACACTACAGTTTGAAAAATGGACTGATTATGACATTCTCTTCCAAAGTATTCAGTATTCCTCTAATGGGCTTTTTATATTTTAGAGTACAGGTAGAAAAATGCTTCCTAAAAGTCTCATTCAGCCTTCAGCCTTTAAAGTTTTCTCTAATTCTTAGAATGTTTTTCTTCATTTCTCTTACTTTGTTCTTACTTTCCTTTTCTTTGTTCTGACCAATACTTACTTCTTGGATTTCTAATAATAGCAATAACGTAATCGAGCACAACTAAGTAAATTATTTGAAACATGTGAAAATGTAAAATTGTGAAGATTTTGTTTAAATAGTAACTATGCCAATTCTGCCCCTGCTGATGCAAATGGCTAGCTGCCTGAATGTCAGGCCTCCTATGAACTTCCCTGCAGGATATGCATTCCCCTGGGTAATTGCAGAAAGACTTGTACATAGCACCAACGATGAGCTCAGAACAAAGATACATGGCATATTTTATGAAATTCAGGGAAAATAGCCCTTATTATTTTTTAATAATTGATTTAGGATTTTTTTGTTTAATTTGGATATGAGCTTTTTGTTTGATATCTAAATTGAAAATATTTTTTCCTATAGTTTGCATTTTTTAAATTCTTCATAGGTATCTTTTGAGGGTCATACATTTTTATTTTTCTAAAGTCCTATTTATGATTTTTTTTTCCATGATTGGTGTGTGTGTCCTAAGAAACCTTTGCCTATCTCAAGATCATGAATATGCTCCTATGTTTTCTTTTAAGCAAGAGACATCCAACATTTTCTGTAAAGCGGTAGGTGGTATATTTTAGGCTCTGTGGGCCTTATCTTTATAGTAAATTTCAATTCAGTCATTCTCTCATGGGAAACTACAGATAATACTTAGTAAGTATGTGCATGGTTAAGCTTCAATAAAACTTTATTTACAAAAACAAATGGAAAGACTTTCTGTTCAGGAACAAGAATGCATAGACTCAATTTTCCCTGTTCCTTCTTCCTAATTACAACTTTATACTGAAAAATCTTTCAGCAAACAGTCGTAAAAGAACTCTAAAGTTGGAAGCAAGATGGAGTAGCCCGGGAACTCAGGAGCTGAAGGATGACACCACCTGGAGTTCCTTGGGTTTTCTCTCTGTCTCTCAGAGGTCCCCAATTGGGCACCAGAGAGGCTCTTTTTGGTCAGAACTAGTAAGGAAAGTCCAATAGGGACTTACCTAATGGCAGTGGTGGGAGCACCCCAGCAGAGGGAGGGGTGTGGGGGCAACCCATTACCATCTACCTTCTGACAGCAGTGGCAGCCAAGGAACCTAGAAGGCTGACCCACCCCCACCCCACACTAGGTAACAGCAGAATGGTTTCTCTGTCCATGGGTGGCACCCATAGGCCCTAATGTGTCCAAGATCTCCAACCAGTGGCAGAAGATGACCCCTGCCTCACAATTCTCCTCTACCCAGGAAAAGCAGATGTGAAGATGGTGGGTAAGGCTGAAAAGTGGAAAAATGAGAAACCTTTACGATGATGGAACCATTCTGTAATGTGACGGTGTTGGCAGATGATAAATTGTATAAGAATTAATACGCACACACGCTCTCTCTCTCTCTCGCGCGCGCACACACACACACACACACACACACACACACACACACTAGAAAAATCCAACCAAGATCAGTGGATTATGTCAGTGTCAATATCCCAGATGTGATATTGGCTAATATGAATGGTGGTAAAACCTGTGTAGAGGTTTTTGTAAGAACATAGTTTCAGTTCTCTTAGATGTTTACCTAGGAGCAAAATTACTGGGTCATAAGACAACTTAAAATTTTTGTGCAACTATTAAACTGTTTTCCAAAGTGAATCCATTTTACATGCCCTCCCACAATGTACAAGCATTCCAATATCTCCACATCCTTACCAACACTTGCTCTTAATTATCCTTCTTTGTAATTATATCCACCTAGTGGTTATGAAGTGGTATCTCATTTTGTTTTATTTTAGATTTACAACTTTCTAATGTCTAATGATGATGAGCATTTATGTGGTTATTAGATATTTGTGTATCTTCTTTAAAGAAATATCTATACAAATATTTTGCCCATTTTTTGTTTTCTTTTCATTTTTGATTTTTAAGAGTTTTGAATATTATAGTTATAAACATAAGTGATTTACAAATATTTCCCTAATTCTGTGAGTATTTTATTTAATTTATTGATAAATTACTTTAAAGTAAACAAGTTTTTAATTCTGTTAAGTACAATCCATTTTTTAATTTTATTGCTTGTGAGTTGGTATCTTATCTAAGAAACTATTGCCTAATCTAAGATCATAAACAGGCCTATGTTTTCTTCTAATAATTTAGTATTTCAGCTCCTACATTTATGCATTCATTCATTTTAATTTAATTTTGATCTTAATTTCAGTCAAATATAGTCTGAAGTAGGAATCCCACTTCATATTTTGTATGTGGATATTCTTTTGTTCCAGCACTATTTTTGAAAAGATTATTCTTTCCCCCACTGAGTTCTCTTGAACCTTGTTGAAAATCATTGACCAAAAATCTTAGAGGTTTTTTTTTCAGGATTCTCAATTATATTGCATTGATCTAAATGTCTATCGTTATGTTACTACCGTATAGTCTTGGTCATAGTGGCTTTGCTGTGTGTTTTGTAATCAGGAAGTGTGTGTCCTCCAGAATAGATCTTCTCTTCAGGTTTTGGTTTTCTGGACCCTTTGAATTACCACATGAGCCAACTTGTCAATTTCTGCAGGAAAGCTAGCTAGGATTTTGAGAGGGCTTGCATTGAAAGTGCTGACCCATTTGAGCAGTGTTGCCATCTTAGTAATGTCAAGTCTTCCAATGAATAATAAAGATATGTGTGTTTTTTAAATTTAATTAGGTCTTCTTTAATTTTTTTCAACTGTGTTTTTGTAGTTTTCAGTGTACAAATCCTTTATATCTTTTGTTAAATGTATTTCTAAGTATTTTTGATGCAATTATACATGAAATTTTCTTAATTTTTTTTCAAATTTTAAATCTTAATGTATACATATACACTTGACTCTTGAGCAATGAGAGGGTTAAGTACACCAATCCCCCATGCAGTTGAAAATTCAGATATAACTTTTGTCTCCCCAAAAAACTTAACTAGTAATAGTCTACTATTTATTGGAAGCCTTATTGATAAGATGAATTGTCAATTAACACATATTTTTATGTTATATGTGTTACATACTGTATTCTTACAATAAAGTAAGCTAGAGAAAAATTTTATTAAAAAATCATAAGAAAGAGAAAATGCATTTACAGCACTATTGCATTCATTGATAATGTACATTTACAAGATGAATTGTTTACCAGTAACTACTATATCATTATTGTCTTATAAGACATAAAACACTGTATATTTTATATGTATTACTATCACTAGGTATCAGAAATGAAAGATAATGTGTAAAAGAAATTAATATTTATTTACAGGTGCAATGATTCATGCACTGATAATGAAAAAGCAGCAATATGATTGCTTTATGGTAGCCTAGTGTAATTGATACATTTGTTACATGGTATAGCATAGCAATACCTCTACACTAATGAATGAATCATAAAATTTTATAACATACAGTATTACAGTCATATTCATAAGATAGTATTAGAAACAGAATTATACTTTTTAAAAACCTGTAATGATAGGCTGATACAAAGTTTCTTCAATAATGAGAGAGGCATATAGTGTGGTAATTTAAAAGTAAATTTATAAAACTAAGAAAATTAAACTAGCATTTATTTTATCTGAAATATCACTCAGCTTCTACCTGTAGGATAGGTTAGACTTCAATACAAGTTTTGCACATGATGTGCTACACAATGAACACTTAGGCGATGATAATGACCAAAATGTCTCATACAATTCTTGCTGTACAGTTATTAGAGTTTCATACAAAGACATACGCACATTCACAACAGGTAAGTTTATTAACTGGCATGATAGATATTTACTATCTATTAAGTGGAAGTGGATCATCATAAAGTTCTTCATCTAATCATCTAATCAACTTCATATTGAGTAGGACAATGATGAGGAGGAGGGATTAGCCTTGCTTTTTTAGGGGTGGCAGAGGAGGAAGAGGTGAAGGAGGTGGAAGGGGAGGCAACAGAGGCAGGCACACTCAGTTGGACTTGACAAAAATACATCATAATTTTTGTCTGACTCTTTGCTTTTTCATTTCTCTAAAAATATGTCTGTGTGGCACTAATGGCTCCTCTACTATTTGCTATAGTTTTGGTGCCCATATCACAGAAAGGTCCATGTCATGGAATAATGCCAAAGCAGTCTTTGAAGAATAGGACGCCTTCTGCCAGATGGTTGAATGTCCATTTGTTTTCTGGCACCGCTTCTTCTCCATCTTCTTTCTTGTCATCCAGCATCAGTTCAGAAGCACTCGTCTTCATTACCGTCCTCTTCTGTCAATTAATTCCTCTGGTGTGGTGCCTATTAGCTTTTGATTTTTCCCAAGATCCATTATCTTGAAACACTTGACCGCCCACCTTTTTGTCACATCCACAATCTGTTATGATGTCCTTGATTGGTTTTGTCATCAATCCTCTGAACTTGTGCACAGCATCTAGACAGTTTTTCCAGCAGGAATTTGTTGTTTTAGGTTTGATGGCTTCCATGGCTCTTTCTATAACAATGACGGCCTTTTCGATTGATCGTGTCATCCTTCCAGACTTTCATGATGTTCTATTGGGGTTCTCTTCCATAGTGTTGACAATCCTTTCCACAAGTCTTAAAAGTCCTTATAGCCCTCTGATCTAGAAACTGAATTAGAAACATTGTGTTTGGGGGCAAGTAGCCTACCCTGATGCCTCTGTGGAACTTATGGGGTTCTGGGCAGCCAAGGCCATTGTTCCATATCAAAAGACTGTTAAAGGGCAGTCTCTTACTTGCAAGGTATTTCCTGACTTTAGGAACAAAGCATTGACAGAATCAATCCAGGAAAAAAGTTCTCATCCTGGTTGATGTAGCTCAGTTGGTTGGGCATTATCCTGTGCACCTAAAGGTTGTGGGTTTGATTACCGGTCAGGGCACATGCACGAGGCAGCCAATCAATGTTTTGTTCTCACATTGACATTTCTATGTCTCTCTCCCTCTCCCTTTCTCTATCTCTAAAAATTAATTAAAATGTATATTAAAAAACAACACAAGTACTCATTGTCCAAGCTTTCTTGTTGTTCAACCCAGTGACTGGCAGCTGTGTTCATCTTTTCCTTTCTAGGCTCAGAGGTGAGCAGTTCTATAGATAAGGGAGGTTCTGGTCATAAACTGCATTTGCATAAAATAATAGCATTACCATATCCCTTCCTGCCTTAAATCCTGGTGCTCACTCATAAATGTCCATTGGGGAATTTTTTTCCCCCTAGAATATTCATCTAGAATATTCTGAATTAAAAACCTGTTATAGACTGAAAGCAAGCTGACAGCTGTTGGGGGAAGGTTGGAGGGAGAATATGGTGTATTGAAAAATAAAGAAAAAAATCTCGTGGCCATGGACAACAGTGTAGAGATTACAGAGAGAGGGGGATTGAGGGAGGTATAATAGGGTATAGGGAGACAAATGGTGATAGATGGAGACTTGACTTGGGGTGGTGAACCCAAAATCTAGTGTGCAGATGATGTGTTGTGGAACTGTGCACCTGAAACCTGTATAATTGTGTTAACCTGTGTCACCCCAATAAATTAAAAACAAACAAAAAACAAGCAAACAAAACCAACCCACTCAGACACACATCTTTAATAGTATCTGGGAACTCGTCTGCTGCCTCTTGGTAACAGGAACTGCTTCTCCTGTTATCTGGACAATTTTAAAGCCAAACCACTTTCTAAAGTTATAAAACCATCCTTTGCTGCATTAAATTCTCCAGCTTTAGATCTTTCACCCTCCTTTTGCTTTAAGTTACCATATGATGATGGTTTTTTCTCGAATCATAAGAGTGTGCCTTTCTTATAGTAATCTTGCACCCACATAAATGCTGCATCTTCAATACAACATGGAAAGTATTTCACAAAAAGTGCAAGGTTTTCACACATGCTAGCCTAGCTGCAGAGATGGCTGCACAAAGTTTATTTTCTATTTTTATAATGGTCCTTAGGCTGGATTCATATCTTGAAGTGGCTGGCAACCACTGCTGCAGACTTCAGTCTACCACTCATTCAAGAAGTTCAGCTATTTCTTGTAATGTCACAACTTTTCTCAACTTCTCAGGAACACGTCCAGCATCCATCACTAGTGCCATTGTGTGTGGGTCACATGGTGTTATTCAGGGTTTAAGTTATTGCACTGAACACGATGAAAAATACAAGAGCATCATGAAATATCACCTTTTACTGTAATACACAACTTACTAGATAGACAACTGCTTACGTGGAAATAATTAGTACAATGCTGCCTTTTAAGCAGATACTTGCAACACTTGAGCTACCACAATAACAACAGGAGGTGATTACAAATTACTACAGTGTGTACCACAGTTAATTTTATGCAATTATAATTTAATACTGTCTCTTTGTTTGTTTACATTTCTCTTGACTTGGAATGATGCCATGTAAGATTCGTAACTGTGTACATAAGTTCCGATATACTTTAACTTTTTATAATAGTTTTGTATATATTTCATGGTAGTAAGTGATAATATAGAGTAGTATCTACTACAATTTATGCAATCATGACATACCTACATTTTATCTTAATTTTTCATGTATTTCTAGTCCATGAAGTTCATCTGAGATTTTTTTTTTCAAATTGTGGCAAATCTTTAACAAAATTTTCAATATGTTCATTGGAAAAAACAAAAACATGTATAAGTACACTTACACAGTTCAAATCTGTGTTATTTAAATGCCAACTGTAAAATTGATTTTTGTATATTGATATTACATTATTTATTAGTTGCAGTAGTTTTTCATAAATTCCATAAGTTACTCAATAAATAAAATCATGTTATCTACAAATGATGTAGTTATAATTGTTCTTTATCAGTCTAGATGCATTCTATTATTTTAATTTTTACTAGAGGCCTGGTGCATGAAATTCATGCACTGGGTGGGGGTCCCTCAGCCCGGCCTGCACCCTCTCATAGTCTGGGACCCCTCGCTCCTTACTGCCTGCCTGCTTGCTGCTCCTTACCACTCAGCTCACTGCTCCTTAGCACTGCTATGGAGGTAGGAGAGGCTCCCGCCACTGCTGCAGCTCTCGCCAGCTGTGAGCCCGGCTTCTGGCTGAGTGGTGCTCCCCTTGTGGGAGTGCACTGACCACGAGGGGGGCAGCTCTTGCATTGAGCGCCTGCCCCCCTGGTGGTCAGTGCACATCATAGTGACCAGTTGTTCTGGTTGTTCCACCGTAACAGTTGATTAGGCTTTATTATATAGATTTTTTTTCCTGAGTGCCTTGATTGGAATCTCCAGTAAACTCTTTAATAATAATGGTAAGAACAGGTATTGTTTTGTTCCTGGTCTTGGGGGAAGCTTGGAGTTTTCACCCTTAAATATAATATTAGTTGTAGGTTTTTAAAAATTTAGTTGAGGTGCTTATCAAAATAAGGAAGTCCAAGGTTCCAAATGGCAGTGGATTAAGTGGAAGCTATGCTGACATTTTCCTGGGAGCAATCTGGAATTGCAACTAAAATATAGAGAAATGATCCTGAATAATCAACTGAAGACTAGCTGGAGAGAACCCTGATAACCAAGGACAGAAAGTGGAGAATGCATAGAAAGTGGTAGGAATTGGAGAGGCATGAGAGAGCTGGCTGGGTTCCCACAGACAGCAGCTGAAGTTCTGGAGGGATATCTCAGCTGTGGAGTGTTGCCACTGAGAACTCTGGAGGCTAAGCTGCAAGCTGGGATCCCTAGCCCAGATCATACAAAACTGAGAAAGGTGCCCACATAACATCTGGCTTTGAAAAGCAGCAGGGTTGCTGTGTGCCAGGGAGAGATGGTTGGAAATGCAGGCACCCTCTTAAAGGGCCAACACAGAAAATTTAGTGTGCAGCCACTCACCTTGCACTCTCCTCTTTGGAAGGGCAGAGTGGACTAGAGCTGTGTGAGGAGAATCCAGGATTAAGAGCTCTGAGGCTAGAGCTCAGAAGGCAGCCACTCCAGATCCCAGTGCTGAGTCATTCCCTTATACTGCAGAGGATATCTCTCTCAGGCAGATGTTTGTCATTCAGACAGCTTTTGCCTGGGGGAAGCAATTGCCCCATCCAATTGCCCCATCTTGTGGAGTCCTTCCCCTGCTATGGTCTGTAGCCTGAGGCTCATTACAAGACTGAGAATAACCAATTGCAGGCAGAGCCAGAACTCTGGATACATTGATCTGCTTATGGACCTGGGGCTAAGAAAAGCAAACTTTGTTGCACATCTTGGTCCTCTCCAAAGGCACCAAGCCCCAACAGAGGAAGCCACAAACCATGGATTGCTGATACCTCCAAACAGAGTACTCAGGGGTAGTCACAAACAGCACCTAACATTGTTCTGCACCAGAGAGCCTCCAAAAACCTGGGGGTCCTAGCAAATCTACCTAATATGTAGAAACAAACCCAAACAGGAAGCCAAAATGGAGAGACACAAAACAATCTCCAAACAAAAGAACAAGAGACTTCTCCAGGAGAAGAACTATATGAAATGGAGATAAGAAATTTATGAAATATAGAGCTCTAAATAATGATTATAAGGATGTTCGATGGCATGAGAAAAGGCCAGCCAGAAATGAAGAATGATATAGCAGTAATGAACACATTGGAAGGAATAAACAGCAGATTATGGGAAGCTGAGGATCGAATCAGAGAATTGGAACACAGGGTAGAAAATATCACTCAATCAGAGAACAAAAAAACAAAACAAAACAAAACAAAAACAATTAAAAAACAGGAGGACTGCTTAAGGGAGCTGTGGGACTACATTAAACATAACAATATTCATATTATAGAAGTACCAGAAGGTGAAGAAAGTGAGCAAAGAATAGATAAGAAATAGAGAAGAAATTCTTCCAGTCAAAAAATCAACATGGAAAAAGTGACTATAAATGGCACACTAGGTTAGATGGATTTAATTGACATTTATAAGACATTTCACCCAAAAGTTGCAGAATATACATTTTTCTCAAGTGCATGTGGGTCATTCTCAAAAATAAACATGTTAGGACACAGAGCAAGTCTCTACACTTTTAAGAAGTTTGAAATCATATAAAGCATCATCTTGGATCACAATGGCATAAAATTAGAAATCAACTACAGTAAAAACACTCAAAAACATTCAAACACATGGAAGCTAAATAGCATATTGTTAAACAATGAATAGGTTAACAATGAAATAAAAAAGGAAATGAAAAACTTCCTGGAAATAAATGAAAATGAACACAAAACAACACATAATCTCTGGGACACCACAAAAGCAGTCCTGAGAGGGAAGTTCATAAGCACTGCATGCCTATCTAAAAAAAAAAGCAAGAAATATTATTAATAAACTATCTACCTCTACAAAAAAGAAAAGACTAGAGTAAGTAGAAGGAAGAAAATAATAAAGACCAGAGCAGAAATAAATGACATAGAGACTAAAAACAAAAGATCAATGAAATCAAGAGTTGATTCTTTGAAAAGACAAACAAGGTTGATGAAACTTTAGCCAGATTCATCAAGAAACAGAGAGCCCTAACTGGTTTGGATCAGTGGATAGAGCATCGGCCTGTGAACTCAAGGGTCCCAGCTTTGATTCTGGTCAAGGGCATGTACCTTGGTTGCTGGCACATCCCCAGTAGAGGGTGTGCAGGAGACAGCTGATTGATGTTTCTCTCTCATCAATGTTTCTAACTCTCTCTCCCTCTCCTTTCCTCTCTGTAAAAAATCAATAAAATATATTGAAGAAAAAAAAAAGAAACAGAGAGGACCCAAATAAATAAAATTAAAAAAACACAAAAGTGACAAAGTAACAACTGACACCACAGAAATACAAACGATTGTAAATATATATATATACTATGAACAACCATATGCCAACAAGCTGGACAATGTGGACGAAATGGAAAAATGCTTAGAAAAATACAATATTCCAAATATCAGAAATTATTCTTGAATAGGACCATAGCAACTGATGAAATTGCAGCAGAAATAATAATAATAAACTTCCAGCAAACAAAAGCCCTGGTCCAGATGGCTTCACAGGGGAGTTTTACCAAATATTCAAAGAACTAACACCCATCTTCAAACTATTCCAAAAAAATCCAAGAGGAATGAGCACTTCCAAGATATTTTTATCCTAATTCCAAAACCAGATAAAGACACTACAAAGAAAGAGAAGGTCAATATCCCTGATGAAATATATGTTAAAATCCTCAAAATATTATTAGCAACTAAGATCCAGAGATATATTAAAAAGATCATATACCACAACAAAGTGGGATTTAATCCCAGGATGAAAGGCTGGCACAATATTCACAAATCAATAAATCTGATTCATGATATAAATTGAAATACCAAAAATCACATGAACATATCAATAGACACAGAAAAAGCATTTGACAAAATCCAACACACATTTTTGATAAAAAACTCTCAGCAAAGTGGGACTTGAGGAATCATACCTCAACATAATAAAGGCCATATATTACAAACCTACAGCCAACATCATACTCAATGGGCAAAAACTAAAATAATTTCCCTTAAGAACAGGAATAGACAGGGATGTCTGCTTTCATCACTGTTATTCAACACTAGAGGCCCAGTGCATGAATTTGTTCATGGGTGAGGTCAGGCAGGCCCAGCCCAACCCTATCAGGCAGGGACAGCTTGTGGGAGGGTCCCCAGGCAGTTGGCAGGCCGGCCCTGCCCCCTGATCAAACTCTGGTCGAACTCCAAGTCGAGGGGACAATTTGCATGTTACCCTTTTATTATATATGATAATACTAGAAGTCTTAGCCATAGCGATTAGACAAGAAGAAAACATAAAAGGCATCAAAATTGGAAAGGAGGAAATAAAACTCATTATTTGCAGATGACATGATATTGTACATAGAAAATCCTAAAGACTCCACCAAAAAAATACTAGATTTAATAATTGAATTCAGCAATGTATTAGGATATAAAATTAACACTCAGAAATCAATGGCATTTTTATACACCAATAATGAATTCGGAGAAACTAAAAACAATTACATTTACCATTGCAACAAAATAATATAGATACTTAGGAATAAACCTAACCAAAGAGGTAAGGGACCTGTACTCAGAAAACTACAGGACATTGAGAAAAGATAGAGGAAGATATAAACAAATGAAAGAATATAGCATCTAGTTAGTTATTAACAAACTATCCACCCCTACAACAAGATTGGTGTAACTAACATCATGAAAACGTCTGTATTACCCAAAGCAATCTATAGAATCAATGCAATACCAATGGCCTATTTCACAGTTTTAGAACCAATACTCTCAAAATATATACACAGCCAAAAAAAGACCCCAAATAACAGCATTAATCTTGAGAAAGAATAACAAAGTTGGAGGGATCACAATACCAGATATCAAGTTATACTACATGGCCACTGTAATAAAAATATTCTTGTACTACACAAGAACAGGCAGATAGACCAATAGAAAAGAAAAAAGAATCCAGAAATTGACCCAGGCCATTACGCTCAATTAATATTTGACAAAGGAATCACACTGGAGAATGACAGTGTCTTCAATAAATGGTGTTGGGAAACTGAGCTGGCATGGCTCAGTGGTTGAGTGTCAACCTAGGAACCAGGAGACCACAGTTCCATTCCTTGTCAGGGTACATGCCAAGCTTGAGAGCTCGATCCCCAGTGTGGGTCATGCCAGAGACAGCTGATCAATGATTCTCTCTCATCACTGATGTTTCTTTCTCTCTCTCTGAAATCAATAAAAAAGATAAATATCACAAGATCTGACTCATTTGTAGAATATAATGAATGACATAAATTGATGACCAAAAATAGAACCAGAGTCATAGAAACATTGAACAGACAGTCCAATCTATGAGGGAAGAGGGGGTGAGGGTGTAAGAGCTCAACCAAAGGACTTGTATGCATGCATTTGAGCATAACCAATGGACACAGACAGTGTGTGTGTGTGGGGGGGGGGGTGGGTGAGGGCATGTGCTGGAGGGTGGAGGCAGCTGGGGAGAGGTCAATGGGAGGAAAAGGAGACTTACGTAATACTTTAAACAATAAAGAATTTAAACAATAAGTATAAAAAATAAAATAAGTGGTGCTGGACAAATTGGACAGAAACATTAAAAATGCAACTACACCACAAAGTTACACCATACATAAGAATAAATTCAAAATGGATAATATACTTAAATGAAGTTGTGAAACCAAACCTACAGCCAACATCATACTCAAAAATCGTAGAAGAAATCATAGGCAGCAAAATCTCAGACATTTCATGTAGCAGTAGTTTTACTGATACATTTCCTTGAGGAAGGGAAACTATGGTGAAAATAAACAAGGTAGGACTGCATCACAATAAAAAGCTTCTGCACAGCAAAAGAGACCATTAAAAATTGAAAAGGGAGCACACTATATGAAAGAAGATATTTGCCAATGATACATCTGATAAGGGGTTAAAATGCAAAATATATAAGGAACTCACTCATCTTAACAAAAGAAAGACAAACAATCCACTTAAAAAATGGACAATGGACCTAAATGGACAATTCTCCAAAGTGGTCATATAGATGGCCAAGAGACATGAAAAAATGATCAAAGTCACTAATCATCATAAAAATGCAAATTAAAATAACAATGATGTATCACCTCAACACTGTCAGAATGGTTACCATAAAAAAAAAATCAACAAATGACAAGTGCTGGTGGGTATGTGGAACAATGGGAACCCTCGTGCACTGCTGGTGGGAATGCAAACTGGTGCAGCCACTATGAAAAACAGTATGGCCCTAACCGGTTTGGCTCAGTGGATAGAGCGTCGGCCTGCGGACTCAAGGGTCCCAGGTTCGATTCCGGTCAAGGGCATGTACCTTGGTTGCGGGCACATATCCTGTGGGGAGTGTGCAGGATGCAGCTGATCGATGTTTCTCTCTCATCGATGTTTCTAGCTCTCTATCCCTCTCCCTTCCTCTCTGTAAAAAATCAGTAAAATATATTAAAAAAAAATCTGAAAAACAGTATGGAGTTTCCTCAAAAAAATAAATATGGAACAGCCATTTGACCCAGTGATCCCACTTCTAGGAATATATCCTAAAAATCCAAAGCACCAATCAGAAAGAATGTATGCACCGTATGTTCATAGGAGCACAGTTTATAATAGCTAAGATCTGGAAACAGCCCAAGTGCCCATCCTATAGAATAAAGAGGTAATATGTAAATTGATCATCACTCCAACACACAAGATGGCCACCCCCATATGGTCAAAGATAGCCACCCCTATGTGGACACAAGATGGCTGCCACAAGATGGCCAACAGGGGAGGGCAGTTGTGGGCAATCAGGCCAGCAGGGAGGGCAGTTGGGAGAAACCAGGCCTGCAGGGGAGGGCAGTTAGGGGTAACCAGGCCTGCAGAGGAGGACAGTTGGGGAGGACCAGGCCAGCAGGGGAGAGAAGTTAGGGGCAACCAGGCCTGTAGTGGAGGGCAGTTAGGGGTGACCAGGCCTGCAGGGGAGGGCAGTTGGAATTGACAAGGCCTTCAGGGGAGGGCAGTTGGGGGGGACCAGAAATGCAGAGGAGGGAAGTTGGGGGTGACCAGGCCTATAGGGGAGGGCAGTTGCGGAGGATAAGGCCTGCAGGGGAGGACAGTTAGGGAGACCAGGCTGACAGGGGAGGGCAGTTGCGGAGGATAAGGCCTGCAGGGGAGGACAGTTAAGGAGACCAAGCTGACAGGGGAGGGCAGTTAGGGGTGACCAGGCCTGCAGGGGAGGGCAGTAAGGGACAATCTTCTGGCCAGCAGGGGAGCAGTTAGGCATCAATCAGGCTGGCAGGGGTGTGATTAGGGGGTGATCAGGCTGGCATGCAGAAGCAGTTAGGGGAAATCAGGCAGGCAGGCAAGTGAGCAGTTGGCAGCCAGCAGTCCTGGATTGTGAGAGGGATGTCCCAGATTGGAGAGGGTGCAGGCTGGGCTGAGGGACACTCCCCACCCCGTGCATGTATTTCATGCAACAGGCCTCTAGTTAGTGAATAAAAATGCTGAGGTACATTTAAACCATGAAATACTATGCAACTATAAAAAAGGATCTCATACCCTTTGAAACAGCATGGAGGGACCTGGATACTATTATGCTAAGCGAAATAAGCCAGTCAGAGAAAGACAAGTATCACATGATCTCACTCATATGTTGAATCTAAAGAACAAAATAAACTGATGCACAAAATAGACCCAAAGACATAGAAGCATGGAACAGAGTGACGAATTTCAGAGAGAAGGTGGGGGTGGGTATGTGGGAAGAGATTAACTAAAGAACCTTTATGCATATGTTCATAACCCATGGACACAGACAATAGTGTGGTGAAAACCTTGGTTGGGTGGTGGGTGTGGGCTAGAAGGGGTCAATGGGGAAAAAAGAGGACATCTGTAATACTTTCAATAATAAAGATAAATTTTTAAAAGACAAGGAAGTTATTTCTATTACTAGTGCATTGAGTATATATTTTTCTCATGGAAGTATCTATATCATTCCTACTACCACTTATGAATCAACAAGCACTTCAACATTAAATCATTAAAATAAATAAAAAGACAGGTTCTGGAAGTTTACTATTTTAACTTATGCTTTTATATTTATGGCCCATCTCATTTTTTTCATAAATTTTAATGAATTGTGTGAGGTAAAATTGTCCAGATTTAACAAAATATTACAGCACCATGTATGCACAAAGATTTCTTTTGTAAAGAAGGTATACAAATGTCCTTGGAAAATATCATATGAAAATTTGACATAAATCATAAGACATGAGAAAAATGCAAATTAAAACTACCACCATGAGTCATTGCCACATATTCCCAGAATAGAAAATCTAAAATATTAGTGTGGGTATGAAGTGAGTGAATTCTTGGTATGATTGTAAAATGGTACCATGACATTGTAAGAAAGAGTGACAATTTCAAACAACATTAAACACATCCATCTCTATGTCCTACCAGTACACTCAGATACATACTCAAGAGAAAAGAGTAAAAGTGTTTAGTAAAAGACTTGAATGGGATGTCCTTAATAACCCAAACTGGATACAGACTAAATGCCCTTAAAATGAGAATGGATAAGCAAATTTTAATGTATTTATACAACAAAATGCTCTGCAGCAATGAAAAAGAACAACTTACTTTTTTGTATGTATATTATGTATACATAGTATTTGTATGACATAAACATGATAGATATACTAGAGGCCCAGAGCATAAATTCATGCACCAGTGAGGTCCCTCAGCCTAGCCTGTGGGATCAGGCTGAAACCAGCTCTCCAACATCCCCTGAGGGGTCCCGGATTATGAGAGGGTGCAGGCCAGACCGAGGGACCCCATGGATGCATGATCAGGGCTGGGAGGGATGCGGGAGGTTGGCCAGCCAGGGAGGGACCACAGGAGGGCTTCAGTGTGTGTCCAGCCCCACTTGCTCAGTCCCAATCGGCCAGACCCCAGCAGCAAGCTAACCTACTGGTTGGAGCGTCTGCCCCCTGGTGGTCAATGCACATCATAGCGAGCAGTTGAGCAGCCTTAGCATATCATTAGCATATTGCGCTTTGATTGGTTGAACAGACAACTGGACTACCAGACTTAGCATATTAGGCTTTTATTATATAGGATACATGACAACATGCATATATGCATATGTATGACATATATGACATTGGGAATTATTGAACAATGTATCACTTTCCCCTGGTTTTAACACTTAAGTAAAAATTTTTATTAAATTTTGTAAACACATATCTTAACAAGTAAATGTTTTCAATTTTGGGGGGTAGATATGCAGAAGAGGGATTGCATAGTCATATGGTAGCTCCATTCTTAATTTTTTGAGGAACCTCCAGACTGTTTTCCATAGTGGCTGTACCAATTTACATTCCCACCAGTAGTGAATGAGGTTTCCTTTTTCTGCACATTCTCTCCAACATTTGATATTTCTATTATTGATAATAGTCATTGTGACAAGAGTGAGGGGGTATCTCATTGTAGTTTCAATTTGTATTTCCCTAATAGCAAGTAAAGTTAAGCATCTTTTCCTATATCTGTTGGCCATTTGTTTGTCTGCTTGGGACACATGTCTATTCCAGTCCTCTGCCCATGTTTTAATTGGATTGTTTGGGTTTTTTTGTTGTTGTTGAGTTGTATGAGTTCTTTATATGTTGTGGATATTAATACCTTATCAGAGGTGTTTTCTGCACGTCCATGTTCATTGCAACATTGTTCACGATGGCCAAAACATGGAAACAAAGTATCCTTTGATATATGATTGTATAAAGAAGATGTGGTACATATATACAATTAAATACTGCTCATAAAAAAAGATGAAATACTGCAATTTGTGACAAACTAGACAGATCTTACGAGTACCATGCTAGTAAAATATGTCAGAAGGAAAAGGTCAAGAACCATATGATTTCACTCATGTGGGATATAAAACTGAAAGCAACAAATGAACAAACATACAAGGGAACAAAAATTCATAGACACAGACAACAGTATGGTGGTTACCAGAGAGAAAGAGAGTAGAGAGTCATGAAGGTTAAAGGGGCTCAAATATATGGTGATGGAAGGAGATTTGACTTTCGGTGATAAGCATACAATGCAATGTACAGGTGATACATTATAGAATTGTACACTTGAAAAACATATCATTTCATTAATCAATGTCACTTTAATAAACTTAATAAAAAATAAAAAATAAATGTTAAAAAATTCTAAACACATATTCCAGATTTAAGGTCTAGCATCCTGGATATTTCTAGTTCCAACCTGTTACGTAATTTTTTAATAACTTCAAACACATTCCCATTTTTCTCATTTTTTTCTAATAGCTTCATTTCCCTAGTTTTAGCCTTTAGTCAGAATTCCTCCTTTTTTTTCAGGTTCAGTATCATTTATTTTTCAATTTTAATCTCACCATCTTCATGATTTTGTATATTCTTTGCTATTTTATATAAACTAGATACTCCCTCTCTCAGACACACAAATGTAAATTACAATAGGCATAGAAAATGTAGTATCATAATCTAAGCCATTTTTTTCTCAAGTTTAAAACACTTTTATATTGTCAGTAAAATTTAAAATACAACCCTAGTTAAATAATGGTATCTATTAAGCAGTAAATGACAGATGGGACCACCTTTTCCTTTTGTCCTTATATACTTTTTACTTATTTGTTTCATTTGGTTGATCTGTGTATAGCTCAGACCAGAAGACAAAATCTATGATTCATCTCCAGTCTGAAGCCTCATTTAAATGACACTTTATTTATATTAGCATTCCTAATTACTTAATGACCAATCAGATATGGTTCATTGCTGGTAAGTGTAGAAACATGTTGTCTGAAGGATGTAGTTTAATTAGTATATCTTAAGAACATGTCCCTCGAGAACATTTGATGTCATCATTATTTTATGTATTTAACTGTAAAATTCATATTTATGAATCAGGCTAGAGAAGAGATCTTTAGTTCTCAAATATTGTTAATAGAGCATAGTTAGATTTTTAAAGGAGCCTGAAAAATCTTAACAAAAGCAGATTACTTTTTAAAACAACCATCATTCCAATAATATAGTTATTACACCTAAATACTAATATCATATCCATAAAACAGGAAAGAGGGAATACGCTTATTGTAATTATGTCTTTAATAATTTAGGTTTAGGAAGTTCACATTATGCTAGACCACTGTTGGTGTTTTTACAATTGACTAATGATTTTGAAAATGACCTCATTTCAAGGGTAACTGGTGATTTCTATTTTTCATCCTAATGCTTATTTGTTAAACTACCAAAATTAGATATATTTTATAGCCAGAAAACACAATGTATAAAACTTGAACTCAGCCTTGGTGGGACAGAGATCAACAATTCTCCTTTCAAACAGTGTTTTTTTCCTGATAACTTCCATGGATTGTCATTTGTAGTTAACTTCTGAGAAGCACCCTATTTCTTAATAGGGGTTGTCACTTGTTATAGCTTATATATATATATCTTATACACATACATACATACATACATACATACATCTATATATAAAGGCTAAGCTACTGTCTCATCCAAAACAACTGAACGAATGACCAAACAGGCTGTGTGGGATGACCACGCTGGCAGAGGGGTTAGTGAAGGATGACCAAATGACTGAGCAGTAGGCTGCGTGGGGCAACCAGGCCCGCAGGGGGGAAGTTGGGGGTGACCAGGCTGGCAGCTGCGGGGGGGGGGGGTGCTGTCGGGCAGTGAGGGGCAACCAAACAACTGAGCAGCAGGCTGTGTGGGGCGACCAGGCTGGCAGGGGGTTAGTGAGGGATGACCAAATGACCAAGCAGCAGGCTGCATGGGGCAACCAGGTTGGCAGGGGGGGGCATTTGGGGCAACCAGGCCAGTGGGGGGGGGCAGTTGGGGGCAACCAGACAGGCAGTGGGGCAGGAAGGGGCAACCAGGCCAACGAGGGGGCAGTTAAGGGTGACCAGGCCGACAGGGTGGGCAGTTGGGGGTGACCAGGCAGGCAGGCAGGTGAGCAGTTAGCAGCCAGTGGTCCCCAGGATTGGGCCTAAACTGGCAGTCAGACATCCCCCAAGGGGTCCTGGATTTGAGAGGGTGCAGGCTGGGCTGAGGGGACCCCCCCATGCATGAATTTCATGCACCAGGCCTCTATACATATATAAATATTCAAGAAAATTAGTTTGCAAGGATTTAAAGCAATAAAGAGTATACTGAGCATAACCTTTGGGTAGAACTTCCTAGAATGTCTTCATGAGCTCCCTGATCATTCTTGTTCTTGATTCTCATTAGAGTATGAATCATACAGAAGCCTTGGGCTGCTTTATTTGCTTTATATTCAGGAGTGGGTCAATAGTTCAGCAACTGATTCTAGCATTCTGACGCTTTTATTCTCTGGGAGATGTTGTCCTCCTCAGCCTCTTTACACACTCTTTCAGACGTACATGGGCAGCATCTTTACAGCTGCCTTCCATCTGTGGTACTGACAGCAACAGTAATAATAATAGGAGCTTGATATTGTCAATGTTATGAGTCAAGCACAATATTAGAAATATTATTTTAGTCTTCTTATATATTAGACATCTTTATAATCATTTACTTCTTTAATTTTATTCCTCAGAGCCATCTACTGATTTAAGCATTATTGTTATTATTCCCATTTTAGAGATGATGAAATTGAAATACTGAAATGTTTAATACCTGTCTGAAGGTAATATACAAGTATTAACAAGAGGCACCTTGATTTCATAAATACCTTTAGAAGTTAAAAATTAAAAAAAATGTTGTAACTTTGAAGAATTAAGGCTGCTACTGATTTGTATGGTTACAAGTTATATTCAAATTTCACAGTATCAGAAACATATAAGAATAATTTTCGGATAAATTATTGAAATACTTGTGGAAACTTCTTTCAGTACTTCTTCCACAAGTAAATAATGAGTTCATTTTTAGTCTTTTCCTTATAACACAATGATTTGAGGTTTATTAGTGGTTGTGTGGCACTTGTCTTTCCAACAACCATTTCCTGAGCAGATATGAAGGAGGGCCCTGGCCTCCACTTGGATGTCACAGAGCCAGGTGTCTAAGAGCCACCTCCATATGCTGAACTCTCGCTGTGACTATAGGGTTTAATGTTGTCCTGCTAAATATTCCCTACTCCCCCTCTTTCCCCTCAATATGAAGTTGCATCCAGACATACAGATTGGAAGACTTATTTATGTAGATTTCGGGAAGTATTTTCTGCATTAAAATCTATCATTTTTTTTCTGCTGATGAGCAAAGGTTACTAAAGTAGGCTTCATTTTTAAAGTTGACTTTAACACATAAACAGTTTTATATAACACAGACCTCCACCAGGATTCATGTAATGATTAAAGTGACCTCAATCCTTAAGAGTCAGACAAACTTGGACTCAATTTCTAGTCACACCCATTACTCTATGCAAGATTTGGGGTTAAATTTTTCATCCTACCTTAACCTACAAGGGTGGAATCTTTAATATCCCCATTTTATTTATGCAGAAATTGAGGCTGAGATGGTAAGTAACTTGCTCCAAGTCATACAGAATAATGGAGCTGAAATATAAACTCAGGTACTTGACTGCAAAGCACACCCTCTTAACTGCTACAACAGGCATTTGAGGTTACCTGACTCCCAGAGACATCTTCTCTCCACTATCACAGATACTCAGAATACGGAACAGCTGCCTATCAGGGCCCAGCAAGAAACATAGATCTGCATCAGTTGGATCTGCATGTACATATATGTGTCATTCAAGATTCATAATTGCGTGCAACAGAGATGGTTGGAAGTAATTAAGCTGAACTGTATTTCACTGGAAAGATATAGAAGAAAATATGTGATAAAGACCTACCAACAAAAGACATAAGGCACAGGCAAAGCCTCAGTCAAGGTCATGGGGCAGGAATAACTTGCTGTCAGATATTGCCATTGGTAACACCTCCTTTGTCATAGCAAAATGTCCAATCTACTGGGTGCTGCACAATACATGAATGCTAAACTCAAGATTAAAAGTTCTAAGAAGGAATATATAAATGGCCAACGATGAGTCAATTGATTGCATTTTTACCTTCCAAGGTATGAGAAGAGAAGGTTTCTGTCCCTGACTTCTGCCATTGATTATTCTTCCAATAAAAACTTTGGTTGCACTTATAAGTGAAACCATAGAGTATCTTTATCTGCCTGATTTATTTCACTTATAAGTGGGATCTAACCACACACACACACACACACACACACACACACACAAATTTTTAAATCACAAATGAACCCGGCCAGTGTGGCTCAGTGGTTGAGTGTTGACCTATGAACCAGGAAGTCGTGGTTCGATTCCAGGTCAGGGCACATGTCCGGGTTGCAGGCTCGATCCCCAGTGTAGAGTGTGCAGGAGGCAGCCCATGGATGATTCTCTCTCATCATTGTTTTCTATCTCTCTCTCCCTCTTCCTGCCTCTCTGAAATTAATAAAAAATATATATTTTTAAAAATAATAAACAAAGCAAAATAGAAACAGACTCATAAAAACAGATTTCAAACAGATGGTTGCCAGAGGGGAGACTGGTGAGGGATGGATGAAAAAGCAGAATGGGAATATAGTCAATAATACTGTGGTAAGTTTGCATGTTGACAGATAATGATTAGAATTAACATGGTGATCACATTATAACGTATATAAATGTCAAATAACTCTATTTCACCTGAAACTAATGTAATTTTGTATACTAACTATATTTAAATTTAAGTAAAATGTGGTTGAATTTTGGGAAGTCAAAGAGAACAAATTTCCAGCAGAAATACATAAACAAACATCTATTTAGGAATATCCAATAAAGTGCTTTTTAAAAAATATGTTTTTATTTATTTCAGAGAGAAGAAGGGTGAGGGAGAAAGAAATAGAAATAGCAGTGATGAGAGAAAATCATTGATTGGCTGCCCTGCCCCCTATTGGGAATTGAGCCCACAACCTGGTCATGTGCCCTGACTAGGAAAATTCACTGGTCTACATTCAACCACTGAGCTACACCAGCCAGGCAAAAGTGCTTTTTGACATTAGCTAATACACTGAGAGAGTTGATTCCAGATCACCAAAAGAGCATTAAAATAGTTGGAATGAAATGCAATGAAAAATACTAACAACATATATTTATAAAATTTTAAAATTTGAGACAATAGTTATAATAAAACATAACTAAGATGGAAATGTTAAAGCATTAAGTCAAAATGTATCTGAAATGACATTATGTTTGTAGATTTAGATTATATGTATAAGTAGGTCACTATAGTTAAAGTGATAACTTAAACTTTTTGAAGCTCTGGATGGAAGAAGAGAGACAAAAATGCATTGTGCTGATCCCAGACTATTCCAGTCTTTTTGATGCCTCACATGGGGTCTTAGAAATGAATAACCAAGATAATAGAGAATATTCTGATGTTGAATAATGGTTTGATTTTCTTTTGAGGGACATAGGAGCAGAGCACATCTCTATAGTTGAGGGCAGGCTTTTCCTTGAAGCAAATCAAACGTGCCATGTCAGGCATTATGAGATACCATGGGGAAAGGCTCTGACTTTAAGGAGGGAAAATCTTTTGTCTCTTGGGCTTGGGGAAGTTGGCTCAGAAACCCTAGTATAAAGTCACTTGTGGTTATTTTTTTAACAGCTTTATCGAGGTATAATTAGTATAATTAATTGCACCTATTTACATATATAATTTTGATATATGTATATACCCATGAGAGCATCACCACAGTTAAGATAATGAACATATCTGTCACCTCCACAAGATTCCATGAAGTCTTTGTAATGTATCTCACTCCCCAGTCACTCACCTGGTCCCAGGCAACCACTGATATGTTTTTTGTCCAATTCATGACATTTGTTAGTTTTATACAAATGAAATTATACAATATGTATTTGTCTCTTTCTGGCTTCTTTCACTAAACATGCATTTTAAGACTCATCCATCTTCCTGTGTGAACAAATAAAACATATTTAATTTATATTAATTCCTGAGGAGTATTCCATTTTATTGATATACCATGATTGATCTTTTATTTGTTTATGGACATTTTGATTGTTATAAATAAAGGTGCTATGAACATTTGAGTACAGTATTTTGTGTGAGCCTTTGCTTTAATCAAGGAGCTGTATGCTGTTTCATTTAGAAGGTTTAAGTTAAACTTTCAAAGAAACAAACTATTTTCCAAACTGTTTGTACCATGTTATATTTTCACCACCAATCTATTAAACTTCTATATCCCCTCCAAAACTCTTTATTGTCATCCTATGGTATATTTTTCATAGCTAAGGAACTATATCAACAGATTACTGTTAACTAACATCCACTTGTTCAGATTTCACTAATTTTTTCTCAATATCCCTTTTGCTTCTTTTTTTCCAGGACACCACCTTGACTTAGGCATGCTGTCACCTTTGTTTCCTTGGGTCTGTGGCAGCTTCTCAGAGTACCAGTCATATATTTTGTAAAATACCCCTCAATCTGGGCTTGTCTGATGTTTTTCTTGTGGTTCAGCAGGGTCTGGATTAGGGGGAGGAAATCACAGAGGTGAACTGTCATTCTCAGCACATCATATCGGAATGCATGCCATCACATGACCTACCACTAGTGTTACTGACCTAGCCTGACGGAGGTGGTGGTTGCGGGTCTCTCCACTGTACAGCTGCTGCCCCTTCTTCCCCACTCTACTATTTGGAAGCAAGACACTAACAGCAACACACACTTGAGGGGTTGGGAGTTATGCTCCACCTCCTGAGAGGGGCTATCTATATAATTCATTTGCACAAAGATTAGTCTCTTCTTTGTTATTTATTTAATCACTTATTTATATCAATATGGACTTGGGTGTTTATTTTCTATTTTGGGTTGTAATCCAATTCTATGTCATTTACTTTGCTGCTCAAATTGTTATACCCTTGGCTATCGGAAGCTATGTAAGATTAATCTCTGTGTTGTTTTTGAAATGCCCTCATCTTTTTTTGTTTATTTGCTCGCCTGTTTGTTTAAGCAGTTCATTTCATTCCGGAACTACAGGATGCTCCAGAATCAGTGTCCTACCAGCTTCAGCTCTTGAATTCACTATTTCTGCATGCAGCCTGATTGCATTTATTGGGGAAATATAGTACAAACTAAGATCTAAGTGTGTATTGGCTAAAAGGATGTTATTGCTCCTAGTCACTCTCAGTAGAAGGAACAAGAAAATATATCTATACTGACTTATGTAATCTCATAATCATTTTTAAAATTTAATCCTCACCTGAAGATATGTTTTCATTGAATTTTGGAGAGAGATGAATGGAGAGAAAGCCAGAGAGAGAAACATCCATTAGTTGCCTCCCATATGTGGGATCCATCCCACAACCCTTTGGTGCACAGAACAAAGCTCCAACCACCCGATCAGGGCTACTCACATAATCATTTTTAATTAATCTCTCCATATCTATATTAAGCCAAATATAAGTCACTACAGTCTCTGACTCTAAAACAATAATGTATGTTTCATTGTAGTGTTCCCTTGCTTATAGGTAACCTCTCACTATTGAAACTGAGAATCCTGGTTCCCACCATTTGGCCCCCATTTATTTGGTTGACCAGTCTCAATACCAGGCACATCAGTGTAAGAAGTGTTAACCTGCATCTTCATAAAAATCAACTTTAGCAACCAGGATACACGGCCATGTACACTTACATAAGGTCTCCCCTCACCCCCTTTAGTGACATTATTTCATACCTTTGTAATACATTTAAATTATTTTGTCAAGTCTGCATTACATCCTGAACTACCCCTTAACTTCTGCTTTAAAAAAATAGCTTTTTAAAAAGTTTTGTTCTTTGTGCAGTAACATTCCAGGGTTTTGACAAAAGCATCAATACCCTGCAGCACCACACTTTACCATACTGATTATATTTAGTACTCCCCCCAAATCTCCTACTCTTCCCCAAGTCACACACCCTGAAACACACTCCCTAAACATCTGGAAAACAACAATCTATCTTTTTCTGTCTCCAGAGTTTTGCTTTTTCTAGAATCCTATATAATAAAAGCATAGTATGCAAATTGTCCCCTCGACTGGAAGTTGTCCTGGAGTTCAACCAGGGGGTGGGGCCGGCCAGGGGAAGGGAGGGAGGCCCTGGCTGGTGGTGGTGGTGGTGGCGGCAGCAACAGTGGCAGCTGACTAGGGGAAAGGAGGTAGTACCCAGCTGGCAGCCGGCAGCCACTAGGGACCCTACCAGTGCACGAAATTTGTTCACTGGGAGCCTAGTATTATATGAATGGAATCATATGGCAGGTTGCCTTTTAAAAGCTACATCTTTTACTGAGAGAAACACTTTTAAAAGTAATCTATGTTGGTACAGAAGTCAATAACTCATTTTCTTTTATTGTTGGACTAGAGGACCGATGCACGAAATTCATGCAAGAGTAGGCTTTCCTTCCCCCAGCTGCTGGCACCAGCTTCCTTCTGGCACCTGGGACCCGGGCTTCCCTCGCAACCCTGGCTTTGTCCAGAAGGTCATCTGGTCTAATTAGCATATTATGCTTTTATTATTATAGATAGTGTTCCATTGTATGGATATTATTTACTTTTCTACTTGTTATTTGGGAAACACATTTTGTTTATTCATACCTATTGAAGGACAAATTAGTTGCCTCTAGTTTGGGGCAATTATAAATAAAACTGCTATGAACATCCATGTGCAAATTATATATTTTTATGGACATAAATTTTCTTCTTAAATTTTATTTTAAAATTATAGTTGACATTCAATATTATTATATACTAGAGGCCTGGTGCATGAAATTCATGCATAGGGGGGTGTCCCTCAGCCTAGCTTGAACCCTCTCCAATCTGGAACCCCTTGAGGGATGTCCGGGCAGTTGGACATCCCTCTCACAATCCAGGACTGCTGGCTCCCAACTGCCCTCCCCTGCAGGCCTGGTCCCCCCCCCAACTGCCCTCCCCTGCAGGCCTGGTCCCCCCCAACTGCCCTCCCCTGCAGGCCTGGTCCCCCCCGCAACTGCCCTCCCCTGCAGGCCTGGTCCTCCCCAACTGCTCTCCCCTGCAGGCTTGATTGTCCCTAACTGCCCTCCCTTGCAGGCCTGGTCCCTCCCAACTGCCCTTCCCTGCTGGCCATCTTGTGGTGGCCATCTTGTGTCCCATGGGGGCAGCCATCTTTGACCACATAAGAGCAGCCATCTTGTGTATTGGAGTGATGGTCAATTTGCATATTACTCATTTATTAGATAGGATTAGTTTCAGGTGTACAGCAGAGGGTTAGACATGTACAGTATATAATTTATAAAGTGGTTGCCCTGGTAGTTTAAGTAACCACCTGACACCATACATAGTTAATTACAATTTTTTTTACCATATTTCCTATGCTGCATTGCAGTTCAAAGTATGTAATACATAGTTTGCTTTTTCACTCCCTCATCCTAGCAACTAGAATGGGGCCTGGTAAATTAAGTAGAAGGTGCTCATTAAATATTTTTTAATACAAAAAATAGTCATGGGGGATCTAAAGTTCAGCATATGGACACACGTTTTCAAGTTAGTTGAGTAGGGCCTAGGAGTCTGACTGCTTGGCTTATGATAAGACTATGCTCAGTCTGTGGGAAATTGCCCAACAGTCTTCTGAAGAATCTACACCACCTTGCATGTTCACCAGCAATAAGAGCAACATTCTCCCCAACAGTGGTGTTACCAGGTTTGTGAATCTCTGCCATTCTGATAGTAGTATCTTATTATTTTAATTGTTGACTAGTCTTTTAATTTGGGCAATTCCACCAAGCATGCAGTATTACAACAGTATGGCTTTAATTTGCAGTTCCCTAGAGACTAAAGTTGTTGAGCATGCCATTATGTGTTTTATCCCACCCATATGTCTTCTTTAAGGGTGTGGCAAACCTTCTGTCTACTTTTAAAAATTAAACTCTTTTTATTTTGAGTTAATTATAGATTCAAATGTAATTATAAGAAAAATACAGAAAAATTCTATGTACCTTTGACCCTTCCTCCCAATAGTAACATCTCATGATCAATAATGACATCTTACAACCATGACATGGCAATGAAAGAAGACACAGCGCTGTCGCTGCAGGGTCTCTGTCAGTGCCCTTTCAAAGCCACATCCAGCCCTCTTCTCACTGCTCTCTGACAGCCAGCCATGTCTTCTATTCCCACAATGTTATTTCAAAAACATAAAAGGATTTATACAGTATGTGGCTTTTGGCAATTTTTTTTTCATTCAGTATAATTCTCTGGAGATTCAACTTGGTTGATGAGTATATTATACTTTATTCTTTTTTTATTGATTAGCATTTAAAGGTGAAGATAGCCCTAGTTGGTTTGGCTCCGGATAGAGCATTGGCCTGCAGACTGAAAGGTCCCAGGTTCGATTTAAGTCAAGGGCACATGCCCAGGTTGCAGGCTCGATCCCCAGTAGGGGGCATGCAGGAGGCAGCCCATCAATGATTCTCTCTCATCATTGATGTTTCTCTCTCTCTCTCTCTCCCTCTCCCTTCCTCTCTGAAATCAATAAAAATATATTTAAAAAAATAAAGGTGAAGATATACTAAAGTTTTTGTGTTTTCTGAAGAATATCAGAGTTGTTTCCAGCTTAAGGCTATTGTGAATACACTGATATAAACAGTTACATAGGTTTTTGTGTAAACTTAAGTTTTCATTTCTCTAGAATAAATGCTCAGGAGATAAATTTCTGGGTCTTACATATTTGGCAAGTTTCAGCTCTTATTTATTTAAGTAGTTTTTCAGCCCCACCTTCTTTCTCCACTCTTTCTGGAAGTAAATATTTTGTTGTAGTTCCAAAAGTCCTTGAGGCCATGTCCCTTGTTTTCTGCTCTACTTTCTCTCTCTGTTGTCCAGACTGGGCAATTTCTAGCATATATTCTCGTTCACTTATTCCTTTCTCTGTCCCTTCTATTATGCTATTGAGACCAACCACTGAGATTTTAACTTTAGTTGTATTTTTCGGTTTTAAATACATTTGGTTCTTCTATTTCTTTGCTGAGACTTTTTATTTCTTAGCTAATATTTTCCAATTTATTGATAGCATGTTTGAACTTGCTTTTTGAAGCATTTTTATAATCACTGGCAAAAAAAAAACCTCTAACATATCTATCATCTTACGTTAACATTTATTATTGCCTTTTTAAATTCAGTTTGAGCAGAAAATATTTTCTCCTCTTGTTTTTGTTTGTTTCTGTAAAAAATAATTTTCAATTGAAACTTGGACATTTTCACACTTTTAGATACTGGATTTTATTGAAACCTCCTGTTTAACTACCTCATTACTACCAGGTAAAGGTAGAAAAGCAGGTTTAGTTTTTTAAAAAATATATATTTTTATTGATTTCAGAGAGGAAAGGAGAGGGAGAGAGAGATAGAAACATCAGTAATGAGATAAAATCATTGATTGGTTGCCTCCTGCACACCCCCTACTGGGGATGAGCCCACAACCCAGGCATGTACCCTTGACCCGAATCGAACCTGGGACTCTTCAGTCCGCAGGCTGGCACTCTATCTACTGAGCCAAACTGGCTCGGGCCAGGTTTAGTTTTTCATTCAGCCTCTATTGACTCCCAGAGTAGGGTTCCTTAATAGTGCAGAATGGGAGTGGGGTTCCCAGCTCTGCATGCGATCTCCATCGACAGACACCATGGCAGATCATTACTGGTTGGTAGCAATGACAGGCGTGTGGTTCTCTGCTTGGTTCTCTCTGACACCATTCAGGTATGGGTGTTAAAATCTCATAAAAGTGAGAAGCAGCCTTGGCTTTTTTCTCAGCTTTAACAGGTGTGGGTATGTTGAGGCCACAGTTTTTTTGTTTTGTTTTGTTTTTATGATGTTTGGCTGACATAGAGACACAACTGTCTTTGGCCTTCCTTTCTTGCTAGTCATTACATTTTTGTCCTTTGCTGAGGGAGACCAAGGTTTTCTGAAGCTTTTTTGTAACAACTCATTAGTGCTTCTGGGTAGGTGGCTTCATCAATTCCAAATTAGGTATGTAAGAGGTACAAAGGAAACCCAGAAACTCAACTGTCTTGTTTCTCTGGTCCCAACATCTCTAGGCAATAAGCCTTCCTCTCTCCATCTTTCAAAGTCTTCTTACAGTTATTTTAGAAATAGAGGAACATAGGTCTACTCCTTGTTTCAAGAAATGGATTTTTTACACCCACTTTCTATTGTTGTTGTTTATTGTTTTGGATTAAATTGTGTCCCACCTAAATTAATATATTGATGTCCTAATCATCAATGTAAGTACTTGGAGATGGGATCTTAAAGAGATAATTTGGTATATCTAGAAAAATCATTATTTCCTTTTATATTTTTGAAGATACAGGATAAAGCAAAAGTAGGTGTACAGGTGTGAGTACATGAAACACACTTTATTCTTGCATTATTATTTATTATTATATTATTTTCCATACAAACAACTATAAACCTACTTTTTCCCCATCCTGTGTATTCACTGGTTTTAAAATTCTAGGTGTTTATGGGAACCACGCCAAAGGCGCCTGGTAGTCAAGACGAATTAAAGCACAGAGGCCTGTTGTCAATACACCAAACTGTCCAAGGCCACTCTGCGCCCAGGCTAAGATGCCATAAGCAGATGCAAGAACACGGAACACTGGGCCCCTCTTTAGCCAAATGATTGATGTCACTGTTGGCAACTAGCCTTCTTTGTCTCTTGAGTAATATGCACATTACTGACCAGCCAGTGTAAAGAAAAAGCAGAGACAGTAGGCACAGAGACTGTAGCTCCTATGGTGCAGGAGAGGCTAGAGCGCTCAGACGGAGCTGAGAGCTGGTACTGCTGCAATGCAAGGCTAAGAGCTCATAGAAAGCTCAGATATAGCTGCCATGTTAACCAGCTAGAGTGTGCTGGAGAGACGGAGCTGGAGAGAAGCTAGAAGGTAATTCCTACGTGAGGCTACAGAGACCAGCCAGTATGCTGGGCAGGGGAGACAGGACAATTGCTGAGCCAGAGAGCCTAGAGAAGCTGCTGAGCCAGAGAACTTAGGTACTGCTATGATGTGAGGCAGCATGGATAATAGCTGTGGGAAAGATGTATCTGTTCACCAGCAGGTGTGCGTCTGCCTGCCTGTATGGACTTTGCTGTGAAGGACTGCTTTGTCTGTATAGGACTGTTGTGCCACTGGCTTCTGCAATAAAGACTCATTCTTATACACCCACAACTTTTCATGGCTCCTCCATCTAAGACCCGGAGTCCTAGGAGGTCCAGCCCCAGGCAGTGGGGCTAGGACTCAACACCTGTAACTAGTGAGCAGAGGATAAGGAAGGAACTTGGACTAAGTTCCCAAGAGTTAGTACAATGGGCAGGGTCTGAGGAAGAACCAGCCCTGGTGTAGTCAAAAAGAATCGAGAAGAATACATGGATTCAGAACACCTCAGAGCAGCAGTGCTGAGCAGTGCTCTTGCTGTCTCTCACAGTGTTCATATTTTTCTTTTAGTGCATTAAATATAGTGCCTTGCCACCTTCTGGTTTGAATTGTAGCTAATGGAAAGTCAGTTCCCGTTCTTATATTTGTCTTTTTTTTCTGGTTCCTTCTAGGATTTTTCTTTATTATTGGTTTTAAACAATTTGTGTACAGTATGTTATATTATATTTCTTTACATTTTCTTTGTTGTTGCGGTTTACTAAGATTCTTCAACCTATGAGTTTATATTTTTAAATAAATAGTTAATACTTTGGGGCACTGTTATTTAAAATATCTTTATGGCCTTATCTTTCTCTTTTCTGTTTTAGAGGCTAAAATAAATTTTATTTTAGGCATTTTTAAACTGTCCTGTAGTTCACTGAAAAAGTACCAGTACTTTTTATTTTCTGTGCTTTATTTGATTTTATTTTCATTAAATTTACTGGGGTGACATTGGTTAATAGGGTCATCAAGGTTTCAAGTGTACAGTTGATACATGATCTATATATTGCATTGTTTGCCCACCACCCAAAGTAAAATCATCTTCCATCACCATATATTTGCCCCCCTTTACCTTTTAATGATCCCTCACCCTCTTCTCTCTGGTAACCACCATACTGTTGTCTGTGTCTATGAATTTCAGTTTTATAGCCCACATATTAGTGAAATCATATGGTTCTTAGCTTTTTCTGTCTGGCTTATTTCACTTAGCATAATATTCTCAAGATCCATCCATGTTGTTGCAAATTGCAGTATTTCATCTTTTCTTATGGCTGAGTAGTATTCCATTTGTATGTATTACATCTTTTTTTTTCAGAAACATTAAAACAATGAAATTTTATTTTGATGAAAAACTCAAGTTTACAATTATTTAGTAAATGAAGAGCAAACACTTCATTTTTCTATTCCATAACTCTTATGAAAAATCATTAGTAAATAAATATCTGTGAACAGATTAAGGGTAAGGCAGACTGGATAATAAACCACCCCTGATGTTCACACTCATGCTTGTGACTCACTCTAAAAGGGTGAAACCAGCACTTGAGATAACTGAACTCTTAAAATATGGGCATTGAGTCTCATTCTAATCATTCAAATAAGCCCAATGACAAGACTTTTTGCCATTCAGGGGCAGTAAATTATACACATTTTACTGAAGGTATACTTTGATAGAAGTGGCATCTGGCACCTGTTGGTCAGCTGAGCAGCACTCCCACTGTAGGAGGGCACTGACCACCAGTGCATTGAGCATCTGCCACCTGGTGATCAGTGCACATCATAGCGACTGGTCGACTGGTCGACTGGTCGACTGATCATTTGTTCACTTAGGCTTTCATATATGTAGATTATAAAACAATACACATCTACAATTCAAGTTGAAGAAAGCAAGTATCAACTGATGAAATTAAAAACAGATTTCTTTAGTCTATAAATTATGATGCAGTAAATAGCAGGTATTGTAGAGAAGTATTGATGTAAAATATAAACATGTGAGTATTGACATAAGTTACCTGGATTCATTGTATAATTTCCTTTGATATGCTAAAAACAGTTAGGAATAGAAAATATAAAGAAATCAAAATTAAATTTATTAATTGAAAAATTAATAAATAAAATAAATCAATATTAGAAAGACCTCCAAAGCTTTGAGTTACCTTTGAAAAAGGTTCCTGTTAGTGTAACCTGATTTTTCAGGAAAATAGCATAATGAACAAAGATTACCTTCATTACAGGCACTACCTCTATTTAACTTTGGGCAGATTATAAAAGGTATGAAAAAATTTTAGACTACTAGCTCTAATTAAATAAAAAATACCTTTTAGACCTGATTTTAAAAGTTAACATAATGAAATACAATAATATTTATTTTAACAGTGGCAAATCACAGAGTAAAATTTCATTAATTGCTATGCAGTTTTAAATGCAGACTGGGCCTTTTGGACCCATAATTTTCAAGAATTAAATGATTCCTGAAAAGTGTTCTGGATGGGCCATGCTGAATGAGTGCCTGGAGAATAATAAAAAGGGCAAGAGAAGTCAGGGCAAGGAAAAAAGATCACAGGTGACCCATCTGGAGACCTGGGCTGCTTGTCAGGATATCAACAAGGCAGAGTTGAGGTGTGAGGTATTTATGAACCAGAGCCGTGAGGTAACCAACGGCCATGCCATGTGGTCTTTACATTTGTAAAAACAGCACTAAATGCAATGACCAGACAGAAGAATAAAATAACTGGTTTTTGTAATGAGCTCTTTCTAGGAGACAGGTATTGTAAAATGTGCAATGCACATTACTTCATTTATTTTTTGCAACAAGGATATGATATATATTAGCTAATATTCTCATTTCTACCAATATGGAGCTGTGATCTTGTTAGTGGAAGTGGGGTTCTTGGGGTACCACTGGGATAAGCATTTCTGGAGGCCCCCACAAGAGGATGAGATATGGAAGAATTTTCATGGAATTACATCCCTGGGTTTCTGAAGTCCCATTTCCCGTAGTCCAGTCATAGAAGTGTAACTGGGGTTTCAATAAAGTTAAAAGCAAAGCCAGTTTCCAGAATGGCCCTTCCATGTTGGAGCCAGGTCCAGTCCAGCATCAGGCTTGTTAGAGTCCACTAGTCCTTTGGGTGTGGGGTCCACGTGGTCGTGGCCACGCAAGCAAATGCCAGGAAGCCAAGCATGAGCCGCGAAAAAGTGTGCCCAGAGGAACCAAGAGAGCCAACTTCTTTGTTCAGGGAATTAATTCCAAATTTCCTTGTGCTTGTAGTGACCACACCCATTCCTGCCAACCATCTCTGTCCCTGGGTGTGACTGCCAGAAAGCACCTTTGCTGGTCCCCACTTTGCTGAGCATGCGTCTATCTCCCCTTATTGGACCCTGGGGTGTGTGACTTTGCAGCTTCCTGGAGAAGCTGCCCAAAGGGCGTGCCCATGATGATTACCTCCCCTTTTTTCCCGTCCTGTCATTAATAACTAGGTTAATTACAACAATGTCCACCTGAGACCTAAATTAACTTGCCTTAAAGCAGAGAACTGATGTGGGCAAGACTCCAGATCCAAACCAGAGCTAGAGTTTGCAAAAGCAGCACTAAATGACTTTATTTGTATCCGTGAAAAATTATTTTATGCATTAAAATGGTGTCCTTTCCATGTGGATTCCTGTGAACAATTCCTGTGAATCTCTTTAAAACATGCCCAACTGTTTCCTCTTTTGTAGTTTTCTTGATTTACTATGAGATTTCTTCCCAACTTCCATTCCTGGTATTGAAATTATACTTGAAGCATAGCACTTACCATTAAAAATAATCTTTCCCTTTCAATATCTTCTTGCCAAATCCTGAGCTTCTAGAAGAAATGATTTCTTATGCTTTTCTTGTCAGCTCTGTTCCTAAAATAATGATCAGCAGAGACTAAGCACTAAACACATATTTTGCATTGATTGAATAAATAATTATTTGAGAATGTGAGAATAAACAAGTAATCTTTTCTGTCAAAGAAGGGAGTTTAGGCAACCACCATTTTTTTCTCCCAAGACTTTAAAATTATTAATTGGTTCTATTTGCTCCCAGAATCTCTTTGTGGCCCTAATATGTGGAATGCATGCGAATGATAGAATTGAGGCACTAGTAACGTGCTTGTGTGTATGTTTCATCCTTTCTTTTTTTTCCTGAGATGAGAGCAAGATAATTACACAAGACTCAGTGTTAATAATATTTAAAAAGTTGTAAAGTTTTGCAGAATGGAAGATTATTTTAAAACTCTTACCAACTTCCAGTTGTACTCTTGTTTTAGTCTAAATAGCTTTCACCCATACAGTAAAAATTACATAAAAAGGAGCTGTTGAAAACACACTCCAAATTTTTTTTTTTGCAATTTCTGAGCTAAGTGTTTCTTTCCCAAATACTTGTACTATCTTCTTGTGGATTCAGCACTGATTGAAGTATTTCTTTTTTTCCTACCATCAACTTTAAAGTTTACTTTTTAATTGAGATTTATTTCCCATGCAATTGCAGAGCTTTATCATAGTGTGAAGGTTTGAACTTGACTTTCAATTTATTTCCTTTAAAACCTTGAGATGTCTCCCATTTGCAAAGCTATCTCCTTAAGTGATGAACTCTATAGATGACATTCACAAACTGTTAATTCCCTTTATCTTTGTTCTGTAGCCAATAGCTACTCTAAGGAAAGAGTAGGAACAAATCACTGCTGAACGTTTATCAATTGATGGGCATTGTGTACAGCTGGTTAAATTGTATTAGTGAGGTACCATTATGCAACTACTTTGGAAAATCTGAAAAACAATTGAGTTGCTGGCAGTGATGGCGGGAAGGGTTACATCTGAAAGTTTGGTCTCAAATCTTTTGGGATTCATGTTGCCCATCATTATTATTTTTTTCTGCTGTATGCATTGCCTTCTCCCTTCTTTGAAAGGAAGATATAATTTTGCTTGATGACTCACTAATTAAAATAGGGACTTTGTTTCTTAACTTCTTTTGTAAGTAGGACTGGATACGTTTATTATCTCTCTCAGAAATGCTGTGAGCCAGCTCCTAAGAATAAACATTGCTTTATAAAGTGTCTATGTTTGCCTTTTGCTCTTCTTCTTCCATGTTGTTTGGAATGTGGATGACACCTACTTGGAACATGAAGCTAAGATGGAAAAGGGTGTAATAATAAGGAGGAAGATGGGGTCGCAGACACGATCTTTAGCCAACCACTGCCAAGCATCTACAAGAGAAAGACATGAAGGGTTCTGGTTCTAGTACCTTCTGGGCTTTCTAATACCTTTTGTAGCTAAATCATATTGCTGTCTATTTCTTCATCCAATAAAAATGTCATGCTTCTCACAGCCTTAAAGGAGTATAAATGGAGCAGTTTTCCTTCCTGCCTAGTACAACTCCCTTTAGCATTACCTTACAACACAACAACTGCAGTACCAATAACTTAAATACCAACACAGCTATTGTATTATTCCTTTCTTTTTCTCCTTTTTCAAGATTTTGAATTTTGCTAATATTATTAGTCAAAAATAGTGATCAACTGAAATCTGTTTAATGGGATGGAAGACAGATCCATGGGCCAGAGACTAAGATGGATGCTTGTCCATCCCAGTCTGAAGGAGGGAGGAGGCCTCCCCTTCCCTGTCTCATGGAGGACTGTTGGTTCTCCTCTAGCCCTGCAAGAGGTTGCATTCAGCAGATCTGCTCTGCTTCTGGTCTGTGGAGATAGTTATCTCATATTTGAGGTAAGCTGTATTTTTGTTTTGCTTTTTTAAAAATATTCTGTTGTTATATGTTTAAGAAAAGTTTTTCAAACTATGCATTCTTCATGTTTCTTGAATCAGAAGTGGCTCTGACACTTTCTAACTGCATGATTCTTAGCAACTTACTTTATATGCCTGAGCCTGGTATAGGACAGTATGGACGAAAGGGGCCACATGCTGACCTGACAAGCTCAGGGGAGGCCTGCATGGCGGTCTTGCAAACTCAGAGACCTAAAGGAACCACAAAGGATGGTCTGAAATTAAACTTTAACTGAAAGTAGTTATGGTGGGTAGTCACCTCCTAGGCCAGTATCTTCACTGACAAGGTCAACCTTTACCTTAACTGAGCCTATTGTCTTTTTGCATCTATGATAACATACCCTTGAAATGTCTGAGTAACTTATAACTTTGTTTTTTCTGGAGCCCCTGGGGCATAAGCAAATGTGGTGGGCGCCAGGACAGATACCACAAATTCCTTCATTATCATGTTAATTGTTCCTGCACCCACCTAAGTATGTGTCCATCATTTTACTTTTTATCCCAGGGGTTTCCCCCACTTTGCTTTATCCCACCTCCTTAATCTATCACCAATGAATTTCATGTTATTGTCTCAGCTGTATGCAGCTCCCTTAGGCCCCCCAGCACTCTTTTATAATTACTTCCTTTGGTCAGACTTCAGAGCCCCTGACACTTGGTATAACCAGGTACTTTAATTTTAGACATTCAAATATGTATTTAATGGTATTTTATTTTGGTTTCAATGTTGAGCATTTTCATATGTACAGATCATTTTTGGTAAAATATCTGTCTAAATACTATATTTTTTGTTGAGTCGTGTGTTTTATTTTTATGTGTAGAGGGTTTTTTAGGTATTTGGTATATAAGTTTTTCATCAGATATGTGATGTGCAAATACCTTCCTCTGCTCTGTGGCTTCATTTGCATTGAACAGAGAGCCTTTTGAAGAGATAATGTTTTTAGTTTTGGTGAAGAGTAACATAAATTTCTGTTGAATGGCTCTACTTTAGAAAATAATTTACCAAAGAATGAGAATCTCATGTGTATGCATGTGTTTAAATAGTAACAATAACACTTTCTTTGTTCTAATTTCATTGTCTGTAAACAAAATCATGTTTTGCATAAGTCTATATCAATGAGCACACAGAAACACTTCCTCATAGTCAGACCTAGGGAAAGGTGAAGAAATAGAAGGGAAGGGAAGGGAAAGGAAGGAGAGGGGAGGGGAGGGAAGGGAAGGGGAGGGGAGGGAAGGGGAGGGGAGGGGAGGGAAGGGGAGAGGAGGGGAAGGGATAAGCTAGTGTTTCTGAAGAACATATTGTGCATTAGGTGCCAATTATTTTCCTGAAACCTCAAAAGCACCTGGTGATGCAGGTGCAGCCACTCCCGCTATACAGTTGTACCAGCTCTAGTTTAAGTAGCTCATCCCAGGTCAATGTGATAACACATTAAACCCCAGGGATGGAAAGTCAAACCTAAGTCTCTGACACTGACTATTTTTTAAGGTGTCAATATCCTCCTATTTAGAACACTATTGAGTAAATAAAACAATCTTGAGGGAATAGACATGATGCATTGCATGTGAGACTTTTATCTACTCAACTGCACTACATTACAAGTTAAGAAGCTAAAAGTTTCTTGAAATAAAATTTTAAAATTTCTTTTTAAAGCATCTTGATTTATTATCTTTTACAAAGGATTTGTATCAAGTCATTCCTATCAAATATAAAAATTTTATCAACTCTAATTTTATGCATAATTTAATTAAAATATTACATTTTAAAATTAATACTTAGAAAATGTACTTTTTAATTAAATTTATGGGGATGACATTGATGAAAAAGATCATATACCTAGGTCTCAAGTGTAGATTTCTATGATACATGATCTGTATATTACATTGTGTGCCCATCACTCAAACTCAAATCATCTTCCATTACCATATATTTGGCCCCCTTTATCCTTTATTACCTTCCACCCCCTTTCCTCTGATAACCAACATACTGGTGTCTGTGTCTATGAGTTTCAGTTTTATATTAAACATCTGAGTGAAATCATATGGTTCCTAGCTTTTTCTGATTTATTTCACTTAGCATAATATTCTCAAGGTTATGTACTATATATGTATCACAACTTTTTAATCCAATCTTCTATCAAAGGACACTTTGGCTGTCTTGGTCACCATGAATAATGCTGGAAAGAACATAGGGATGCATACATCTTTGTGAATAAATGTTTTTAAGTTTTTCAGAAGAGAGATTGCTGGGTCATATGGTAACTCTCTTCTTAATGATTTGAGGAACAACCATACTGTTTTCCAAAGTGGCTATACCAGTCTACATTCACATCAGCAGTGAATGAGGCTTCCTTTTTTCCCCACAACACTTGTTAGTACCTGTCCTGTTGATAATAGCCATTCTAACAGGTGTGCAATGGTATCATTATAGTTTTAACTTGCATTTCCCTAATAGCTAACGAAGTTGAATATCTTTACATATATCTCTTGGCCATTTTAATGTCTCTTTGAAAGAGGTGTCTGCTTATCAACCGTGGGCAAACTACGGCCTGCGGGCCGGATCTGGCCCATTCGGCTGTTCTATCCGGCCCGCGGAGCCAAAAGAGCGGAGGGTTCTCTTGCTCTCCCCTCTGCTCCTTTACTTTGAATTTATATTAGTTCACACAAACACTCCATCCATGCTTTTGTTCTGGCCCTCCGGTCCAATTTAAGAACCCATTGTGGCCCTTGAGTCAAAAAGTTTGCCCACCCCTGGTAGATCCTCTGCCCATTTTTTAATTGGATTGTTCATTTGTTTGGTGTTGAGTTGTAGAGTTCTTAATATATTTTGGATATTAATTCCTTGTTGGAGCTGTTTTTTGCAAATATGATCTCCCATTTGAATGGTTGCCTTTTGTTTTGTTGGTGGTTTCTTTTGCTGTGTAGAAGCTTTTTAGTTTGATATAGTCCCATTCATTTATTTTTGCTTTTACTTCCCTTGAGAGTCAAGTTCATAAAATGTTCTCTAAGACTCAGGTCCATAAGTTTAGTATCTATGCATTCTTCTATGCAATTTATGGTGTCAGATGTTATATTTAGATTTTTCATGTATTTTGAATTATTTTTTGTGTATGGGGACAAACTATCATGTGGCTGTCCAATATTCCTAGCATCATTTATTGAAAATTCTTTGTTTTCTCTGTTGTGTGTTTCAGGCATTTTTGTCAAAAATTATTTACCCATGCACACGTGATTTTATTTCTGGGCTCTCTATTCTGTTCCACTGATCTACATGTCTGTTTCTCTGCCAATAACATGCTGTTTTAATTATTGTAGCTCTGTAGTAATTTGAAGTCAGGTAATGTGATACCTCCAGTTTCAACCCCACACCCCCTTCAGGATTTCTTTGACTATTTGGGGCTTTTTTGGTTGTATATAAATCTGATGATTTTTTGTTCTCTCTCTATTTTTTATTTTTTTATTTTAATGACATTAGACCCTATCCAGGTAGCTTAGTTGGTTTGAGCTTCATCCAATTACACCAAGTTTGAAGATTTGATCTCTGGTAAGGGCACATACAAGAATCAACCAATGGAACAACAAATTAATATCTATCATCTAGCTATCTAGCTATCTATCATCTATCTATATCTCCCTTTCTCTCTGGCTAATATGGCCATTTTAATAATTCTTCCAATCTATAAACACATTATATCTTTTCATTTCATTATGTTTTAGCAATTTCTTTTAATAATGCTTCATAGTTTTCAGAATATAGGTCTTTCACATCCTTTCTAAGTTTACCCCTACATGTTTTGTTCCCTTTATTGCAATTGCAAAATGAATTTTTTTTCATTTATTTTTCTGAAGTTTCATTGCTAGTCTATAGAAAAGCACTACATTTTTGAATGTTGATTTTATATCCTGCAAGTTTACAGTACTTGTTTTTTCTAATAGTTTTTAGTGGAGTCTTTAGGATTTTCTATGTACAGAATCATGTCATCTGCAAAAAATGTCATTTTACTTTTTCATTCCCTTTTTAGATGTCTTTTATTTCTTTCAGTAGCCTGATTGCTTTGGCTGGGACTTTCAGATCTATGTTGAATAAGAGTGGTGAGAGTGGGCATGCTTGTTATTTTCCTGATTTTAGAGGAAAAGCATTTTGTTTTTCACCATTGAGTGTGATATTAGTGAGGGTTTGTCATATATGGCCTTTATTACATTTAAGTACTTTCCTTCTATACCCATTTTTTGAGTGCTTTAATCATAAATTGATATTGTATCTTATCAAATGCTTTTTGTGCATTATTGATAAGATCATGTGATTTTTATCATATATTTTGTTAATGTGGTGTATTGCATTTATTGATTTGTGTATGTTGAAACATTCTTGTGTTCCTGGAATGAACCCCACTTGAATGTGACATATTTTTTAATGTATTGCTGAATTTGATTTGCTAGTATTTTATTTAGTATTTTTGCAATTCTATTCATCAGATATACTAGTCTGTAGTTTTCTTTTTTTTGTATTATCCTTGCCAAGTTTTGGTATCAGGGTTATGTTGGTCTCATATATTATATATTTTATAAATTATATAATTATGTAATTATATAATTTGTTAGGAAGTATTGCATCTTCTTTATTTTTTGGAAGAAATTGAGGACAGGTATCAAATCTTTAAATGTCTGGTAGAACTCACTAGTGAAGCCCACTTATTCGGGACTTACTTGGGGAGGGTGTGGGTAATGTTGTTTTCTATTTCTTTACTGTTAATCAACCTGTTTAAGTTTTCCAGTTTATGATTCAGTCTAGGAAGTTTATATATTTCTAGGAAGTTATCCATTTCTTCTATGTTATTGAGTTTGATGGCATATAGTCTTCCATAATATTCTCATATGATCCTTTATAGGTATATCTGTGATGTCTGTAGTGATTTCTCCTCTTTCATTTCTGATTTTGTTTATATGAGTCCTTTCTTTTTTTTCCTTAGTGAGTCTAACCAGAGGTTTGTCAATTTTATTAATCTTTTCAAAGAACCAGCTCTTTGTTTATGTTAATTTTTGTATAGTCTTTTTCTTCTCTATTTCACTCTTCTATTTAATTTATTATTTCCGTTATTCTGCTGACTTTGGGTTGCTTTTGTTTTTTCCTGGTTCTTTAAGATATAATGTTAGGTGTTTACTTGGGTTCCTCTTGCTTCTTGAGCTAGGCCTGTAATGATATAAACTTCCCTCTTAGTATTGTCATTTTCATTTGTCTCCATATACCTTTTGATCTCATCTTTCATTTCTTCTTTGACCCACTCATTTTTTAGTAGTATGTTGTCTAACTTTCACATATTTGTAGGTTTCTTTTCTTCCTTTTTTTGCAGTTGATTTCTAATTTCAAAGTATTGTGGTCAGAGAATATGCTTGGTATAGTTTCAAACTTGTTGAGTTTGTTGAGGCTACTTTTGTGATCCAACATATGGTCTATTCTTGAGAATATTCCATGTATACTGGAGAAGATTGTACAATCTGACATTCTAGGATGAAAGACTTCGTAAATGTCAAGTATGTCCATTTGGTGTAATGTGTCCTTTAAGGCCGATATTTATTGATTTTCTGTTTGACTGATCTACTTAGACCTGTAAATAGAGTATTAAGGTCCACAACTATGATTTTGTTTTTGTCTCTTTCACCTTTTAGTTCTGTGAGTAGTTGCTTTATACTATACTAGAGGACTGTTGCAGAAAGATTCCTGCAAGAATAGGGCTTCCTCGGGCCTATTCCTGCAAGAATATGGCTTCCTGCATCCTGAGCAAAGCAGAGAAGGGAGTGAAGCCCACCGAGGCAGGCTTCGCTCCCGTCTCTGCTGCCTTGTTCCCTCCTGTCTCTGCTGCCTCGCTCCCTCCTGTTTCTGCTGCCTCGCTCCCTCCTGTCTCCACTGCCTCGCTCCCTCCTGACTCCTCTGCCTCACTCCCTTCTCTGCTGCTTCACTCCCTTCTGCAGCACTTGGCTTCCTTCTATGCTGTCTTCAGTCTTCGCTCCTTGCCTGTGTATGCAAATTAACTGCCATCTTTGTTGGGTTAATTTTCATACTTGCTCCTGATTGGCTGGTGGGCATAGTGGAGGGATGGTTAATTTGCATGTTTCTCTTTTATTAGTGTGGATTATGGTGCTCCCTGAATGGGTGCATATATATATTAAGAAGTAGTTGGTTTTCTTGATGTAGTGTCTCCTTTATCATTATAAAATGTCCATCTTTGTCTCTTATTACTGTTGTTATCTTGAAGTCTATTTTGTCAGCTATAAGTATGGCTGCTCCTGTTTCCTATGGATGCTATTTGCTTGGAGAATCATTTTCCACCCTTTTACTTTGAATCTACCTTTGTCTTTGCAGCTTAGATGTGTTTCCTGAAGGCAGCATATCATTGGGTATTGTTTCTTAATCTACTCTTCTACTTTGTGCCTCTTTATTGGTGGATTCAGATCATTTACATTTAGGGTAATTATTGATGTAAGAGGATCTCCTATGGCCAGTTTATATTTTGTTTTCCTTGCCTCTGTTATTTATTTTCCTTTGTATTTCTGTCTATTGTTTTTATTTGGTGGTATTCCATACTTCTTTAGTCTGTTTCCTATTTCCCCCCTCTTTCTTTTAAGTTATGTGTCTTAGATTTTGTTTTGTGTGGTCAGTATTAGGTTTATGAAAAAAAGTTTCATATATATGGTAGTCTTTTCTCTTTTGAATGTGTCTGATCTTCTGATCTCCATCCTCCTTTGCAAATTCAGACCTTTACTCTTCCTCCTTTAATGTGTTTGTTGTCACAAATTATTCCGTTTATGCTGTAAGTTTTTTCTGATCTTTTTTTTTTATTTTTTATTTCAGGTAGAAAAACCTTCTTGCGCATTCCCTGCAATAGCGATCTTCTGGTGATAAATTCCCTCAGCTCTGTATGTCTGGAACAGTCTTTATTCCTCCTTCATATCTAAAGAATAACTTTTAATTGGCTAGTAATTTCTCTTTTGCAGCTGTTTGAATATTTGGTTCTACTTTCTTCTAGCTTGTACAGTTTCTGCTGAGAAGTCCAATGATAATCTAATGGGCTTAAATTTATCTTTCTTCTTTTCCTTGGCTGCCTTGAGAATCCTTTCTCTGTCATTAATTTTTGACAGTTTTAATACAATGTGCCTTGGAGAAGTTTTTTTGGGGGGTTGAGGTAATTAGGTGTTTTCTTTACTTCTTGTATACTAGTACAAGGATCTTGCTCTTTCCATAGGTTTAGGACTTTCTCAGCAACTACTTGCTTAAATAGGCTCTCTGGTCCCTTCTCCCTCTCTTAGTCTTCTGGTATGTCTATTATTTTTATACCAGAGGCCTGGTGCACTGATTCATGTGCATTGAAAGGAAATTAATTAGAATGTGGCCAACAGGGCAGGACTGAGGGAGACGGGCCAGATACGCCCTGGAACCAACCTCCCATGGTCCCTCCCCTGCTGACTGCACCTGGGGCAGCGCTGGGGCTTGAAGGTTGTCTGTGGAGTGCTCAGGGTCCCTCCAGCAAGTAGAGTCCCTTGGCCTAGCCTGCAGGGATTGGGCCAAAACCAGTAGTCTGATATCCCCTGAGGGCTCCCGGAGTGCGAGAGGGCACTCTGCAAAGTTGCTTTCACTTGGCAACTCCTGCACTGAGTGTCTGCCCCATGGTGGTCAGTGCACATCATAACTACCAGCCTGTCGGTCAGCTGGTCGCTTAGCCTTTTATATATATAGATTGCTCTTTGTGATGGAGTCAGATAGTTCTCATAGATTTATTTCCCTTTTTTCTCACTTATTCTGCATTATTTCTAGATTTTTTTATCTTCAGTGTCACTAATTCTTTCCACTATCTGTTCACATCTGTTTTCTTTTATGCTCACAAGTTCATTCTTGGTCTCTTATATTGAGTTGTTCATCTCCAGAATTTCTGTTTGGTTCTTTAATGAGTTTCAATCTTTTTATTAAAGTGTTTATTTTGTCTGTTTATTTGTTTTCTGAGCTCATTAAACTGCCTGACTGTATTCTCTTGCATCTCATTGAGTTTTTCAGAAATGCAATCTTGAATTATCTGTCATGTATATCACATATTTCCATTTCTTTGAGTTTATTTTCTGGAGATTTAAAAATTTTCTTTCTAGGCAGCCTCACTATCTTGGTTGTTCCTGGTATTTGATGGATTCCTTATCTGTCTAGGCATCTATGTATGACTGACACTTCAGCCGATTTTTAGAAAGAGGTCTTTCTGGTATATCTATTATTTTTCCAGTAGGTGGTACTGAATCATAAGTTCTTTCCACTCTCTAGCACTCCTTGGCTTTTCAAATCTCCCTGGGGTGATGTTCCCTGATAGTTGCCCCCTGGTCCCTGGAGACCAACACAGGGAGGGGAATGCAGTGGACAATTTCAAATTTGTGAAATCCCAGTCCCTGCAGCCTGATGCTGCCTTCAGTGTAGCTACAACACGTGGTGTGGTGTGGGCTGGGGGAACCCAGCAGCCTTCTGTGTTGCTTTGCTTTCCTAGTAATGGTGACCTCGTACCTTCGCAGGCCCATCTCTCACCCACCCCCACCAGTGCCTTGACTCCAGGACCAGTCACATAGTGAACCCTTTGCTCAGGGAAAAAAAAAAAAAAGAAAAAAAAAAAGGTGATTCTGTAGTACCAGTTCTCAGGTTGACAGATAAGGTGCTCCACAACCTGACACCAAGAGCGAAGGGAGGCAAGCTCTGAGAGGTTACATGAGAATTAGGCTCCATGGCTTTGTTTCTCTGTGTGGAATGCTGACTACCTGACAATCCGGGTGGCACTTTTGTGCTGTGTCTTTGCCCAGGCCTCTAAGCTCAGCCACAGCTCCTACTGCTGACTCCTGCAGGAATGCTCACCATTTCTCTTTGCTCCACCCAGCCCACACAGCCTGATTCCTCCCCTCTTTGGGCTGAGCCCCACAGTGAGTTCCTGACCGCAGGGTGGCATACTTGGCTCCTCTCATCTTTTCTCCCTTCTTGCCTCCCCAGTTTGTCCACTTTTAGATGTTTCAATGCAAGGATTTCTCGTGTGTGTTTGTGCAGGGAATCTTTATTGAGTTATAGCTCTTCAAATTGTTCCAACGTCAAGGGGAGAAACCAGGGGGGCCTCTTCCCCCACCATTCCTTTGACATCACTCCAGAAAATGTATATTTTTGTTCACTTATATAAAGCCAAATTTAAAAGCTAAATGAAAACTTTGTTCATCTGCATAATTTATGCAAAAGAGCCATTTATACATTTTTAGGTGACTTCATAGGTGTAGCAATATAACTTAGGACACACTTCTGAAACTAGTGTTTTTAAATTTGCCTACATGAGACTTATCTTTCACTAAGCACACTGAATATTTAACCTGTAATATATAGGTTAATTTTAACCTATAATATAAACTAATCACTAAACATATATTTTTAAAATATTTATATTTTGATAGTTCTTATTCAAAAACATACATAGCTTCTAAAGATCCAAAGAAAATCGGTTTCTTCATGTTCTCCTTCCAATTGAACTTTTGTGTAAGATAATACTTTCATTCTCTTCAGCTTAAGCATTTTATGAGTATCAGCTACAAAAATGCTCCTGTCCTATTAACCCTCCATTGTATAACATGAAAAAGTCAGGGAGAGTGTACATCTGATGATCTGTTCTTCCAAACTTCTACAACATTAGTAAATTATATGTGTACATGTTATACTAGTTAATTCTGATACATCTATAGATGACAGGAAATTAACTCAGAGTTGATTTAGCAAAACATTAAGTACATCATCATGGCAATTTCATAATAATGGACTTGTTTTTACATGCATGTTTAAAACAGGAATAAGATATTGCTGCTTAGAGTATTGAGTTACATAAAGACAGTAAGCAGACCTCAAGCAATATGCCTCTGTGTTTATTAATCTTTTTCATATGCATTGAAATTTTACTGTGTAAATATGAAACTAAGGATTCTGATGTCTTATCAAAGTGTTATTTGTGTAAAAATATTAAAAGGCCTGCTATGAAAAATGCAGTAGTTAGGGTTGTTAATTTTCATTCAGCTTCATTTCACCATAAAAATGCAATTAAAGACACCCATTAGCTGTTAATTTGAAATACCCCAGACAAGGATGCCTAAACCTCTGTTGATATCTTTCCCACAGCCTCCTAGTCTCATGAGTTTTTGGCAAGTGCAAAACTGTTTCATCAATCCTTCCTTTCAGTGTTTGAGCTAACGCAGATGATCTACCTGCAGGTGCTTGAAGGACAGGTAGAGCATGAAGATGTGACAGAGAAACACACTTTATAAACTAACTTCATGAGCTGACCTCCTCTGATGTGTTTATGTCATATCAGAAAGACACTCAAATATTAGCTGTGCTTTTATATGATAAAGAGCTCATGGTGTGCTTCACATGCATGCTCAATGTCATGTCTAAACTGCTAGACATAAAGATTCTAAGCTTCACAACTACTTCAATTTCCATTAATTATTTACAAGGGGATGGGCCAAGGAAACATGACATAATCAGTTTTCAAAATATCTGGTAACAGCCCTGACCGGTTTGGCTCAGTGGATAGAGTGTCGGCCTGTGGACTGAAGGGTCCCAGGTTCGATTCTGATCAAGGGCATGTACCTTGGTTGCAGGCACATCCCCAGTAGGGGGCGTGAAGGAGGCAGCTGATCGATGTTTCTCTCTCATCGATGTTTCTAACTCTCTATCCCTCTCCCTTCTTCTCTGTAAAAAATCAATAAAATATATTTTTAAAAAAATATCTGGTAACAACTGAACCTGAAAATTTTTACTTTATGTGTTATTTTTTTAAATTTTATTTTTCCCTTTATTGATTAAAGTATTACAAATGTGTCTGTATCCTCCCATTGCCCCTCACCCCCTAATCTTACCCTCACCCTAACCCCCTGTTGTTTGTGTCCATTGGTTAGGCTTATATGCATGCATACAAGTCCTTTGGTTGATCTCTCACCCTTAACCCTCCCCTCCCCTACCTTCCCTCTGAGGTTTGAGCATCTGATCAATGCTTCTCTGTCTCTGATGTGTTAATTTTTAAAGCTGTTGAATCATATGATTTTGTATTCCTTACCTATCATGAGTTAGATAAAATACAGCTATTGGTTTGTTGAAACTATGACTGCATCCTAGAGGTCTTGCTTATATAAAATTACATACATATCCTAGCATTAAAATATTACACAAAGGATTAAGAAAATATAAATTTTAAAAAAGCCACTAAGTAAGAAATACAGTAAATATATAAGGGTAATTGATATTTTCTTTTGAAAGGCTATATTATGAATATAGATTCCCAAGCACCATTCCCAAGTTACAAAATCAGAATGACCTGTGGAAGGCCAGAGAAACTGTATTTTACTATGTTTCTCATGTAATTTTGATGCTCACTTATATTCAGTAAAAACTGTCTGAAACTGAGAATAACTTTTGAAAGAAAAATATTATTTACTCTTTGGTGCTATTTAAATGAAAATTAAAAAAATAATTTTGATAGGAGCTTATGTTATGCTATTTTCCTATGAATGCATACCTTCATGAATTCCTACTTTCAAATTATTGAGAACATGAGGAAGGGAACACTTTTAAAATACAATATTTGATAAATTAAAACACTGGTAGCTTGGACATCCAAAATTTTAATTTATATTCTAAATATTTAATGCCCCAGGGAAAAACATTAAGAGCTATCCCAAATTATTTAAAACAGTTTTTATAAATACATAAAATTTTAGAAACAAACATTAATATTATGTAAAGATAAAAAGGAGACTTTTAAAAAGACCTAAACTTAGAGAGAAGAAGAACATAATACCTAAAATTAAGATTTCATTGAATGGTGTTCAGAGCAAATTAGACATACTACAAAGGAAAATGTCAGTAAAAATAAAGACAGAAATATAAACATGAGGAAAAGGGAAGCAGAGAGGAAAAATATTTAAAAATTGATACATTAAGCCTCAATTATCTGAGATATTAATATGTCTAATATGTGTGTAGTCATAAAGAGTGGAGTCAGAAAACTATTGCAAGAAATAATAGCCAAAGGTACCCCCAAATCAATAAAAACTAAAACCAACAAACAAAAGAAACTTAATGAACTCAAAACATGATAAATACATATATGCATGAGTGTATGTATGCCCACATGCACACAAACACCACACACATGTACCCACCAAGGCATATACATATTAAAATTTCTGAAAAGTAGTGAGTGAGAAATGGAGTGGGGGGAAAGGCACATTACATTCATAAAAAATAAATAATAAACAAATAAATAAATAAAGACAATATAATGGTATAAAGACAGAAGTCATTTTAATGACATCGTTAATATGACAAGAGAACTTTAACCTATAATTTTATATCAATTGAATTTTTTTTCAGAAAAGAAAATGAGGAATGACCAATAGGCCACTTTAAGCTCTCATTTTCCTATGCAAGTATTGAACACTAGCAAGAACAGTCAGAACCAACCTTTACTGAACTCTGGAAAATCGCTGAAGGATTAAACAACCAAGAAAAAACAAACAAAACAACAACAACAAAAACACAAACACAGAACTTGAGAATGGTAGGAGGGCTTTATGTCATGTTTACTTGGCCCATCTCCTTGCATGGTGACAGTATTGATGAGAGGAGTGTAAGGGGTACCCTGGTGGGACCTGTTTCCTTGCTCTGGAAGAAGCAGATCTGACCTTATTTATAAGTGTGTATGCCTTCACTAAACTATTTGGGAGCTACTTTAAAGGCTGCCACCAGGTATTCTCCGCCTTTGCTAACTAGGAACTCGGGAAGGCATCAGGCATTGCTTGAGCACACTGATGGGAAACTAACAACCCAATGGTGCCTCAGGCAAAGATTCCAGTCAGGCACAGAATAGACTGCCTCAGACCTGGGAAGGAAAGCTGGGGTGTTGTTTGTAGTTGTTTGGGAACATTCAAAACACCCATACATGAGACATTTTATTTTATTTATTTATTTTTTAATATATTTTTATTGATTTCAGAGAGGAAAGGAAAAGGAGATAGAAACATCAATGATAAGAGAGAATCATTGATTGTCTGCCTCCCCAGGGGATTGAGCCCGCAACCTGGGCATGTGCCCTTAACCGGAATAGAACCCAGGACCCTTCAGTCCACAGGCCGATGCTCTATCCACTGAGGCAAGCCAATCAGGCTACATAAGACATTTTAAATGTTATAAACATGCCAAGGATAAGACTATGTTCAGAAAAAAACCTGAGAAGATCTTTCCCCTCAAGCCAATATTTAGAAGCCCGGCTAAATGCTTTAGCACAGGGTCAACCAGCAAAGACTAGGAAAGGTGTTTTATTGTTTGTTTTTGGCTTTGTTTATGCCTTTTTTTTTTAAAAGCACCTGACATTCAAAGAAATCTCTGTAAAATCACAAATGAACAAAGACTTTAGAGATGACACATGGCAAGGAATAAAACCTTTCCAAAATTGTTTGGGAAAGTCACTAAACAGACTACTCTGACCTTCAACGACAACAAAACATATTCTAAAATATTAAACCCTGGGGAAGGGGGAGTTGATGTCTAAAGTTACCACATTGTAATATCTAAATATCTAATTTTCAAGAAAAAAATCACAAAGCATACAAAGAAACAGGGAAGTACGGCCCATTGAAAGAACAAAATAAATTGAGAGAAACGATCCCTGAGGAATCCTAAACATTGTATTTAGTTGAATCTGCAGATGGGAAAATTGGGGATACAAAGGGTCAACTGTATATTTATTGACATGAAATTTGCTTTTAAGTAGACCCATGCAGTTCAAACCTGTGTTGTGCGAGTGTCAACTGTACACACGGTCACAGTGGACCAAAATATATGAAGCAAACAATGACACATTTGCAAGGTGAAATAAAGAGTTCTACAATAAGATTTGGATACTTTAATACACCACTTTTAATGATGACAGAACATATAGAAAGAACAGCAATAAGAACAAAGAGTATTTTAAAGAACTATCATACAACTCTGAGAGATACATATAGAACCCTCACAATAGAATACCCAATTTTCTCAAGAGTGCATGGAATGTTCTCCAAATTTGACCCTATTTTAGGCCATAATAAATTTTAAAAGAATGAAGTCATACACAGTATATAAAAATTAATAATAAAAGCAAAACAGGAATATTCACAAATATATTGAAACTAGTGGCCTGCTGCACGAATTTGTGCACATTGAAAGGAAATTAATTAGAAGAACTATTTTAATATCATCTTTCACCCTTTCTCTATAATAGAAGTGTCAGAGATAAAAGAAAATTAGTAAAATGTACAAGGAAATAATATATGTTGATTAATAAATAAACAATAACAACATGATATAACAACAAATATTTTCAATGAAATTTTTACTGTCAGAATCTTCGTTTATCATTAATTTTTTAAAAATATTCTGGGTATTCTGGAAAATTTATATCATTTGGACAAACTTTGGCTTTGCTACAACATTGAATAAATTTTTCATCAGATGGTTTTTCATTGGAGAAATTTAGAGACAGACAAAATTGACCTAACAATCATTCCACCACAACTGTTTTAGATAATTGCATCCTCATTTACTTCATTTTCGCTATTAAGGAAGTTCCTACCTGTATTGGTAGTACTTGTCAATGTCTGTTCTTCAGACATATTCTGTCAATGACACTGCTTTCTTTCAGCTTCAGAATGTCAACAAAAACAACCAAATTTACGATCGACAGTGATAGATCGAAACACACATATGCGATTGGTGCCAGCAAGAGCTTTATATGTCTCGCGCATGTGCGAGTCAAATAGTCTTTTATATATAGAGAATAAACTTGCTTAATTAGACCTGCTTTCTGATGTAGCTACACTTTTTGTAGCCCAGTGAAGCACCCCAACTTCTCTTTCAGGTAATTGTCAGCAACACAGCAGTAAATATTAACATGAAATAGATTATTATTGTAGATCATGCAGGGAGAACAAAGGGTAAAATATTTAACTGTAGCAGTGTTTGACTATATTCTGCGCAGTGACAAAACCTGAAGTCATTTACAAGGTCCACCATTTCTTACTTCTTTTCAGTTGGGTCAAGTTTGTAAGCTTTCTAAATCTCCATTTTCCAGCCAATGAAAAGAAAATGGGATTCCACCGAGTCTCCTATCTACCTACTCTAGGACTTCTGTGAGGATCAAATAAGATGAGGCATGGGAAAACACTTCACAGACATTTAGTTAAAGTGTAAATTGTTTCCACCTGGGTATAAAGCAATTTGTGTTCCTGGGCTGAAGAAACTCCCAGGAGGCTAGTCGCTAGGGAGAGGAAACTGGGCGTTGCTACATGACATCATTCCCTGGTGCCCATACCATAGCCACTGTTTCCAGGCTGGGCTGGGCTGTGGGCCACATTTTGTGCCATGGGGTCTCGACAGCTCTGGCTGAGATTTGGTGGGCTGTTACTCTGGGGTGGTGGCAGAGCCTGTATCCCACTTAGGGGAAACCAAGTGTTGGTTTGTCAGTGCCAGGTCCGCGGTGCCATTTCTCTGTAAATGGCTAGTGCCGTGGTCGGCAAACTGCGGCTCACGAGCCACATGCAGCTCTTTGGCCCCTTGAGTGTGGCTCTTCCACAAAATACCATGGCCAGGGCGAGTCTATTTTGAAGAAGTGGCGTTAGAAGAAGTTTAAGTTTAAAAAATTTTGCTCTCAAAAGAAATTTCAATCGTTGTACTGTTGATATTTGGCTCTGTTGACTAATGAGTTTGCGGACCACTGGGCTAGTGCATGTCAGCTCCTGCATTGAGCGTCTGCCCCCTGGTGGTCAGTGCACACCATAGCAACCAGTCAGACTGTTGGACACTTAGCATATTAGCCATATATATATATATATATATATATATATATATATATATATACACACACACACACACACACACACACACACACACAAAGACAGAACATACCTAAACTTATGAGATTCAATAAAGGCACTCTTGAGAGGTAAATTTAAACAAGTATATTCTTACATAAAAAAAGGAATCAAATTAAAAAATCTCATATGTATCATAAGGATCTAGAAAAAGAATAGCAAACTAAATCTATAGCTAGCTCAAGGAAATAAAGAATAAAGGTTTGACTTTGGATAAGTAAACTAGAGAATAGAAAAGCAATAGAGAAAATCAATGAAACCAATAATGGAGTACTTTTAAAGATCAACAAAATTGACTGACTTTTAGTTACTCTGACAAAGTGAGTCAGAGAGAAGACCATTAAAATCATAAATAAAAGTGAGGTTATACCACCTACAAAGGAATAAAAAGAAATATAAGATAATACTACGGATAATTATACACCAAGAAATAAGATAATCTAGATGAAATGGACAAGGTACTACAAACAAACCAATGACCAAAACTGTCTTAAGAAAGAATAGAAGATCTGAAAAGATCCATACAAAATAAAAAGATTGAATCAGTAATAAAAATTCTTCTAACAAAACACAGAACCAGATGGTTTCACTGGTGAATTCTATCAGACATTTAAAGAAGAAATAACACCCATCCTTAACTCTCTCTTCCAGAAAATAGAAGAGGATAAAACATTTCCTAACCTATGTTATGATGTCAGCATTACTCTTATATTAAAGCTATGTAAAACATCACGGGGGGCGGGGGGGAAGGATATAGAGGCAAAAGTCTCCAACAGAACACTAGAAAACCAAATTCAACAGCATATTAAAGAATTTTACACAATGGCAAATTGAAATTTGTCCCAGTAGTACAAAGGTGGTTTAACATTTAGAAAATATTATTACCACATTATATAAATGAGGAAAAAATAACATATGATCTTCCATATTTTCTCAATTGATGAAGAAAATTTATGTGACAAAATTTAACAACCTTTCATGATACAACTGTCTGAAATCTAAAAATTAAAGAATACTTACTTAAGATGATAATGGGAAATTGTGAAAAGCCTACAGATAACTTTATACTCAATATTGCTTAGATGATCTAAAAGCTTTTCCCCAGGATCAGGAAAAAGACAAGGGTGCCTGCATTTACCAATGCTTTTCAGTACTCTGCTGGCATTTCTAGCCAGGCAATTATGCAGGAGAAATAAATAAATGACATCCAAATTAAAAAGGAAGACATTCAATTATATTTATTCACAAATGACATAATCCTACATGTAGAAAATACCAAAGAATCCATAAGAAGGCTACTACAGCTAATAAAAAGATTCAGCAGGTTTGTAAGATATAAAATCAGTTTTAGGGTACAAAATAAGTTGTATTTCTATGTACCAACAGTAAATAATCTGAAACAGTAATTAAGAAAACATTTCATTTAAAATAACATTCAAATATCATATACTTAGGAATAAATATAGCCATGTATATGAGAGACGTGTACTTTGAAAATTTTAAATTTTGGTAAATTAATTGACTGAAATTAATGGAAAGATATCTTGTCTGTATTCACAAATTAGAATATAATATTTTTAATATACCAATGCTACTCAAAGCAATCCACAGATTAGATGTGATCTTAGCAACATTTAAATGGCCTTTTATATAGAAATGAAAAAGCCTATTTTCAAATACATCTATAATTCCAAGTTATCCTGGATAGCCAGAACAATCTTGAAGAAGAACAATATTAGAGATTTTATACTTTTTGTTTTTAAAACGTTCTACAAAGCAACAGTAATCAAAACATAAGGATAGAAATATAAGCCAATGGAACAGAATTTAGAGCCCAGAAATAAACCCATGCATCTATGGCTAATTGATTTTTGACAAGGGTGCCAAGCCCATTCAATTAGGAAAGAATAGTCTCTTCAACATATGGTGTTGACACAACTGAACACAAGCAAAAGAATGAACAGAGACCCCTTCCTCTTACCAAATGCAAAAATTACCTCAAAATGGATCAATGATCTAAATATAAGGCTAAAGCCTTCAAACTCTTACAATAAAATATAGAAGTGATGACCTCCAATTTGGCAAATAATTCTTAGTTATGACACAGAATAAAACATGAGTGAAAACATAAGCACATCATGAGTAAAAAAATAAATTAGTCTTTATAAAATTAAAAACTGGGATCAAAGACATTATGAAAAGATAAAGAAAGTGAAAACAACCCTAGAACATTGTACACTTCATCTGAAAATCTGTATCTCATCTATAATAATAAAAGGGTAATGTGTTAATTAGACCAGACGTCATTCTGGACATCATTTCAGATGTCCTTCCAGAAGAAGCCGGGCCAGAGGAAAGCCCAGGTCCTGGGTGCCAGAGGGAAGCTGGTGCTGGCAGCTGGGGGAAGGAAGGCCTAGTCTTGCACGAATTTCTTGCATTGGGCCTCTAGTAAAGTTATAATATCCAGATAACTGGGTAATTAACTCTTAATTCAACTACAATAAAAACAAAAGCCTGATTTTTTAAAATGTGAAAATGACAAACATTTCTCTAAAGAAACTATACAAACAGCCTATAAGCACATGAAAAGGTGCTCAACATCATTATCCATTAGCTGTATTGTGTTCCTAGCTCTGCTGTCATAAAAGATCACAAACTGCGGGGCTTAAATAACAGAAGTGATTGTCTCACGGTTAGGAGACAAGAAGTTCGAGATGAAGCTTGCAGAGGGCGGTTCCTTCTGAGGGCCAATACGGTTCACCTGTCTCCTAGTCCAAAGGTTCGGCATTCTTAGGGCTGTAAAATGGTTTCTCCTGTGCCTTCACATCTTCCCTCTGCACATGTCAGTCTCTTTGTCCAAATTTTCCCTTTTTATAAGGATATCGTCATATTGGGTCTACTCTCATTAATGGCTTCATTTTGCCTTGATCATTCACAATAATCTAAATAAAATAATATCTTATTTATAATCCAGTGAAGATCACATACACAGGTGCTGGGGTTAGGACTTCAAATCAACATCTTTTGGAAAGACAAAATTAGCTAAAATAAGTGGTGTACAAATTAAAACCATACTGAGATTTCACTTATGTCGACTAAGATGGCTATTAAAAAAACAAAACAAAAAACAAAAAACAGAAAATAACAAATATTGGTAAAAATGTGGAGAAATTAGAACCCAGCCGGCCTGGTCCCACAGTGGGGGCACAGGCAGGGACTGCGTTGTCTGAGGGGTTACAGTGGAAACCAGGCAGCCCTGAGGAAGGTGTTGGGGAAGATGAATACTCACGGCCTATGTGCTGCCTTGGGGGACAGCTGAGAAGAAGGGGACAGTGACACCAGCCTTCTTCCCCAGGTTGGTCCCCAGAATGGCCCTCATCTGCCCTGCCAAATCCAGGATCCAGGTGCTCACAGCAGACAGAGGCGACTGCCTGGCAGGCACAAGGGGACGTGGGACATGATTGCCCCTGAGGCTGTGAAGGGCAAGGCCCGATCACCCCTGTGGACCTGTGAGGCTGACCTGCTCCCTGGAGAGAAGGGGCTGTGCACAGGGTGGGGAGGAGCTCTAAAGATATGGCACTGAGGACTGAGGTGACAAAGCCTCCACCAGGTCTGAAGAGGGACAGGTGTTCCTGCTGCGGGGGGCAGGGGAGCTACAGAGCATGGCACATTTGCTTCTGTTGTTACAAAGCCAGTAAAACTCTCTGGCTTCCTTTCTAATCTTCCTGCCACTAACACTGAAGTAGCATGCTAAGTGCGCTCAGACGGGCCCAGAGAAAAATCGGGGTACCTGGAGCAGTACAGTGACCTTATAAATCCGAAGCCTGAAGAGCAGGTCAGTTCACCACTGAACTTTTCAGAGGAAGATGTGAGGGCCCAGATTATTTGGGACCCAACTGTATTTTACCAGTTAAGCAGAATGATGATGTCATCGAGCAAAAGCCTTCACACTGAGGAGTGGGTGAGCAAGAAGCCAGGTGAGCCCGCTTGGCAGCTGTGTGGTCACAGCCAGGGGATGGGAGCCCCTGGACTCCCTGGAAGCAACACCAGGCGAGTGAACATGCGATGAGGTGTCATCTGGCCACCAGAGGCCGAAGGGCTGGCGTTGGGGGACAGCGGACAGGAGGCCAATCCTAGTGTGGACCTGGTCTGCGGTCAGGACCCTCTCCCTCCCCGAGGCAGCTCCCAAAGCAGCTACTGCATTTCTGAACAAAAATGAGACACAGGTTTGACAAAAAAATAAAAAGATTTTTTCATTCCTAAATTTCTTTATTTGGGATCTACTAAAGAGGTATAAGAAGTCATATGTATTTGTATGTTAACGAATCAGCTTTATTACAAAAATAAAATTCTATGAAATCAGAAAAGAGCCCTTCAGTCCCGAACTCATCGCACACATGTGCTCCTCTGTGGCCTCCCTGGACCTGGGTCCCGGGGTCGGAGCCTTCACAGGTCACCTTTCAGGAGCTGAGAGGCCTGGGAGACAGACAGGAGGACAAGAACCCCTTTATGTCAGCAGCTACTCAGAGCCACGGAGCAAACAGGGTCAGGTGCTGTGACGCGGGAGAACAGGGACTGCACTGGTTTCCTATTGCTGCCCTAACCAATGGCCTCCAGGGGCCTCCGCTGCCAAGCGTGAGATCCATTGCAGGTGCTGCGGGTCAGAAACCCAGGCGGATTCACTGGCTGCGCTCCTCCCGAGGCTCCCATGGACGGTCCCTGCCCTGCTTGTGGGATGCTGGCAGAATCCACTCCTTATGGGACAGTTCCCTTCCGTGTCCCTGCCAAAGTCACTGCCAGTTTCCAGGGGCCTCCAGAAAACCTTGGCTGTGTCCCTTCCTCCAGCCTCAAAGCCAGCGAGGGGGGCTGAGTCCCTCCCAGAGCATCTGTGACCCACCCTCCTGCCCCCTTCCCGCTTTCAAGAACACCTCGTTGCTGAGGGCCAGGACCTCGGGGTGGGGCCGCACTGTCTATGCGACTGGTACAGGGCCTGGGGTTTGTTGGTGCTCAATAAATGTTCTGTCACTGATTTCAAAACAAAACAAAAGAAGAACACCTGGTTAACTTCGTCCATCTGGATGACCTGGGACTGTTGCCAGGTTACCTCTATGATCTGTCTTACCATTGTGGCCTGTCTTAGTTCTGTGACCTATTGGTCACCTGATACCCCACAGGGCTGGGTTGGGGCTTCTGTGGGGTGACTTCCCAGCAGGCTCAGGAAAGGGCTCCCCAAGATCTTGTCATACTTAAACTCAGACTTGGCTGTTGAAATAGAACTGGCCACATGGAGAACTGGGGAAGCCACCACCATAGCGACAGCAAGTGCCCTTAGGGCAGGGAGAGCCAGGCTGGCTGGGGTGAGGAGAGGGCTGGGGGCCAATGAAGGGTCCTTGAGTGGTTGACAATGGCTTTTAAGCAAGAGAATGAATTGATTGGATTTACATTTTTTAAAGATCATTCTGTGATTTGGCATTTGAAATTATATTTGCGAGTGTAGGATTGAAACAGGTGAAGACAGTGAGTTGTGCTTCAGGTACATGGAGTGGAAACGCAGCCTGGAGTCAGGAGAGATGAGCAGGGTGGACCTCAGCACACACCTCTCAGTCAGAGGCCTGTGAGTGATGGGGCAGGGCATAGGGGACAGGGAGTCCTCCAGGAGGTGAGAGGGGAGAGAGCACAGGGCACTCTCCATGGAAGGGAATGGACAGAGGGTCAGGGAAACCCCCCTTTGAGGATGCAGGCTAGGGGACAGGGTAACCCTTTTGAAGTTGTAGGGCAGGGAGTAAGGGGACCCTCTATGGAGGGAACAGAGTAGGAGGACAGGAGACCCTCCATGGGGGGAATGGGCAGGGGGACCAGGAACTCCACTTTGAGGGGCCAGGGAATGGGGGACATGGTACCCTCCGTTCAGGTAGCAGGGCAGGTATAAAGGGAACCCTCCTGTGCCGTGATAGGGAAAAAGGGACAGGGGACCCTCCATGGAGGACAATGGGAAGGGGGGCAGGAAACTCTCCTTTGAGGATTGATACACTTTTAAAAGAGACTCCATACTAGACTTATTTGGGGGATCATTTTGTAAGTTATATACATGTCTAACCATTATGCGGCACACCTAAAACTAATATTGAATGTCAACTCAAATTGAAAAAAAATTATTAAAAATAAAATTAGGCTGGCAGGCATGGCTCAAGTGGTTGAGCACTGACCTATGAACCAGGAGGTCACAGTTCAATTCCTGGTCAGGGCACATGCCCAGGTTATGGGCTTGATTCCCAGTGTGAGGTGTGCAGGAGGCAGCCAATCAATGATTCTCTCTCATTGATGTTTCAATCTCTCTCTCCCTCTTGCTTCCTCTCTGAAATCAATAAAAAATATATTTAAAAAATATCATCTGAGGAATATTCTACAAAATACACTACTGTACTCCTCAAAAATGTCAAGGCCTTCAAAAATTAGTAAAGTCTGGGAAAATGCCACCACCAACAGGAGTCAAGGAAACAAGGTAACTAAATATAATGCAACTTGGATGAGATCTTTGAACAGAAAAATGGCATTAGGTAAAAGCCAAGGAAATCTAAATAAAATATGGACTTCAGTTAATAATGATATGTCAATATTGGTTTATTAATTGTGAAAAATGTATCATACTATTATATGATTTTAATAGGGGAGAGTGTATAGTATATGAGAACTTTCTATACAATCTTCTCAACATTTTGTAAATCTAAAATTATTCTAAAGTAAGTTTACTAATCAAATTTTTGTGCATATAAAGACAAAAATAGGAGTGATGTTAAATTATATTTTACACATCTACCTCACTATCATCTTGGATTTAGTAACAGGTTGAAAGCATAAATTTTGAATGCTTATATATTTCTCAATTATTTTGGATAAAACATTTAAGCTACCAGTGTAATTATAGAATTTCTATTAGTATGGAAGTGTGTGTGTGTGTTCCTAATAATATGACAGGCAAGTAGCACAATTGTTTGAACTTCTCTGACACATTCACAAAGCCACGCAGAGGATATTCATGCAAGCCAAAAAATATCCATCTAAGCTACACACTAAGAAAATACACTAAAATAGATTTTACAAACTAAAAAGGATTTAGTACCCATTATTATAATGAACCCTCCTGATTCAATTACTACATTGTAAGTGAAGGAATGTATAATAATGTAAAAATCATTTGTATTTGCTACCCATGTGTTCCCTTTCAAGTGGCTGTTAATAACTGCTATCTTTTCAGTGAGATGAAATGTTATACTCCCTTACAACTTACGTTTTTAAATTTATTTTTCCATACTCTTCTAAGATAACAGCTTTCATCCAAACATTAAGTTAAACTTTAACTCATGGAAGCTTTTGTGAGATAAATCTGCATTCAACTTCATTCTTCTACTGTATTACTACATGTCATGGTGTCATAATCTCTCTATAAACTGAGATATACTGTGCAACTCAGCTATCTGTTTATTGATGAATCACATAATCATTTAACCACAATTAGAAACAGAATAAATTGTAGCTGCTTCAAATTCTGTTAGCTCATGAAGATGTACTTGAATGTCAAAATATATTTGTAGGAAAGGGGAAAATAGCATAAGTAATTTAATTGAGTTGGATTTTTATATTTCACTAATGGGTATAATCACCGCTCCACTGACAGCATAAGTCATTTTTGTGCATAGTGAGAAACCACTGGGAAATGTATTTTTCCATTACATGCCATGGTAATCAGAATTTGTTCATTCCATCCACCTTCTATGAGCTAACCCTTTTGGAAAACTATTTGTATTCAGATCAATTTAAAAATGTGAATCACTATACTCTAAAAATTAACTTGCCTGGCACAAAACTTTATTCCCTTTAATATAGCTGGTACATAATTCTACCTGACTGACCTTCTGGAAATGTATATAATAAAGTATTTTTCCTAATTTTTTTCTAGGAGACTTAAGCCTCAATTTCTTAGTTTGAAGACAATGAAATAACACAATCTGGCCTCAATCTATTTTTCTGAAATATCATAAACTGTGGGTTAGTGATTGAGATCACAGGCTCTGGAACAGCCTGTGTGTGTGTGTGTTGTTGTTGTTGTTGTTTTTTTGTGTGTGTGGTTTTGTGTGTGTGTGTGCATGTGTGTGTGTGTGTGTTTTAATCTTTATTGTTGAAAGTATTACATAGGTCTTCCTTCCTCACCCCTCCATTAACCTCTTCCAGCCCAATCCCATCTGTGAGCCTCCCAGGTCCTCACCACCCCATTACCTGTGTCCACAGGTTATGCATATATGCATACAATTTCATTGGTTGGCCTCTTCCCACCTTCCCTTCCCTGCCTTCCCTCTGAGGTTCAACAGTGTGTTCATGCCTCTATGACTCTGGGTCTACTTTTGATCATCAGTTTATTTGGTTCATTAGATTCCACATATGAGTGAGAACATGTGCTACTTATCTTTCTCTGACTGGCTTATTTCGCTCAGCATAATGCTCTCCAGGTCCATCCATGCTGTTGCAAATAATAAGAGTTCTTTCTTTTGTATTGCCGCTTAGTATTCCATTGTGTAGAAGTACCACAGTGTTTTTATCCACTCATCAGCTAATGGGCACTTAGGCTGTTTCCAAATCTTAGCTATTGTTATAGCTGCTCTGAACACAGGAGTGCATACATTCTTTCTGATGAGTTTTTTTTCAGTTTCTTAGGATATATTCCTAGAGGTGGAATCACTGGGTCAAATGGGAGTTCCATTTTTACTTTTTAGAGGAAACTCCATACTGTTTTTCAAAGTGGTTGCACCAGTCTGCATTCCTACCAGCAGTGCATGAGGGTTCCCTTTTCTCTACAACCTTGGTAACACTTGTCATTTGTTTATTTTGATGATAGCCATTCTGACAGGTGTGAGGTGATAGCTCATTGTCATTTTGATTTACATCTCTCATATGATTAGTGACTTTAAGCATTTGTTCATATGTCTCTTGGCTTTCTGTATGTCCACTTTGGTCCTTTGCCCATTTTTTAATTGGATTGTTTGTCTTCCTTTTGTTACATTTTTTGAGTTCCCTATATGTTTTGGAGTTTAAACCCTTATGGGATGTATCATTGGCAAATATGTTCTCCTATTCAGTGGGCTCTCTTATTATTTTGTTGATGGTTTCTTTTGTGGTGCAGAAGCTTTTTATTTTGATGTAGTCCCATTTGTTTATTTTCTCCATAGTTTCCATTGGAAAACATATTGCTACAAGAAATGTCTGAGATTTGGGTACCTATGGTTTCTTCTAGGTTTCAAGTCTTCCATCCATTTTGAGTTTATTCTTGTGTATGGTGTAAGTTGGTGGTCTAGTTTTATTTTTTTGCATGTACATATCCCATTTTCCCAACACCAATTATTGAAGAGACTGTCTCTAGTCCAATGCATGCTCTTGCCTCCTTTGTCAAATATTAATTTGAGCATAATGACTTGGATTGATTTCTGGGTTCTCTGTTCTGTTCCATTAATCTTTATGCTGTTATTACATCAGTACCAGGCTGTTTTGATTACCCTGGCTTTGCAGTATAACTTGATATCTTGTATTGTGATTCCTGCAACTTTGTTCTTCTTTCTCAAGATTGTTGTGGCTATTCATGGTCTTTTTTTGTTCCATAAAAGTTTTTGGAGTATTTCTTCTAGGTCTGTGAAATATGTCATTGGTATTTTAACAGGGATTGCATTGAATCTGTAGATTGCTTTGGGTAATATAGACATATTAATAACATTGATTCTACCAACCCATGTACATGGTATATTCTTCCACTTGTTTATATCTTCCTCTGTCCTTTTTGTTTGTTTGTTTGTTTTTTCAATATCCTATAGTTTTCAGAGTATAGGTCTTTTACCTCATTGGTTAAGTTTATTCCTAAGTATCTTAATGTTTTTTGTTGTAGTCTAAATGGGATTGTTTTTCTTCAGTTTATCTATCTGAGAGTTCACTATTGGTGTGTAAAAATGCTATGGATTTTTGGGTGTTAATTTTGTATCCTGCTACATTTCCCAATTCATTTATTAAATCTAGTAGTTTTTTGATGGAGTCTCTAGGGTTTTTCTATGCACAGTACTATGTCATCTGTTAATAATGAGAGTTTTACTTCCTCCTTTCCAATTTTGATGCCTTTTATATCTTCTTCTTGTCTGATTGCTATGGCCAGGACTTCCAATACTATGTTGAACAGGAGTGGTGGGCATCCCTGTCTTGTTCTTGTTCTTAGGGGAAATGATTTTAGATTTTGCCCATTGAGTATAATGTTAGCTATAGGTTTGTTATATTTTGTTGAGGTATGATCACTCTATTCCCACTTTGCTGAGAAATTTTTTGTTTGTTTTTGTTTTTTTTGTTTTGTTTTGTTTTGTTTAATCAAGAAAGGGTGTTGGATTTTTATTTGAGTGCTTTTTCTGCATTGATTGGTATGATCATGTAATTTTTGTCTTTCATTTGTTTATGTGATGTATTGATTTCCAAACACTGTATCAGCCTTGCATCCCTGGAATAAATTGTATTTAGTCATGGTGTATGATCTTTTTATTATATTGCTGGATCCAATTTGCCAACATTTTGTTGAGGATTTTGTCATCTGTATTCATCAGGGATATTGGATGTAATTCTCTTTCTTTGCAGTATCTTTATCTGGTTTTGGAATTAGGGTAATTCTGGCCTCATAAAAAAAGCTTGGAAGTATTCCTTCCTCTTGGAATTTTTAGAGTAGTTTGAGGAGGATAGTTGTTCTTTGATTGTTTGGTAAAACTCCCCTATGAAGCCATCCAGATAAGGGCTTTTATTTGCTGAGAGGTTTTTTGTTTGTTTGTTTTCCTTCAATTTCCTCAATTGTTATTTGCCTATTCAGGTTTTTTGATTATTCTTGATTCAGTTTTGGAAGATTGTATTTTTCTAGGAATGAGTCCATTTCATCCCCATTGTCCAGCTTTTTGGCATATACTTGCTCATAGTATTTTCTTAAAATCCTTTGTATTTCTGTGATGTCAGTTGTTACTTCTCTGCTTTCATTTTTTATTTTAATTATTTTTTTTCCTTGATGAATCTGGCTAAAGGTCATCAATCTTGTTTATCTTTTCAGAGAATCAGCTCTTGGTTTCATTGGTCTTTTTTTTTTTGTCTCTATGCAGTTTACTTCTGCTCAAATCTTTATTATTTCCTTCAACTTATCCTTGGCTTTCCTTGTTTTTGTCTTTCAAATTCTTTAAATTATAAGGTTAAATAGTCCATTATTTATCTTTTTTTTTTTTTTTTTTTTTTTTTTTTTTTTTTTTTTGAGGTAGGCCTGTAATGCTATGAACTTCCTTCTCACAGGACTGCTTTTGCTGTGTCCCAGAGATTTGGGCTTGTTGTGTGTTCATTTTCATTTGTTTCCAGGAAGTTTTTTTTTTTATTTATTTATTGATCTCATTGGTAACCCATTCATTGTTTAGAAACATGCTATTTAGCCTCCATGTGTTTCAATGTTGTTGAGTGTTTTTACTGTAGTTGATCTCTAATTTCCTTCCATTATGATCTGAAAAGATGCTTGATATGATTTCAAACTTCTTGCACTTGCAGAGACTTGTTTTTTGTCCTAACATGTAGTCTATCTTTGAGAATGACCCATGTCCATTTGGGAATAATGTATGCTCTGCAACTTTGGGTTGAAATGTCTTATGTCAATTAAATTCATTTCATCATTTAGAGTCACTGTTTCCTTTTTAATTTTTTTGTCTGGAATACCTATCCAGTGATGTCAATGGGGTGTTAAAGTCCCCTACTATGACTGTATTACTGTCTAGCTTTCCCTTAGAATCCTCTAGAATTTATATATATAAATTTATATATATATAAATTCTAGAGGCCCGTTGCAGGAAGATTCCTGCAAGAATAGGGCTTCCTTGGGACTATTCCTGCAAGTATAGGGCTTCCTGCGGCCTGAGCAAAGCAGAAAAGGGAGCAAAGCCTGCCAAGGCAGGCTTCCCTCTCACTGCCACTGCCACCACCACACACTTTCCCTCCCACCGCTGCCACCGCCCCGCTTTCTGCTTTCCCTCCCTCTTCCTTCTACACTGTCTTCAGTCTTCATTCCGTGTCTGCGTATGCAAATTAACTGCCATTTTTTGGGTTAATTTGCATAGTCACTCTGATTAGCTGGTGGGCGTAGCAGAGTGATGGTCAATTTGCATGTTTCTCTTTTATTAGTGTAGATATATTCCAAATATATAAAAAGTGCTTCTATCTTGGGTGCATATAGGTTTACCAAGGTTATATCCTTGTGTTGGATCCATCACTTTAGTATTATGTAATGACCTTTGTTGTCTCTTGTGATGGTCTTCATTTTGAAGTCTATTTTGTCAGACATGAGTATTGCCATCCAGGTTTTTCTTCCATTTCCATTTGCATGGAAAAATATTTTTCCATTCCTTCACTCTCATCCTATGTGAGTCTTTTGTTCTAAGGTTGATCTCTTGTAGACAACATATAATTGGGTCATGTTTTCATATCCATTAAGCTACTCTATGTCTTTTGATTGGAGCATTTAATCCTTTTAACTTTAAGGTTATTATTGACTAGAGGCCCGATGCACAAGATTTGTGCACTTGGGGGGGGGGTGGTCCCTCAGCCCGGCCTGTGCCCTCTCACACTCTGGGAACCCTTGGGAGATGTCTGACTGATGGCTTAGGCCCACTCACCATGGGCAACAGGCCCAAGCCTTAAGTTGGATATCCTTAGTGCTGCCACAGAGTCAGGAGAGGCTCCCGCCACAGCTGCTGCACTCCCCAGCAGCCATAAGCCATGAGCCCAGCTACTGGCTGAGCAAAGCTCCGCCTGTGGGAGCACCCTGACCACCAGGGGGCAGCTCCTGCATTGAGTGTCTGACCCCTGGTGGTCAGTGCACGTCATACCAACCAGTGGTTCCACTGTTCGATCAATTTGCATATTACCCTTTTATTATATAGGATAGGTACTTATTTATTGACATTTTAATTCTTTATGCCTATGTTTCCCTCTCTATATATTTCTTCTCAGTACAGCATTCCCTTTAGCATTTCTTGCAGTGCTTGTTTGGTGGTGACAATCTCCTTTAGCTTTTTTTTCTATTTTGGTCTGGGAAGCTCTTTATTTCACCCTCTATTTTGAACAATAGCTTTGCTGAATAGAGTAATCTTGGTTTCAGATCTTTATTTTCATTACTTTGTACATTTTATGCCATTCCCTTCTGTTCTGTAGAGTTTCTGATGAAAAATCAGCTGACAGATCCTTTGTAAGTAACAAATTACTTTTCTCTTCCTGCCCTTAAGCTTTCTCTATATTTAATTTTTGTAATTTTAGTTATGATGTTTCTGGGCATGGACCTATTTGAGTTCTGCTTGCTTGGCACTCTCTATGACTCCTGAATTTGTGTAACTTTTTCCTTCACCAGGTTAAGGAGGTTTTCTATCATTATTTCTTCACACATATTGTCTGTCCCTTACTCATTTTCTTTTTCTTCAGGAACTCCTATTATGTGAATATTGTTCCATTTCATGTTATCCCACAGCTCCCTTAAGCTGTCCTCCTTTTTTTCTTTTCTTTTTTCTCTTTTGGTTCTCTTATTGAATTATTATTTTTTTTCTGCCCTGTCTGATCTGATCCTTGGCTTGCCTAATCTTCTGTCTATTCCTTCCACTGTGTTCTTTATTAGTGCTATGTCATTCTTCATAGTTACTATATCTTTTCTCATGCTATTGAACATCTTTACCATCATTATTCTGAACTCTATGTCTAATAAATTTTTTATCTCCATTTCAATTACCTCTTCTTCTTGATAATTATCTTGTTCTTTCATTTAGGGCTTTTTTGTTTTGTTTTGTTTTGTTTTGTTTTCTTCATATTGGCTGCCTGTTTGGGTTTGTGACTGTGTATTAGGTAGATCTGCTACACCTCCCAATCTCTGGTGCAGAACACTGCCAGATGGTGTTTGTGACTGGCCCTGAGTACCTTGTTTGGAGCTATTAGTAATCCACAGCTTGTGGCTCCCTCTGCTGAGGCTGGACTCCTTTAGAAAGGACTGAGATGTGCACCGAGGTCTGCTTTTCCTAGCCCCAGGCCCAAATTGGATCAGGCAAAGACTCAAAGTGTCCAGAGACCCATCTCTGCCTGCAGTCTGATTGTACTCAGTCTTGATTAGCATTAGGCTATCAACCCCAGGGGGAGGGAGAGAGCATTGTGAGAGGTTTTCCAACAAGGTGGGACAATTACTTCTGCCTGTAGGCTTATTATTCTTCTCAGTCTCTTAATGGGCCTCAGAAACTCCACAGGGTGGGGCAAGAGGGTTTCCAATAAGGTGGGGCAACTGCCTTCACTCCAGGCAAAAACCATCTGTTATAGGAAAGGTCCACTAGATAAAGATGTCCTCTGCAGCATAAGGGAATGACTCAGCACAGGAAACCTGGGTGTCTGCCTTTCATGCTCTTAACACCAGAGCCCTCAACCCTGGATTCTGCTCACACAGCTCTAGTCCACTCTGCCCTCCCTCTGCCAGAGCCCAAGGTGAGTGGTTGCACACAAAATTTTGTATGTTGGCCCTTTAAAAGGGTGCCTGCATTTCTAGCCATCTTTCCCCGGTGCACAGCAACCTTGCTGCTTTTCACAGCCAGTTTTTTTGTTTGTTTTGTGCGTTGTTGTTTTTTTTGTGTGTATGTGTGTGTTTTGTGTATGTGTTTGTTTTTTTTTGTGGACACCTTCCTCAGTTTTGGTGCTCTGGGCTCAGTAGCCCACCTTGGGGTTTAGACCCCAGAGTTTTCAGTGGGAACCCCCCACATCTGAGATATCGCTCCTAAACTTCATCTGCTCTCTGTGGGTGCCCAGCCAGTTCTTGCATGCTTCTACCCTTCCTACCAGTCTTTCAGTCTCCACTTTCTGTCCTTGGTCATCAGAGTTCTCTCCAGCTAGTCTTCAGTTGATCATTCAGGATGATTTTTCTGTATTTTAGTTGTAATTCCATTTTGCTTCTGGGGAAGTATCAATGTATCATCCACTAACTCCCCCACCTTTTTGGAATTCAACTCTGTCCTTTCTAATTAAAGCTAATAAAATTCCTTTAGAAACTTTGTCAGCTTTCTGTGTATCAAATCATAATTCTCTCTACTTGACAAAAGTCAATGACCTCACTGTTCCTTTTCAAGACAGGATTTTCTATGCCTTGGGCTGAGTGTTGGGTGCTTAGATGCATTTTATCTGGTTGAAAGTGTTGCCATAGGTAGTTACAAGTTATCAAAAGAGAAGAGAGTTAGACTGGCTGAGCCCGATTAACTCTGGAAGGTACAGCTTCAGACACCCTAGGGGAAGGCCATGTCCTGCACATCCTCCACCAAAGATGACTGAATCCCTGGATCAATTTTCCAATCTCCATGGCTGAGAAAATTGGCCATTAGCTGGGATTCCAAGGGAGGGACAGGTGAAATTCCTCTGCTACGCATATGCACAGTAGGAGCCAAGATGGGGATCATAAGGGACAGAGTTTAGCCTGGAAAAAATGGGATTGGATACAGGGAGGATCCAGCACAAACCATGAAGGATTAGGAAAGAGATTGGTTGTTTGAAAGAAAGCCTCTCTTTCCCAGTCTTGGGATAATATAATCAAAGCTATACCAAGGCTCCTTTTTGTAGCACAAATTTGTTAGTTCATTCACCCATTTGCACATTCTCTATTGCAGTCACACAGGATCAAGTTAGGGTGGGCTGTCAGTGAGAGCCTGGTTGCAGCACTGTGCTGCTGGCAGGAGCACAGCTGGGAGCACAGGCTGAGCTAGACAGTAGGGAAAGAGGCTGAGCTGGACTAAACTTTGCCATGGACTGAACTGAACTACAAAATCTTCGGATGCCCTGCCCACACTGGGCAAATGGCACAGGTTCTCTGGACCCTGGTCCTCCAGGACTTGGTGAGGACAAGTGCAAACTGATGGCCCCAGATGCTGGACTTGTTCTATGGCAGGACATAGCTGAGCCACCTGGTCCTGAATGTGACACTGGACAATCAGAGACAGTCCTTTGTTTCTACTCCAATAAGACCTACCACTGCACCTCATCCTTCTATGAGCGGTCCCAGAAATGCTTTTCTCATGACTCTGTGAAAGAGCCCTATTTCCACCTGCAATCAAAGGATCTACAAAGTGTACCCATTAAGATTCAGAGAGATCTTTTTGTATAGTAGAAGGAACCAAGAAGCACACCCTTTATCATCTTGCAGTTTCCACTAGGAAAGTACACATATTTTTCTGAAGTCTTAAAAAAGAATGGCCTGGCCCTCATGGCTCAGCGGTTGAGCATTGACCTATGATCCAGAAGGTCATGGTTCGATTCCCAGTCAGGGCACATGCCTGGGTGTGGGCATGGTCCTCACTGGGGGGCATGCAGGAGGCAGCCAATCAATGATTCTCTCTCATCATTGATGTCCTTATCCCTCTCTCCCTTTTCTTTCCTCTCTGAAATAAATGAAAATATATTTAAAAATAAATAAATAAAGAGCGGTAAGACACACTACTGAGAGCTTTGCCCTGTGACATGCTTTTACCAGTAGGTCATGGATTAGGCATTTTCTCAGAGAATTTCACCAATACAAAAAATAAATGAGGATGGAAAGGGTTATATTTTTAAATCTAGCAAGTCCTTCTTCTTTGTATTTTCTGCAGATTCTGCTTGAAAACTAAAAAAATATTTTTGCTCACTTCTTTTTATCCATATTTTATCATATGTAGATAAAAAGAGCAATTTGACTCTTTTACTACCTGAAAATGTCCTTAGCCAAATACTCAAGTCCACTAGGTTTATTTTCTATTTACTTCATTTCCACAAACAATATTGTTACAAAACTTTTTCAATTATATTAGGGGATTATATTTTCCCAGATTTTTTAAAAATATATTTTTATTGATTTCAGAGAGGAAACGAGAGGGAGAGAGAGATAGAAACATCAATGATGAGAGAGAATCATTGATTGACTGCCTCCTCCATGCCACCCACTAGGGATCGAGCCCATAGCCCGGGCATGTGCCCTGACCTGGAATTGAATCATAACCTCCTGGTCATAGGTTAATGTTCAGCCTCTAAGCCATACTGATCAAGCTATTATTCCAGATTACAGTACCAGGTTCTTTTCTGCCCTTCAAGCTCTCACAACTTTTCACTAACAGCAAGGACAGTTTTGGGGGAAAGTGTTCAAATGAAGCAATTGGTTCATTTAGTTATTCACCAATTAGTTTTTGAAAGTTTATCATCTACAAAGCCCTATAAGAAGTGCAATAGGGAGTATAATATACACCTACATTAACATAACCAGAAGTAGAAAGTATGAAGTGCTGAATAAATAAAATGTACAAGCAAACTTCTAAGGTATTTCAGAGAAAAAATAATGCGTTTGTTTGTTTTCTGGATGAATTTAAGATGTATCAGGGAGTAAACATTGCAAGACAGCAGGAATTCGTTTGAAAAGAGACACAGACATGTGTTTGGGAAACACTGAATCTGTTACTTTAGGTGAATCATAGGAATGGGAAGTAGGAATGGGGAATAATGCAGGAAAGAAATTCAGCCAGGGCTATGAATATCAGGATAATGAGTTTAAGATATTTTTCTTATAGAAAATGGAATGGCATTGCTGTGATTTTTAAGTTGGCTTTATAAAGATTAGCCTGGAAGTACAATGAGGGTCTATCATCATTTAGGGGATCTGGATTTATTTCAGAAGCAATGTGTGAGGGCCTGTAGAGTAATGGCAGTGGAATGACAAGAATGAAGCTGATCAGATAGAGTATAAATCAAGTTTCACTGTAATTCATTATCTCTTTTTCTCACACTATTACCATCTCTCTAGCCATGTAAATTAGTAATTTCTCATTATGTATAATTTTCCTAGAACTAATCACAAAAATCTCAAGATTATCACATGTATTTTATAAATTCAATGACCTGTGGTAAAAATGTAAATATCAGAGTTAGTTTCTGATTACTTCTTGGATCTGGAAAGCTGCTTAAAAGAATGTATCAGCCGGTCTCCAGTTACTCAGTTGTTAATGTGTTTCTGAGGAGAGCAGCACTCAGATCAAGGAATGGTGCTTTAAGTCTTCCAGAAAACACTGCTGCTTGCTCTTGACTAAAATCAAGATACAATTAATCATGCTCTTGACTTCTTCCTCAAAGCCACTGTCACTCCCAGTGACTTACATGTAAGTAATGTAAGGCCAACTCATTTTGAAGTTCAATTGCTTTTGCTATTGGATATATCCAAAGGCTAAAAGCATCATAATTTATTTTTAAATGTGTTTTATAAAAAAATGCACTTTTTCAAATGGTTTCTTTAATTTCTAATTCTTTTCTACATGTAATTTTTTCATGTGAAGGAAGGGGACTTTAATATATATATTCCAGAGAGAAAAGAATAGGGAGAGCGAGATAGAAACATCCTATCTAATAAAATGATAATATGCAAATAGACCATCACTCCAACACACAAGATGGCTGCCCCGATGTGGACACAAGATATGGCCACCACAAGAAGGCCAGCAGGGGAGGGCAGTTGGGAGGGACCAGGCCTGCAAGGGAGAGCAGTTGGGGGCGACCAGGCCTGCAGGGGAGGGCAGTTGGGGGTGATGGGTCGGCAGGGGAGGGCAGTTAGGTTGGACCAGGCCTGCAAGGGAGGGCAGTTAGTGGGGACCAGGCCTGCAAGGGAGGGCAGTTATGGGGGACCAAGCCTGCAAGGGAGAGCAGTTGGGGGGGACCAGGCCAGCAGGGGAAGGCAGTTGGGGATAACCAGGCTGGCAGGGGAGGGCAATTAAGGGTGACCAGGCCAGCAAGGGAGGGCAGTTAGGGGCAATCAGGCTGGCAGGGGAACAGTTAGGCATCGATCAGTCTGGAAGGGGAGTGGTTAGGGCAGGGTTGGGCAAACTTTTTGACTTGAGGGCCACAATGGGTTCTTAAACTGGACAGGAGGGCCGGAACAAAAGCATGGATGGAGTGTTTGTGTGAACTAATATAAATTCAAAGTAAAGGAGCAGAGGGGAGAGCAAGAGAACCCTCCGCTCTTTTGACTCCGCGGGCCGGATAGTACAGCCGAACGGGCCGGATCCGGCCCGGGGGGCGTAGTTTGCCCACGGCTGGGTTAGGGGGTGATCAGGCCTGCAGGCAGAAGCAGTTAGGGGCAACCATGCAGGCAGGCAGGGAAGCAGTTGGGAGCCAGCAGTCCTCGATTGTGAGATGGTGCAGGCTGGGCTGAGAGACACAACCCTCCCCACCCCTGCACTAATTTTGTGCACTGGGCCTCTAGTTTTATATAATAAAAGCATAGTATGCAAATTGTCCTCTCCACAGGGAGTTCTTCAGGGAGTTCAACCAGGGGGTGGGGCCAGCTGGAGGAAGGGAGGGAAACCCTGGCCAGCTGCCACCAGCTGCTAGGGACCCTACCAGTGCACATATTTCATTCACTGGGCCTCTAATCAATAAGAATCATTGACTGGCTGCCTCCTGAACACCCCACACTGGGAATCAAGCTCACAATCTGGGCATGTGGCTTGACCAGGAATTGAACCATAACCTCCCAGTTCATAGGTCTACATTCAACCATTGAGCCACATCAAGTGGGCACAAAAGGGACTTTTAATTTTGGTTACCATATCTAGGGATAAAGAACTCTATTAATTTATTGGCTTTACCCCTTGATTAAAATTAATACCTGAAAAATTGGCCATTCATCTTTTTTGTTTGTTTGTTGATCCTCACCCAAGGCTATCTCTCCATTGATTTTTTAGAGAGAGTGGAAGGGAAGGGGGGAAGACACACAGAGAGAAACATCGATGTGAGAGAGAGACATTGATTGGGTGCTTCCCAAAAGTGCCCTGACTGGGCCAGGATGGGGCCTGCAATGGAGGTATGTGCCCTTTACTGGAATTGAACCTGGAAACCTTCAGTCCATGGGCTGATAATCTATCCACTGAGCCAAACTAGGACTGGCCATTCATCTGGAGGTTGATCTAAAGCTTTATTTTTAACATTCTGCCATAAAACCTGATGTACTTAACTTCTAAGTGTAGCAGACTATCTCCCCAATATTTGATCTGACACTAAAATAGAAATAACAATAGACTTAGTATAAATTATACAAATAACATATTACAGCAATTAAATCATATAATACAAAAGGGATTAAACACTTGTTTTTCTAATGGGTTGGCATGAATTAAATGATTTTAAAGAGATAGGAACATTTTCTTTTGAGTATATAAGATCCGATTTTTTAAAAAATAATTTGGCCCTGGCCATTTTGGCTCAGTAATAGAGCATCGGCCTGCGGACTGAAGGGTCCCAGGTTTGATTCCGGTCAAAGGCATATGCCTGGGTTGTGGGCTCAATCCCCAGTAGGAGGCATGCAGGAGGCAACCGATCAATGATGTTCTCTCATCGTTGATGTTTCTATCTCTCTCTCCCTCTCCCTTCCTCTCTGAAATCAAGAAAAAAATGTTTGAAAATAATAATTTGGTTTCCTTTGGAAAAATAATTATGTTTAAAATATTTTATTTTTCCCCGAACTATTTAAGAATTGATGATGTTTACTAACCTGATGGGTGATATTAAAATATTTCTTTAAAAATCTTCTTTTATCTCTTTTTTTAAAGTGTGCTGTATAAAAAATATTCTATATTCTCTTCTTTCCCTAGACATATTATTATGTGATATGAGATTTTATGTATAAGTCATTGAATATATATTTGAAATTAAAAACTATGTGGGCATACAGTATCACTATTCTGAGTAAAAAACAAAGGGATCATTATGAAAAGCAATGAAATACTGGAAATCATCCTAAATGATATTTAAAGAATGATAGAATTTGAAAAATTGAGTCTGTACTGATGCTTACTTGGCTAAGTATCTGAAGCTTGGAAATAATAAATAAAAATAATCAAGCCAAGTCACAAAGTATCTAAAGCTAAATGAAACAATATGAGCATGTGTGACATTTTTTTAAAAAGTAGACATGCACACTCTCTGTAAAACAGTGAGATAGATAAAATGTGTAAAGTTTAATTGTTCTTTGGTAGTTCAGGGCATACCCAGTCACCCTGACTTGCCCTAAGACCATACATGATTTTATTTTCTCATCGCTCAGTTAAGCGATGATAAATGAAATCCACAGATTTTATGGTTAAGAGAGCTTGAGATGAGATGCTGGTTGCCTGCACTTAATCCTGCCACTTCTTATCAGACCATCTGCTGTCACCTCAAAAAGCCAAGACTGTATAATCTCTGTAAACATATGAACCATTTCTGCATTTAATTTCAGTTGAAAGGAGGACCCTCTTATGTGTATTGATTTTGTAGTGTCACTACCTTCTTTTGATGAATTCTCAGTACCTCATAGCTACTGACTGCCATTCCATGTTGTCTTAAAAATGTTTACTCCAATCTTCCTCCCTAAATGTTTAGTATAGCTCATCATTTTAGAAGTTAATATAGTTTGCGTGAAAGTCTGCCTCTGGGTTTTATTCACCTTCTAGATTTAAGTAACATTTGTTATTGATGGACCCAAATGTGCTTGAGCTGGCACAGTTACTGATAAGCAGAAACAAGAATCTCTAGTTACTGATGAGACCAGCGGTGCTAGCTCAGAACTACTGAAAACTCTCTTGGCTAAAGTCTGTATGTACCTGACCAGTGGCACCAGTATGTTTCCTTGAAGTTGTATCTATGTGTGTGCTCTGGCATGCTGGGGACCTGTTGGGTAAGAAAAGCCAAAAGAGGTAAAGTAATCACAGCTGTGAGAAAACATAGATAGAGGTGGTACCTTTGCCCAAATCTGTAGCCTCATGTTCTGTTGTACTCCAGTCTGTCTTAGAGCTTGATACATCTATAATGAATACCGTATCCATACTGAAGGAGCTCACCAACCTCACATTGCATCAAGCTAGTGAAAATGAAAAAATATAGTCAAACCCCAGTTCTCAAATATCTCCCATCTCAAATAACTTGGTTCTCAACCAAGTTCTTCATGGAAAAATATCTCATGGTTGAACCAAACTTCAGTTCTTGATCTGACAACCCTTTCAACAAAAAGTGTCTCTGGGGTCACAAAGAGAGAATTCGAATCAGTTTACTGCTAAACCTCCCATGGTGTTAACATCTCAGGAAATTGTGCTGTGGATATTTTTTTATTTTTTATTTTTATTTTTTGCTTTTGTTGCTGGCAAATTGACAATTGGCACTATTTTAAAACATTAAGAGGCCATCAAGAGTGCTACTGTTGTTAAGGGTGTGAAAAAACAATGATCACAGGCAATTGAAGAGGTAGAAAAACTATTGATTTGGATAAACAAAAAGCAATTAGCTGAAGGCAGTGATATGTGAAAAAGTATGTATATACTGACCTCCTGAATATACCCCTGGAATAAGTGCTGAAAGTGATAGTTTAAGGCTAGTAGGGGGCAGTTTGATAAATTTAAGAAAAGAAGTGTTTGTTTATAGATTAAATAGTACATTAGACATGTTCTGTATATTAGAAAGGTTAAAACAGGAAATCATTTGGAGTCTAGAATTAATTAATTATCGAATTATTCATTATTTCTAATGGGAAAAATGATTTGTTTTTTGAACCAATTGCTTATTGAATAGCCTCCTGGAACAAATTAAGTTTGAGAACCTAGATTGCACTGTAAAGAGAAAATTTTGAAAGATTTTAGAGAAAAAACACATCATTTTAAAAGCAAAAATAGTTCTAAATATGGCAATCTTTGCTATTAGAAACCATGGAGGCCAAAGATAATGTAAAGCCATTTTTTAAAATTCTGAAAGAAAAAGAAAAATTACCAACCTAGACCATGCCAACAATAGCTAGTAAAACGATATTTCCAGAATACAAGAGAAAAAGAGACATTTTTTTTTAATTCAAGGAAACTAAGAGAATTCATGGCCAGCTTACCATAAATAAAAGATATTGCTAAAGGAAGTTCTTCAGAATGAAAAGAAATGAGACCAGTGAAAAATTTAAATCTTTGGGAATGAATAAAATAGTAAATGCCATAAAGATTATTTTTCTATTAATTCTTTTAAAATACACATAAATTGTTTAAAACAAAAATTATCACATTGTCTTATGGAGTTTTTTATGTATAACATTTTTAGCATAGAGGATGACAGGCTGGGAGTAAATAAAAATATATTGCTAATGATTCTACATTTTAAAGAAATAACACAATATAAATTCTAAGTAATATATAAGGTAGTTTATAGTAATCATCAGAGCAGCCAGATCAATAACGCAAAGAGATAAAACAAATAAAACAGAATAGGTAAAGTAAAATGAAATTCTAAAAATAATTTTTACTTATACAAAAGAAAGTATCAAAGGTGAAAAAGGAATAAAGAGTGGACAGTAGGAAAACAAATAGTAAAATGAAAGCTCTAAATAGAACCAGATCAGTAACTAAATTAGATGTTAATAGATTAAAAACTCCTGTTAAATTGAAGATGTTTTCAAAATGGATTTAAAAAAATAAGGCCCAAAATAACAATATTGTACCTATAAAATATGCCCTTTAAACATAAAGAAATTGATATTCTGGAAATCAATGCATGGAAAATGATACGAAGTGTAACTGTGAGTATAAGAAGGCTAGAAAGTATACTGGGTGGGGCAAAAGTAGCTTTACAGTTGTGAGTACATGAAACAGAGTGTATTCTTGTATTATTATTTATTATTATTGTGTTATTTTCCATACAAACAACTGCATGTCTACTTTTGCCCTGCCTGTATATTAGTGTCAGATAAGACACACTCAGAGACAAAGCACATTGCCAGAGATTAAAAAAAGCTATTTCATAAGAGAATCAATGAATGAGTAAGACATAACAATCATAAGTATGTATGCACTTTACAGATTCCCAAAATAAATAAGGAAAACTTGAAAAAATTATAATTATAGTAGCAGATAATAACCACACTATTGACTAAAAAAGGCAAAAATATCAGCAAGAAAGTAGAGAATCTGGACACTATCTCTAAGTTTGACCTAAGCAATATCTTTACATCATATGTGATAACTGCAGAACATGTATTGACAGGCTATATATCAGACTACTAACAAAACTCATTAAATTTTAAATAATGCAAATCATATTGAGTATGTTGTGCAACTACAATAAAATTAAAATATAAATTGATAAAAATCATATATTTAGAAAAACTCCAAATATTTGAAAATTAAGCAGCATGTCTCAAAATAACATATCTGTTGAAGAAGGAATTACAAGGAATATTTTAAAACTAGAGGCCTGGTACATGAATTCATGCATGGGTGGGGGGGCTGATTGGAGGCGGGGCCAGCCATGGGGAGGGGCTACAGGCTGTTGGCCAGCCAGCCCCACCCCCCATTTGAACTCCTGGTCAAACTCCTGGTTGAGGGGACAATTTGCATATTAGCTTTTTATTATATACAATATTATAAAATTAATAAACATGAAAAGATAGCATTTTAAGATGGAGATGCAGGTAATGCAGTTTAATGAGAAAACCTATAGATTGATAATTAGATACCTAATTAATATTAGGAAACAAAAGAATCTAAAGTTAATTAACTAAATTTTCACTTTAAGAAGCTGAGACAAAAAGAGTTAATTAAATGCACAATAACTGGAAAAGAATAAAGATCAGCGCAGCAATCAATAAAGTATAAAATTGTCACCAATAGAGATTATCAAAGAAATCAAAAGCTAGTTATTTAAAAAGATTAATTAAACTAATGAAAATTTAGCTTAAAGTCAAAAGTAGCAAATTTTCACTGTTAGAAGTGATTGGAGCAACATTGCCCCAAATTTACAAATTAAAAAGATACTGATGTTATGACACCAAATTTGGCAATTTGGGTAAAATTAAATGAATTCTTTCAAAGACACAGATTACTAAGATTGAATAGAACTACATGTATTCATTTCTAAAAAATTAAAAGTCTACCCATGAAGAAAAGGCTAAGTTTCTATAAATTCTGGTTTTCTGGTAAGTTATATAAAATACTAAGGTTGCAAGCAATACTAAGAAAACATGACATTTTTATGAGGTGGGCATAAGTTGTATACCAAAACCTGAGAAGTATTGTACAACACAAAATAATTAGAGACCAATATTCCTCATAAACAAGAATGATTTCTTAATACATTTTCAATAGATCAAAAGCAATAATGTATAAAATATATCATGACTACAAAGCAGTTGACCCAGGAATCCAAGTGCTCTAAGGCAACTTTGAGCTGGCTCCTAATAATCACATACCCTGGTATTCATGTTCTTATCACATCCTCTTTTTTAAAAAATATGTTTTATTTATTTTTTACAGAGAGGAAGGGAGAGGGGTAGAGAGTTAGAAACATCAATGAGAGAGAAACATTGATCAGCTGTCTCCTGCACACCCCCTACTGGGGATGTGCCCATAACCAAGGCACATGCCCTTGACCGGAATTGAACCTGGGACCCTTGAGTCCGCAGGCTGATGCTCTATCCACTGAACCAAACCAGTTAGGGCTTATCATGTCCTCTTGAGTGTGAGTTAGAGTTAACGACTCACTTCTAGCTTCTAATATTAGGTAACTAAGATGACAGCTTTGTCTTTCTGCTCTCTCTTGGACTGCTCACACTTGGAGAACCATCAATAAGTCATGAGGCAGCCCACTTGCTGAAACAGCCAGAAAAAAAGTGTGGCAGTTCATGAGGAGTTGAGGCCCACTAGTGAGCTTAAAAGAAAATCTTCCTCCAGAGGAGACCACAATCCCCAACAAAAGCTTTACTGAATATTCATTACAGATCTTGAGTCAAAAACACCTACCGCACAAAAATTGTGAGGTAACAAATATTCGTTGTTTTAATATGCTAACTTTCGGGATCATTTGTTATGGTTTAACTTTAACATAACTAGTAAATTCACCAAATTTAAAATGCATAGAAAACTACCATATTATAATTTAAGTTGATTTAGAGCAAGCATTTGACAAGTTCAATACCAATTGATGAATAAAAAGCAAACAAGCTCATCAGACTTGGAATACAAGGAAACATCTGTATTGATGAAGAACACCTAAAAGAATCTACAACTTATATCAGGCACAGTGGTAAAAGAACGAAACTTTTTCTCTGACTTTGGAATCTAAGATGTGCTCTCTCACCATTTCTATTTAATATTTTTATTGGAGTCTTGGTGCAGTAAAGTGAGAGAATAATTGAAAGAGACACAGATGAGGAAATGAAATAAAGACATCTCTAGTTGTAGATGACATGTTGTTTAGGTAGAAAGCCTTATTTCAACTCCAGAACTAAGAATGACAATTTTAAAAGAATGTGAAATAAGAAGTTAGTATAAATCAAGTGTATTTTCATATAATAGCGAATATTTGGAAAAATTAAACTTAAAAAGGAGTAATATTTACAATGCTGTGAAAAAAAAATGGAAACAGAATGAATAAGAAAAGTTGTACAAGGTTTTGTCACTGAAGACTATAAACATTACTGGAAGAAGTTAATGGAATAATAAACCATGTTTATCGATTTATAGGTTTATTATTGTTAAGGTACTTGTTTTCCCAAATTCATTTATACATTTAATGCTGTCATATTTAAACTATCACTATGCATTTTATAGAAATCAATGAGCTGATTCTAAAATTTATATGACATAAAAATGATCCAGAATAGATAATTTATTAAAATAAATTTAAAGAACTTGATTGACTACCTGATCTCTAACTACTATGATGTTCCTGCAATTAAGGTGGTGTAGATATATAGATTAATGAAACAGAATTGAGATTCTAGAAGTAGATATACTTATATGTGATCAATTGATTTTGACAAAGATGATAAGGCAATTGAATGAGGAAAGACTTCAATAAATGGTGCAGGAACAACTGAATATCTATATAGTAAAAAAGAGAATCTTATCGCTTATTTCAAAGAATACACAGATATTAACTCAAAATATACCATGTAATGTAGAATTTAAACCCATAATACTTATAATAAAAGGGAAATGAGAAATCTTTATTAACTTGTAAAGAAGAAAAGATTTCTTAGATAGGACATAAAAACATCAATTAAAAAGATTACATTAGATTTTATCACAATGAATAATTTTTGCTATTCAAAAGAAACCACTAAAGAAGGAAAAGGTCAAGTTAGGGAATGAGATAAAATATTTGCAACACATAATCAGACAAAATGCTTATATTCACAATGTATAGCTTATAACTTAATAGAAGGGTAAATAATACTTAGACATAAAAGGAAATGGACAACTGTTACATATGATAATAAAGACCAATTTCAAAATCATTTTGTGAAGTGATATAATTCCACTTCTATGAGGAGCCTAGAGTTGACAAATTAATAGGGGCAGAAAGTAGGATGGTGGGGGAAGTGATGAGTTGTTTAATGGGGACAGAGTTTTAGTTTTACAAGATGAAGAGTTCTGGAGATGGCTAGTGGGGTGTTGCACAACACTGTGAATGTATTTAATGCCTGGAACTGTACACTTTAAAATGGTTAAAATATGTGTATCAATTGCATTTGTGTGTTTTTTAAATAGGAATTATTATTTTTCTAAATAAACTTTTTATTGTTGAAATACATATACACACATACGCATATACTGTTGTATGCTTTTTCAAATAAATGCAACATATTTATTGTTCTTTGCTAGTGGCCTTTCTGCAGTTTGTTTATTATTGACTAGAGGCCTGGTACACGAAATTTGTGCATGGGGTGGGGGGGTGGGTCCCTCAGCCCAGCCTGCATCCTCTCCAATCTGGGACCCCTCGAGGGATGTCGGACTGCCCGTTTAGGCCCAATCCACAGGGATTGGACTTAAATGGGCAGTCGGACATCCCTCTCACAATCCAGGACTGCTGGCTCCCAACTGCTCACCTGCCTGCCTTCCTGATTGCCCCTAACCACTTCTGCTGCCAGCCTGATCACACCCAACCACTCTGATAGATGTCTAACTGCTCCCCTCCCAGACTGATTGCCCCTAACTGCCCTCCCCTGCAGGCCTGGTCAACCCTAACTGCCCTCCCCTGCAGGCCTGGGTCCCCCCCAACTACCCTTCCCTGTTGGCTTGATCACCCACAACTGCCCTCTCCTGCTGGCCATCTTATGGTGGCCATCTTGTGTCCACATGAGGGCAGGATCTTTGACCACATGGGGGCAGTCATCTTGTGTGTTGGAGTGATGGTCAATTTGCATATTACTCTTTTATTAGATAGGATAGAGCCTGGTGCATGGGTAGGGACTGGCTGGTTTGCCCTGAAGGGTGACCCAGATCAGGGTGGGTGTTCCCTTGGGGCATGGGGTGGCCTGGGCGAGGGGCCTGTGGTGGTTTGCAGGCCAGCCATGCCCCCAGCAACCCAAGTGGAGGCCCTGGTATCTGGGATTTATTTATCTTCTATAATTGAAACTTTGTAGCCTTAAGCGGAGGCCAAGGCAGGCGAGGGCTGTGGAAGCTTGGCTTCCTCCATTGCCTGGGGGAACTCAAGCCTCCTGCTCTCTCCAGCTCTGTGGCTGTTGCCATTTTTGTTGGGATTTATTTTTCATCTATAATTGAAATTTTGTAGTCTTGAGTGGAGGCCTGGGCTGGCCAGGGTGTGTGGAAAGCTTGGCTCCCTCCATTGCCAGAGAAACCCAAGCCTCCTGCTTGCTCTGTGGCCGCAGCCATCTTGGTTGGGTTAATTTGCATACTCGCTCCTGATTGGCTGGTGGGCATGGCTTGTGGGTGTGGGAGAGTGATGCTTAATTTGCATATTACTCTTTTATTAGATAGGATTTGCAAGAGCTTTTTGTATATTAATCAAATGTGCTTTTTTCATGTGTTTAAAAAATGGTTAAAATAGTAGATTTATGTTATGAGCTTGACCACAATCTATATATATATATATAAAAGCCAAGCAACCAGAACAACTGGAAAGACCAAAATGCTTAGTCGCTATGATGTGCACTGCTGTTGGTCAACTGGCCCTATTGGGGGTGGGGCCAACTGGCCAACCTTTCATGGCCCCTCCCACTGGCCGGCCCCAGCCCTGATCAGCCCCACTCCCCCATCTGGGGCCGAGCGAGCCAACCTCCCACAACCCCTCCCCTGCCAGCTTGGCCCCGATTGGCCACCCTCAATTCGATCGGGGGCAGGGACAGCTGGCCACTCTCCCACATCCCCTCCCCACAGCTGGCCTGGCCCCAATTAGCCCCAATTATGGTGGACCAGCCAGACCCCACCTGTGCACAAATTCATGCACTGGGACCCTAGTTAAAAATTAGAAAAAATAAAAATAAAGAACATGAGCATGTTAGTTCTCTTGACCTTGACTAAAGAATTCCCCCTCTGAGGGAAAAAATCCCTCTCTCTCTCTCTTTCTCTCTCTCTCTTTTTCCAAAGGCAGAACCATTTTATGGGCAATCTCCTCTAGCTGCAAATCTGGGAGTTGGAAAGAGTAGAAGGGAGGTGTGTGCAAGAAAGAGGTAAGATTCCCTTTGACAAGCATTTGGTGGCCCAATTGCAGGCACCCAAGTTGGTGACAGCAGACCAGGACCTAGTAAAACCCATTATTCGGATGGAAAAGACACCAAAAATCATAGTCATTTCTGAAATTTGCACAGTTGACATTTTTTTTTCATAACAGAAAGGACTTGAATGGGAATCACGAAACTTGAGGAACACTTATAATTTCTTCAGGATTTAAAAAATGATGGCTTAGAGAAACCAAGATGGCGGCATAAGTAAGCACCTAAACTGCTGCCTCACACAACAATTTCAAAACTGCAACTAAAAAACAGAACAGATATCATCCAGAACCACAGGAAGGCTCACTGAGTGGAAATTCTACAACTAGAAGTAAAGAGGAAAGCTCACGGAGAATCAGAGGAGTGGCAAAGGGCTGAGGTACTGAGACACGTGCAGAGAGGAAGGGCAACTGAGTGCCTGGCTGACTTTCTCTGGCGAGAGGGGGAAGGAAGACCCTGACTGCACTGAACCCCAGTTCCGACTGCACTGAAACCCAGTTCTGGGTGAAACCCCATGGACCCAGGCTCATACAGGGGGAGTATGGACTGTCAGGTAGAGAGAAAGGCACACGGAGACTCGGAGACCCGGGGGAGCCACGACGGGTCAGGAGGCACACGCACATGCACATAGTGCTCGCAGAGAAAGCTGAATGCGGAGGTTGCCACAGGCATTCCCTAGCGGAAGGGAGTCAGAAGCTCCTGACTGCACTGAACCCTAGTTCCGACTGCACTGAACCCCAGTTCCGGGCGAGCCCCTGGGGACCCATGCTCTTACAGGGGGAATCTGGATTGTCAGGCGTAAACTCAGGAGAGTCATGGAAGGCAGAGGTCTGGAGGTGCGCGCACAAGGGCAGGGCAGACGGGAAGCCAAGACTGTCTGCTCCTCCCTGAGACTCTGCCCCATCCAAGCTGAGCACAGAGGCTTTTGCAGTTTTGCAAGTCTGATCCTATAAGGCTGTCTCCAGCACTGAACTTCTCCCAGCATAGACACAGCTGATCCTCACAGCCAACTGGCCTGGAGGTCTATCCCTCCCAGTTATACCAACAACAATCAAGACTTAACTACAACAAGGCTGTACACACAGTCCACAAAGGGGTGCACCAAGAGTGTCCACCTCAGGTTAATTGGGGAGGCCAACCCACTGGGCCATATAGGAAACCTAGCACACAAAGCCACCCTACCAACTCAGGGAAGCAGCAAAAATGTGGAGGCAAAGAAACAGATCACAAATGAAAGAAATGGAGGAAAACAAACCACTGGATATAGAATTCAAAACCATGGTTATAAGGCTTTTCAAGAATATCCTAGGAAAGGCCGATAAATTTAGCGAGACCCTCGAGGATATGAAAAAGGACCAACTAGAAATTAAACATACACTGACTGAAATAAAAAATATTATACAGAGACCCAACAGCAGACTAGAGGAACGCAAGAATCAAGTCAAAGATTTGAAATACAAAGAAGCAAAAAATACCCAACCAGAAAAGCAAAAAGAAAAAAGGGTCCAAAAAGTTGAAGATAGTATAAGGAGCCTCTGGGACAACTTCAAGGGTACCAACATCAGAATTATGGGGGTGCCAGAAGAAGACAGAGAGCAAGATACTGAAAAACTATTTGAAGAAATAATGACTGAAAACTTCCCCTACCTCGTGAAAGAAATAGACTTACAAGTCCAGGAAGCGCACAGAACCCCAAACAAGAGGAATCCAAAGAGGACCACACGAAGACACATCATAATTAAAATGCCAAGGGCAAAAGACAAAGAGAGAATATTAAAAGCAGCAAGAGAAAAACAGTTAATTACCTACAAGGGAGCACCCATACGATTGTCAGCTGATTTCTCAACAGAAACTATGCAGGCCAGACGGGAGTGGCAAGAAATATTCAAAGTGATGAATGGCAAGAACCTACAACCAAGATTACTCTACCCAGCAAAGTTATCACTCAGAATGGAAGGTCAGATAAAGACCTTCACAGATAAGAAAAAGCTAAAGGAGTTCATCACCACCAAACCAGTATTATATGAAATGCTGAAAGGTATTCTTTAAGAAGAGGAAGAAGAAAAAAGTAAAGATAAAAATTATGGACAACAAATACATATCTATCAACAAGTGAACCTAAAAATCAAGTGAATTAAAAATCTGAGGATCAAAATAAACTGGTGAATATAATAGAATTAGTGGCATAGAAAGGGAGTGGACTGGTAATTCTCAGTAGGAAAGGGTATGGGGGAGTTCAGGAAGAGACTGGACAAAAATTGTACAACTATGGATGAGGACAGTGAGGGGGAGGTAAGGGCAGAGGGTGGGGCGGGAACCGGGTGGAGGGGAGCTATGGGGAGAAAAAGGAGAAACAATTGTAATAATCTGAACAATAAATATTAAATTTAAAAAAATTAAAATAAAATAAAAAATGGTGTCTTGTACAGAAAGACTACCTTCAGTGTGGGTCAGGTCCACCAGTGTTTGCTTGGATGCAGTTGTTGAGCACAGCCAGCACAGGGAGGAAAATTTCCTGAGCAGAGTGGCTGGTGGGCCGGCCAGAGGCCACTCCTTCATTGGTCCCCAAGTCAGAAGCCCTGTCCCCAATTGTGTCTTCCACCTCCACCATTCTGATCAACTGCTCACCTCTCACTAGCAGGGAGCACGCCAAATCCAGACACCCCTCCTCTCCTACTGGGCAGCCAGTGGTACAAAAACTGGAGTGTGGATAGAAAATTTCTTCCTCCTAGGTCCATTGGTTATCTGAACATTAGGAAGAAATAAAGATGTCCAACCAGATTTCCAATGATCTCATTGATTACCAATGATATAGTAAAATCCAAGGATAATCCAAGGTAAGTAACAGGCCTTAATTCGTGTTCTGAATCAAAATGACATGTCTGTTCAACTGAGCCTGGGCATAAAGCATGGACATGATCTGAGGAATCATCAGCAACTGCATGTCCATTGCTAAGCCAGTAATGACAATGCAAATCCAGTTTAAGAGGAGCATGATTAAATAGTCTGCTGGCCTCCCATCAAAAGCTCTTGTTTTGAGTCATGTAGAATACTGATATAAGAAATATAAATTGACCAAATAAAGAAATCCATTTCCTGGATCCACAGGGAAAAAAAGGTGGCAGTGATGGGTCTCCAAATTTGGAAACAGCAGAGAAAGGCTTCGGGCCAGAGGATGAAAAGTCTGGGCTGATGAGACCTAGTTTGCTAACCAGGGCACCTCCATGGTGATGAGGAACCAATAGTGTGTGATGGCCAGGATGCTCCTGAACCAGTCCCCAGTGTCCAACATCTTCACCTCTTAGGTGGCCAGGATGAGCACAGCCACCCGACTCCCCATCCCAGCTATCCAGCTTTGAGCATGGAAGATGTCCAGGCAGAAGCCGCCCAGGTCGTGGTGAAGAAGGCAGAGACCGACGGACATGGTGCCAACGAATTCGGATGAGTGAGCAAAAAGATCATTTTATTAAGTATATAGAAAAAAGCAAAACAGAAAAGACTACATGCAGTATAATTTATATAAAATTTTAGAGAATTCAAATTGATTTGAAGTGATGGAAAGCAGATCAGAGATTGCCTGGATGTGGAATGGTTGAAGTCACACATTTTTAAAGAGAAAAAAACAAACAAACTTACAGGTGATAAAACTATACTGTATCTTGATATGGGTGTATATTTCTGATGAAAGTATTTAAATTATATACTTTAGATGGCTGCAATATAAATTTATATAGTATATAAATCATACTATAATAAAATTGATTATACAAAAAATTGAAAAATTTAGTCTAAACCTTTCTCATAGAAGAAAACCAAGTAAACCATGTAACTGTAAAAATAATGCCAGGGTGGCATGAAAGCATTGCATTATTATTATTAAATATACTGTAAATGAGGCACATACAGCATGTGACATCCTGTGCTCTACACTGTGGTGGAACAAGGTTCAAACAGAAACTCTGAAAGCACTTTCTAGAAACTCCACATTAGATCCAACCATGACCTCCTGATTCATAGGTTGATGCTCAATCACTGAGCCACAGCCAGGCAACAGCAGCACTCTTGAGGATTAAAAATGGCGGCAGAGTAAGTGGATGCTGCACAGTCATGCTCCCAGAAACAAACTGGAATTACAACTAAAATACTGAAAAACTTCCTGAATAATCAATGGAAAACTCGCAGGAGAGAACCCTGACACCTGAGGACCAAAAATGGAGACTGCATAGAGTGTGGTTGGAGGGACAGAGATGAGAAAGGTCTGGACAGGCACCCACAGACACTAATTGAAGTCCTGGAGAGATATCTCAGCTTGGGGGTGGGAATGCCACTGAGAACTCTGGGATCTAATGCCCACGTTGAGCCCTCAGCAGAGAGCACCAGAACTGTGAAAAGCAGCAGGATTACTGTCTGCCAGGGAGTGACAGCTGAAAATGCAGACACCCTCTTAAAGGGCCAGTGCACAAAATTCCCTATGAAGCCACCCGTACCTTGAGCTCTGGCAGAGGGAGGATGAAGTGTACTCAAGCTGTGAGAGCAGAAGCCAGGACTTGGGACTCAGGGGACAGAGCTCAGAAGGCAGACACCCCAAGAGTCCTGGGCTGAGTCATTCCCTCATAGAGCAAAGGACATCTTTCCCACATAGACATTTGCCTTGCCTGTGGGGAAGACAATCAACACACCCTATTGGAAAACACCTTGCCCTGAGGCCACTTAACAGACTAAAAACAACTATTAGCCTCCAGGCAGAACTGTCCCACCCTGTTGAAATAAACTCTCGCCACACCTCAGGACAATTACCTGGGGCGCAATTCAAGTGGGAATTCTATCAGTCTGTAGGCAGAGGTGGTCTCAGGAGGCTTTGAGTCTTTGCCTGATCTAATTAGTCAGAAACAGCCTTTAACACTGTCCTGCACTAGAGATTGAGAGGTGTAGAGCAGTGGTTCTCAACCTTTTTAATGCCGCAACCCTTTAATACAGTTCTTCATGTTGTGGTGACCCCCAACCATAAAATTATTTTCTTGCTACTTCATAACTGTAATTTTGCTACTGTTATGAATCATAATATAAATATCTGTGTTTTCCGATGGTCTTAGGCAACCCTGCTAGTGGTTCTCAACCTGTGGGTAGTGAGCCACAGGTTGAGAACTGCTGCTGTAAGTGCCTAAGACCATCAGAAAACAAAGATATTTATATTACGATTCATAACAGTAACAAAATTACAGTTATGAAGTAGTAATGAAAATAATTTTATGGTTGGGGGTCACCCCAACATGAGGAACTCTATTAAAGGGTTGCGGCATTAAAAAGGTTGAGAACCACTGATGTAGAGGATCTACCTAATACTTAGTCACAAACTCAGACAGCCAAAATGAGGAGACAAACACACAATCTTCAAATAAAAGAACTAGAGAATTCTCTAGAAGAAGAGATAAACGAAGCAGAGATAAATTTATATGAAACAGTTCAGAATAATGATGGTAAAGATGCTCAACAGCATGAAAAAAGATATAGTAACTATGAAAAAAACAGTCTTCAACAAAGAATGACATAACACAAATAAAGAACACATTGGAAGGAATACACAGCAGATTAGGGGAAGCTGAGGATCAAATCAGTGAGTTAGAAGACAGAGTTGAAAATATCACTCAATCAGAGAACCAAAAAGAAAAAAACAATTAAAAAACAGGAGGACAGCTTAAGGGAGCTGTGGGACAATGTGAAAGATAATATTAGAATAGCAGGTGTGCCAGAAGAAGCAGAAATGGAGAAAGGAATAATGGCAGAAAATTTCCCTAACCTGGTAAAGGAAAAAGACACACAAGTTCAGGAGGTACAGAGAACCCCAAGCAAGAAGAACCCAAACAGGCCCATGCCCAGAGACATCACAGAAACTCCACATTAGTGACTTTTATGAATCACAATCCCCTATCCTTTTCCTTAAATCCTGTCTACCTATGGGACACTGGAAACGAATAATTGTGCCACAAATGAATACACACTCTGTAAGTGAAAGAGGTGGAAGCAAAGCCTCATGGGAGTCTAGAGGAAGATGCATTCCCAACTGAACTAACCAGAGTAGAGGTCACAGAAGAGCAGCACAATATGCAGCTCTTCACAAGGTACCAGGCAGCTTGAGGCAGAGCAGCCAGACAAGGAAGCCCTGGCCTGGTCAGAGGGAGGGGTGAGGAGCCAAGAGCCTGCAGGGAAGTGGCCGCTAAGGGAGAAGGACTTCTAGTAGACAGCATCCTAGCTTCTGTTTGCTTCATCTGTGCCGTGCTAATGTCTTGTGTTATCCTATATTATAAAAGCCTAATATGAAAATCAACCAAACAGCAGAATGTCTGGTTGCTATGATGCACACTGACCACCAGGGGGCAGACAATCAATGCACGAACTGCCCCCTGGTGGTCAGTGTGCTCCCACAAGGGGATGCCACTCAGCCAGAGGCAGGGTTCAGGGCTGGCAAGCGCAGCGGCAGCAGCGGGAGTCTCTCCTGCCTCTGAGGCAGTGCTAAGGAGGGGTGAGCCAAGCTTTAAGGAGCAGTGAGCAGGCAGACAGTAAGAAGTGAGGGCTCCTGGACTGTGAGAGGGTGCAGGCTGGGCTGAGGCCGCCCCCCCAGCTCCGAGTGCACCGGACCTGTAGTCTATATATATAAAAAGCCAGTGACAGTAACACCATAACGACCATAACAACCAGAGACCAAAACACCATGGTCCCTTGCAGGCTGGACCTGCCCTCCAGAGAGTGGTTAGGGGTGCCCCTAGGCAACATGATAGGTGTGAGTTTGATGGGGGAAAGTCAAAGAAATAGGGGGAAGGTCTTAAGGGTCTGCGGGGTTGGGTGGTCGGCCCATGTTGGAAGCCACCCATTGCCTTCATTAGCAGAGAGGTGTGGACAAGGAACCCTGGAAGGCTGGTCAACCTTGAAGCTCTGAAAGGTCAGAGCCAACCCCCCAATGTTTAGTTGAGACAATGGTAGCTAAAGCAACTTCCACCTTTTAGTTTTATGTAAATTCTTGCTGATTGGCTATTATTGGAATTGCCTGCCTAAAGGCTATGGGTGTATCCCATAGTCTTAATAAAAGGGATAGCAAGACCAGAGTGGGGTGGACTCCTTCCCCTTGAGTTGGGCTCCCGCCTGGCCCCCAATATTTCCAAATTAATATTTTCTAGTCTCTTTCATTTGTGTGAGGCCTCCTCCAGAGCCTTAACCCTGAACCTGAACCCTGAACCACATGGGACGTGGGGGGGACACACACAACTGGTGCCCAACATGGGGTACTCACAACTGGCAGCCCAACGAGGGACACTCGCAACTGGTGCCTTCCACATGGGACCTCTGGAGGGGTTGATATTTTTGCCTAGAGCAAAGAAAGGAAGTTTTCACTGAAAAGGTGGGGAAGATTAAGAATTCACTGAAAAGGTGGTGAAAAGATCACCATATAGGTGAGGGAAATTCACTGCACACAAAGCCCATGATCAGCTAGCTGCAGAAGTCACGATCTGTAAGTAGGATGGGAACGTCTTTTTTCAGCCAGGCTAATGGGGCAGAATTAGGTTATAAAGTAAACTTTATTATAAACTTTTGGTTTGCACATTTAAGGACTGTGGTTTCTTCAAATTAAAATCTTAATTTGTATTTGGAATCTAAAATCTGTAATAAGAAATGAAACCCCACTGCTGAAACCGCCTCTGGTGCGGAGTAATTCAAAGGTGACAGTAGAGGGAAGGGCTATCTGCTCTCCCACAATGAGATTACTTAAAGTTTTGTTTAAAAATTATAGAAGAACTCACAGGGAAATGCAAATTTTGGCAAAGATAAGCTTTGGTGCTAGTAATTACTTCGGAAAGTGAAAAAGAAAGAAAAAAAATTAAGATCTGTCTTTATCTATTAAGCATGAAAAGATATGCATCCAGATTTGTTACTGAATCTCCCCCCAGAGCAAGCAGGAGATGGGGGAAGGGAGACAAGTGGAAATCCAATATGGAAGCCCACTCTCCCAGTATGCTAATTTAAGGTCTCTTTTCTCACCATGAAAAAGTTTTAAAGCTACACCCTTTGTTAATGGAGGAAAGGTTGGTCACCCTTCCCCCAGCAGAAAGGTAAATCAGTTCCTGCCAGCAGCCATCTTTAAGGAAGAATGTGGTAATTTATATTTGAATAGACCAAACCTGTTTTGCCATCTTTAAGAAAAGTAGGTTTGGCGGCTTAAAAATTTTTAAAGTTTGCTTAATTATATAAATAATAAAATTGATTAAATATTTAGATATTTTGAAATGACAAAATATTAAAATATTAATCTAAATTTTCCTGAAGAAAAACCTAGAGGACAGAATTGAAGCTATTGATTGATTATGTCTTGTATTTTTGAAATTTATTCTTAGAAATGTAAAGTGTTATTAATCTAGGAACTGCTAAATATTTGACTTGCCAGCTCTAAAAGTTTAAAGATTCAAATTAAATTAAATTGGGAGAAATTATATAATTGTGGTAATTAAATGCCTAAAGTATAGAAATTTAAAATGTGTTTTCTCTAATAATTAGAAATTCAAAATATGTTGTTTATTGGTCTAATTAAATAAGAAAGATTAATTCTGTGAACCCAACCAAATTTTTAATGCAATAACCAGTTTAGAATTTAATTGATATCTTAAGATAAATATAAAAAAGTAATATAATCTTTAAATCATATATAGATATTTGTTTGATGTTTTTTTCCATGTTAAAATTTCAAGGCTTTAACCAAGAGATGATTCTTGGAGAGCTCCAAGGGCGCCTGGAGTAATTCAAGAAATGTGTACTCTCTTCTTAAAGGAAATATTTTTGAAATTTAACCAATCCAATATACTTGAAATTGCATGCAAAGCTTTATCAAATAAAAAATAATAACTATATTTTACTTATAAATGTTATGAAAGTTTTGGCCTCTAAGGAGGGCAAAACAAAATTTCTAAATAAAGTCAAATTTTTAACAGCAGAATTTTAAAACAATTTAAAATAATAACAAGCCCACAGCCGCCTGCATTTTTAATTAGGCTGAAGGTGGGGCCACTTTTGCACCTTGTGAATCAGACATAAACATTTACTAAGTTTGCTTTGCTTTTTTAATTAAAGATACCTACTTAAATTATAAACAATTAAATTCTAATAAAGCCACCAGAAACCACTAGTAAGATTTTTGTCTGCAGTACAGTTTTGGCTTTAACAGATTAGAAGTCACCATTTTTGGACTGCTTGACTTGGCAGCCGCCATGTTGGTCTCATGGCTTGCCTCTCCCCTGGGGGCCGCCATTTTGAAACAGCAAAGGCCAACCCTTCCCTTTGAATAAGCCAATGTCTTTGTAAGCAATTTGATTTAGTCTTCTAAGAGAGTTACTGAAGGCCTCCCATGATCCCTCTGTATAAGCTAATGAGCCAAAGGGGATACTCTTTAAAAATAAAATTCTAGCTTAATAAAAAGGAGAAATTTGAAATCTCTTTCACTGATATTTACAGGGTAAACTAAGATTGTTGTTAGAGTATTAAATCTGACAGTAAAATAGTAGTCAAGTTTACTGTAATGCGATTTCTTGTGACATGGCTATTCGGATGCACGAGCAAATATTAAGCAACAGCCCTTTAGGTTGCTTGTTATATAAAGAGACAAAGATTCTTAAGTGAAACTCTTTGTAGCCTGAAAGTTATTTTGGAAGGAAATAAAGAGGTTTTCTTCAAATATCTGAAGAACTGTAATTAAAAGTCAGTAATTTTGGCCTCATAAACTGACGTAAATAATTTGTGTTTTTGCCTCCATGAATATAGCTAATGTAAAGTTATTCAAAGATTAATTATAGAAATTTAATTAATATCATTTGTTATCCATAATCTAGGACAAGTGAAGTTAAAAAATAAATCTTATTTCAGATTAATTTAAATTGGCTAATTGAAATAAGTAAATATTAATAAAAACTTAATTGTGCTGGACAAAAAACCTGTTCCTAAAGTATTAAATAAAAACTGTTATTGATAGTTCATCTCATAGTAAAATTGCCAAACATACTATGAATCAAAAGCAGTCATATTTTTGTGCAAAAAAATAAAATTAAAAGTTATCAAGACTGCATTAAAATTTTTCCAAAATCATCCTAATATTTAAATCAAAAAAGGGGGGATAGTAGAGTAATATCCTGTAAGAAATAATATTCTGTAAGTAAATTACATCAAGAAAATTTTTTACTTTGAAAGTTATTTTTCATTTGTAATGCTAACAGCAAGATACCCATGAAAAATCACATGGTGTCAAAATAAGCCAAAGGAAAATTGTTTGGGCAAAAATTAAAAAGGATCCCAAGTCTAATTTATAGAAAAGTTTCCTTTATTAATCTTTGGTTGAGAATATGTTTGTATATTTCCAGAAAACAGTAACTACAAGCTCATGTGGATTCCTTGCAACAACGGATCCCAGAGAGGAACTGACAGGACTGCTCCAGCCATGAAGACAAGAGGAGAAACAGTCCAGAAATGGAAGACGCTGAAGATGTCTTGCCATACTAGCAGTCAGCAGCTGTGCGTCACTGCAGGTTGCCCAGCACCAAGCCAGAGAAGGTTGGACCTGCATTGCCACCATTTGTCCACCATCCAGAACTGAAATATCATTGCTGACATGTACACATAAGGAACTGTTGGACATTGAAATTGGGACTCAAAAAACTGTTGGCCCAGAAAGAAACTTACTACAGACTGATGCATTTGCCTCTCAGCATAACTACTATTGCTTGTCTCATTTTTGTTCTTATATGTTTATTTCTAGTCTGCAGATGCAAGATTTTTTAAGGAAAAAGAAATGGGGGAGATGTTGGAAGTGGCCCATTGCCTTCACTAGCAGAGAGGTGTGGACAAGGAAACTGGAAGGCTGGTCAACCTTGAAGCTCTGAAAGCCAACCACCCACTGTTTAGTTGAGACAATGGTAGCTAAAGTAACTTCCACCTTTTAGTTTTATGTAAATTCTTGCCGATTGGCTATTATTGGAATTGCCTGCCTAAAGGCTATGGGTGTATCCCATAGTCTTAATAAAAGGGATAGCAAGGCCAGAGTGGGATGGAGTCCTTCCCCTTGAGTTGGGCTCCCGCCTGGCCCCCAATATTCCCAAATTTATACTTTCTTGTCTAGTCTCTTTCATTTGTGTGTGGCCTCCTCCAGAACCTGAACCCTGAACTGAACCCTGAACCAATGGGACGTGAAAGGGGTTTACTATAGGCCCAGTTTGGAGTGTGCTGGGGAAGGAAGAGGAAGACCCTTTTGGAAAATGGCTCAGTACAATACCTTTCTCATTGTGAACCAGGACAGCACCAGCAGTGGACTGAATGGGTGGTTGTTTCATGAGTGAGCTTGGGTTCAACATGTTCATGGCAGTGGCAGTATTCCCAAAACTTCATTGATTCCAAATAGTAAACAGCTATCAATGTCAAAGAACAGAAAAAATCCTCTCTAACTAGAGGCCCTGGACATTGCAATTTGACTGAAGAAAACACCACTTAAGGAGGAGCTAGAAAAGCTGGAAGTATGTGACCAGAGGATTGTGGGATTGTGGAGGACGCCTAGGCACCTAGTGCTAGAATGTGAGCCTGTTATTGCACATTTACATAGTCAGCCTTATAGTCCTCAGTCTATCAGTATTTGGACGTGACTTCTGGTGGGGGATTATTTCAATTGAGGTTTGCTGTTCCCTTGCAGCAAGAAAGATCAGAATTAAAGATTTCATTTGTTACTTTGGTTTGAAGCAGAGGGAAATTGGATAGTGACAAATAAGAAACTTTGGAGATAGTGAAGGGTGGTTTGTCCAGATTGTTGAGAGCTCAGAATTAGAGTTTAATTGGGATAGAAATCCTACTAATAACACCTGATTCCTGAAATCTGAGCACTCTACTTTTAGGTTTTCCAGTTCAAGTTTTTGGAGATTGCCTAGTAAAACATTCCTGGTTGGAAAGTATTTGTATAGAAGCCCATAAGTATTAAGTATTTGCTGTGTTTACCATGCTCAGCTCTCTGTAAGGAATATGGAATAATGTTAAATGCTTCATGTTCTCAAGAAGCTTGAATTTTAAAATAAAAAATAAAGAAGAAATATAAATATTAAAAATAAAAAAAGAAGAAGCTTGAGTTTTAAGGGCGATCAGGCAGGCAGTCAAACCGTTAGGAGTCAGTGGTCCTGGATTGCGAGAGGGATGTCTGACTGCCGGTTTAGACCCAATCTGTGGGATTGGGCCTAAACTGGCAGTCGGACATCCCTTGAAAGGTCCCAGATTGCAAGGGGTGCAGGCCGGGGTGAGGGACACCCCCCCATGCACGATTTCATGCACTGGGCCTCTATTGTATACTAATAAAAGGTTAATATGCTAATTAGACCAGATAGACTGGACGTCTTCCAGACATCTTTCTGGACAAAGCCACAATGAAGGGGCCAAGGCAAAGGTTTTTAAGGGGCAATCAGGCCAGCAGGGGAGAGTGGTTAGGGGTGATCAGGCCAGCAGGGGAGCAGTTAGGGGCATCAAGCAGGCAGGCAGAGCCAGTTAGGGGCAATTAGGCAGGAAGACAGAGTGGTTAGGGGTGATCAGGCAGGCAAGTAGGAGAGCAGTTAGGAGCCAGCAGTCCCAAATTGTGAGAGGGATGTCTGACTGCCTGTTTAGGCCAGATCCCAGTGGGCCTAAACCGACAGTTGGACATCCCTCGAGGGGTCCCAGATTGGAGAGGGTGCAGGCCGGGCTGAGGGACACCCCCCCCAATGCACGAATTTTGTGCACCGGGCCTCTAGTTTATTTATAAATTTAATATATCCCCAAATGTGTATTAACAATGCCATTTTCAATTTAAAAGGGGTATATGGGCCCTGAATAGTGATTCTGTTATGCTCAACTGGGAAGCCTGGTAAAGTGAGATTTCACACAGACATTGTCCTATGGCCAATAATGCCCACTCATCAATTAAACAAATTCACTGAGGCAGAAAGCAACCAAGCAGCAATGATGTGGGTCATTTTTACAGTGTTTTCAAAGAGCAAAAGGCCCACAGAAGTCCTGTGGTCCACTAAACTTGGATTAATCTCATCAGCCCTCCCCTGGGCCCTCAGTGCTCTCAGCCCTCCATGCACTTGGCAGCTCCATTCTGTTCCTATTCACTACTACAAGGCTTCCAAGTTTCCCCCAGGCACCTCCCACACACTCACCAGATGTCTCTTCTTCCTGCTTCACACTCAAAACAATGGAGCTCAGCAGTCCTGGATTTGCTAAATAAACTTGCCCACTCTACCTCACAATGATCTTTTTTTGAGAATTATCTTCCCTTGCTCAAGGTTAATCTGTTCCTCCCATTTTTACTTAGTATTTCTGTTTCTTGCTCACTATCAAGATCACTACATCTGATGTAGAGCCCCATTATGACTTGAAAGTGATGTAAGGGTCCAGGATAAGTTCCTAATGCATCCCAGCATTCTCACTGCTGTTGCTCACAGCCCCTGGCTTCATTCAGATGTTTGTCCACTTTTGTCAGAATATTTAAATTGCCCCATAAGTGTCCTCATGCTTCCAGATTCAACCCTGAAAACCATACACCTGTCTTACCTAGCATTCTAAGGTACACATCTCATGTCACTCCTCATTGCTTACATAACAGGGCAGAAAACACACTCAGACATCTCACAAAGTAACTTTATAGTCTTTTTTTATGTTATCCCTGCCCTTTACCCTTCAACATATTTCCTACACTTTACCTCAAATTATTTAAGAACTCATATTCTCCTTGTTGCCTTTGTAGCCATGGTTAGCTTTGCCTGGAAAACCATTCAGTGCCCTACCACCACCACTACCTGCTCCCATTGCACTTACCAGTATGATAGACTGTGCTGATGGCTCCAGCTCTTCATTTTCCCCATCATGTGGGAGGTTCTGTCCCACACATTGGCCCTGGGATTAGCCATATCATGCAGTGGGGAGCACAGGGGATACAATGGGACCCCCAGCTGACCTAAGGACCTGAGAAAAAATAAACGGCTGCTGTTCTAAGCTACTAATCTCTACCGTGGTTTGTTACACAGCAATGAATAACTAAAACTGTTAATCATCTTTGTTTCAAGTATATAACAGAAAGAGCATAGTTGCTAAAAATTTGTTAGATGAATCAATAAACTGAAATAGTATATATTTACTAACACCCACTCCTCTTTCCTACACTTTTATCAATTTTTAATGTATGATTTCAGCACTTATTAAACATTTAGAAATCACATACATATTACTGCAACGTATTCATACTAATAAAAGCCTAGGTGGCCCTCACACCCTCATGCCCTCACATCATCACAAGATGGCTGCCCCCAAGTCATCACAAAATGGCCGCCCCCCACATTGTCACAAGATGACCACCACAAGATGGCCACCACAAGATGGCCACCACAAGATGGCCAGCTGGGGATGGCAGTTGGGGGCAAACAGGCCTGCAGGGGAGGCAGGTGGGGGCGACCAGGCTGGCCAACAGGGGTGGGTAGTTGAGGGTGACCAGGCTGGCAGGGGAGGGCAGTTTGGGGCCATCAGGCTGGCAGGGGAAGGCAGTTGGGGGCAACCAGGCCTGCAGGGGAGGGCAGTTGGGGGTGACCAGGCTGGCAGGGGAGGGCAGTTGGGAGTAATCAGGCTAGCAGGGGAAGGCAGTTGGGGGCCATTGGGCTGGCAGGGGAGTATTTAGGCATCAATCAGGCCAGCAGGGGAGCAGTTACAGGGCAATCAGGCTTGCAGGCAGAAGTGGTTAGGGGCAATCAGGCAGGCAGGCAGGGGCCATCAGGCTGGCAGGCAGAAGTGGTTGGGGTAATCAGGCAGGCAGGCTGGTGAGTGGTTAGAAGCCAGCAGTCCCAGATTGTGAGAGGGATGTCTGACTGCTGGTTTAGGCCCAATCCTGCATCAGGCCTAAACCAGCAGTCAGACACCCCCGAGGGGTCCCAGATTGGAGAGGGTGCAGGCTGGGCTGAGGGACACTCCCCTGCCCCAATGCATGCATTTCATGCACCGGGTCTCTAGTAAACTATAGTAAAATAAACATGTTATCATAAAAATAAGGCTTAAAAAGTATGGAATATCCTGATTGCTAATTCTTTTCAGGCCCAAGGATATAATAAAATGTGTAATCTGTGCTTATTAGAATGCTTGATTTGATGATTATGATGACACTACACATAATACAATTATAAAATTCAAGTAATATTACCACTTGTGAAATGGCAATACTGTGTAAAATGAGACATGAATTGACTTGAATCTGCATGGATGTGAGCTCCAGAGCCAGTCCATTCTCAACTCTAATATCAGTTCATTTTATGGAAATTAGAAGGGGAAATATTGAGGGGCTTCCTTGTAGCTCTCTTTACAAATTAACTTGTAATGATTCTTAAGCAGTTGCCCTCAACATAATCTCTCTTCTACATCAGTTATTCAAACATTAGCCTCTCTAATTTTAATGAAATTACAATAGCATCTTGAGCCCTTGTTGCCACATGCCATAAGATTACTAATGACACATTTTAGGTTATCCAACCAGTCAAGCATTCTGTCATCTGCAAATTTGGCTATGTTATTAATGAAGCTTCACAAACTCAAGGGCATTGTCATGCATTTAATTTCTCAAATATTGTAATAATAGAAACAACATACAAGAAAAATAACTTTATGAATACATATAAAATTAAGTTTTTTGCCTGACATGCATTAATTCATACATATATTAATTAATATATATATAATATGTATATAAAATATACATATACATATTTTTAGGGCTAAATGAAATCAAAGACAGCAAATGGATAGGTTTATCGGAAAAGAGAAATCTATAATAATAAAAGCATAATATGCTAATTAGACCAGACATCCTTCCGAATGTTCTTCTAGAATGAAGCCGGGGCTGCAGCAGCTGTGGCTGTGAGGGAGGGACCCAGGCAGCTATGGCTGGGAAGGCCTACTCTTGCATGAATTTTGTGCATTGGGCCTCTAGTATTTAAATAATTACAATTTCATGAGTACTGTCATTGGTTTATGTATAAAATCTTGGGGGAAATAGAGGAATGGGATGTCTCTTTTTCTGAGGAAGTCTGCAAAACAGAGATGGTTTTAAAAGTGGGTATTGAAGACTAAGTATGACCTCAGAGGTGGACACCCTTAGACAATAAATGGCCTGATGGAAGTCAAAGGCACTGGGAAGTACTTACTGCTCCTGAGAAGAGCCTCTTTGGCTCCCTCTTGCAGCATTAGACAAAGTGCAGCACCTGGACCAGCAACAGTAGCATCACCAGAGTGCTTGCGAGGAATGCAAATTTTCAAGCCCACTTTCCGTCCTGATGAGTTAGTCTCTGGTGGTGGGGCAGAGGAACCTCTATTTAATAATTCTCCAGGTGGTTCTTATCCTTCTTAAAGTTTGACAAGTCTGATACAGGAAAGTGGTTATTAAAGTTCAGGGTATCAAAATCACCTATAGGGCTTGCTAAAATGACAACTTTGGACTCCACTCCAGTTCCTGATGCAGGTCAAAGGTGGGCTTCAGAATTGCGTTTCTTACAAGTTCTCAGATGATGCCAATGCTGTAGGTCTAAGGACCACACTTTGAGAACCACTGACTTAGGGGTGTGAGTAATTCATAGTAAATTTTCAAATTTAAGTTGGGGCCAGATTATGAAAGGACAAAGTGATAGGCAGAATTTTAAAATGGCCCCCAAGATTCCTGACTCTTGGTACAGATATACTGTTTTTTAAACAATTTATCTTTGTTGTTGAAAGAATTACAGATGCTCCCTTTGTGTCCCCCCACTCCACATTGAGCCCATCAGCCCCACACCTGCCCCTCCCAGGCCTTCACCACACTATTGTCTGTGTCCATGGGCTGTGCATATATGCATATAAATTCCCTGTTAGTCTCTTCCCTCCACCCTGCCTTCTCTCTGAGATTCAAAAGTCTGTTCCATGCTTTAGGACTCTGGATCTAGTTTGTTCATAAGTTAATTTTGTTCATTAGGTTCCACATATGAGTGAGATAATGTGATACTTGTCTTTCTCTGACTGGCTTATTTCGCTTAGCATAATATCACATATACCTTCTTCATGTTATTCAAACATCTGCTATTATAAGTACTATTGCTTTGATGGGATTTTGCAGATGTAATTAAGGTCCCAATTACTTTACTTTCAAATAAGTAGATTATTCATGTGGTACTAACTAGTCATTTGGACACTTTAAATCTAGGTTAAATATCAAAGATGGAGTAAGTCAGAGATTCAAAGGAGAGAAGGATTTGACATGTCACTGGAGGGCTCCTGTGTTCAGGCATGCCAGCAGGTGCTAGGAGCTGAGTGTGGCTCTAGGCTGACATGCGGGGAATGAAACCCCAGTCCTATAACAGCAAGAAACTGATTTTCTGCTAAGAACACGGATGAGCATGGAAGTATGTTACTTTTTCCCTAGCACCTCCAAGTGATAACCTAATCTGCTTGGCTCCTGATTGCATGTGTGTGATAGTCTGAACAGAGAAGCTGACCAATGACAGGCCACACTGCTGGTCTAGAGAACTGTTGATGCTGACTTAAGCCACTAAGTGTGTGGTAATTTGTTATGAGCAATGGAAAACGAATTAAATATAAAGGTCATCCTAACATAAAACAAAAACAAAATAGATACTCATAAACACTGAGAGCAGGTTGACAGATGGGAAGCTGGGGAACTGGGGAAAAAGTGAAGGGATTAAGAGTACAAATTGGTAGTTACACAATAGTCACAGGGATGTTAAACACAGCATAGGGAATATAGTCAATATTATTGCAATAACTATGCATGGAGCCAGATGGGTGTTTGAAATATCAGGGGGGCCACTCTCTGAATGTATGGCTGCCTAATCACGATGCTGTACATTGATGGGCATCAAGAAGTCTGAAGGGTACACATCAATGATCAGAGAAGAAGGTATTCAAATTTAAGATTTCCAAGGTTGAGCAATCCCATGGGTTTGCATGTCCATTATGTGGCGATGGTATGAGCAACTTCCTGTGTTTAGAATATTTATCTTCTCTTTTGGTTTCTATGATAAGAGATGCTCCCTAAGTATCTCTGATCATGTGTAGGTCCTTACTCCACCTCTTGGAGTAAGTAACCTATCTGATGACTTTGGAATGAGGTGGACATATATGATGCACTCTTTTCTCTTTATGATTCACGGCTTGTGGTGAGCACACACTGGTCTGCTCATCAAGCTGTACATTTTCTAGATGCAAGTCCTGCTCCTGTCCTGCACTAGCTGGCACTGGGGCCAGGAAATCTGTCTTTTTTCTGGGGCTATTAGAAAGCTCGTTGTTTTTCATATATCTAAGCCACATCCTCCAAAGTATTCCTTATTAGTAACTAGTGGCCTGGGGCACAAAATTCGTGCAAGGGGCGGGGGGTGAGGGAGGCGGGTCCCTCAGCCCAGCCTACACCCTCTCCAATCAGGGACCCCTTGGGGGATGTCCAAATGCTAGTTGAGGCCTGATCTATCAGACATCCCTCTCCCAATCTGGGACCACTGGCTCCTAACTGCTCACCTGCCTGTCTGATGACCCCTAACCCCTATGCCTGACTGATCGCCTCTAACCTCCCTGCTTGCCTGACTGATCATCCCTAACTGCCTCTGCCTGCCTGCCTGATCACCCCTAACTTCCCTCCTTTGCCGGCCTGATCTCACCCCCAACTGCCCTCCCCTGCTGGCCTGGTTGCTCCCAACTCCCCTCCTCTGCCAGCCTGATCTTGCCCCCAACTTCCCTCCCCTGGCAGACTGATCTCACCCCCAACTGCCCTCCCCACTGGCCTGATCACCCCTAGTGGCCTCTGCCTCAGCCCCCACCACCATGGCTTTGCTTGGAAGGAAGTCAGACATCTGGAAGATTGCTGGTTGACCCGGTCTAATTAGCATATTACCCTTTTAGTAGTATAGATAGATTATATAGGATAGGATTGCTTAAATGGGTGGGGAAAAGCCTTTTTAAGCAGGAGGAGATGCTCTTGGCAGACAAAAATACATAATCCCTATATCTGGACTGACAGCCAGTCATATGAGCTATAGTGCCAAACTGGTCATTAAAAAATTGAACCTTGAAAAAAAAATGGCGGCTGAATAGACAGATGGGTCCCTAGCCTTGTCCTGGAGCAGAAAGAAAAAACAGCTGAGGGTCTCACGGGGTGTATTTGTTGGCGAGTGAAGGGACGGCTAAACTCCAGGAGAAGGTGGGGGACTGCTGACCAGGGTTAGCCTGACTGGGCAGCCCCCACTTCGTCTGGGTTCCCTCTCAGAGAGACTGGCTAGGACGTGGAGACTGCTCCATCTTGAAGGGGAAAGTGGATCTTATCAGAAGCTTAAAAATCTACAACTGCGGCAACCACTGAACAGCTGCGAGCCCCAGAACACCGGTCCCCAATTGGCGCAAACACGCTGTTTCAGAGGAGGTCTACACTCCACTACGGAAAGGTCAGATTTCGCCTGGGATAAGGTGAGGTCTCTGGTCCCAGTGGGAGAGGAAAACATGTGCACTGTGGGAGCTGGAGGACCGGGGAAAGTCTGTGCCTAAAAAAAATCCATGGCTGTTGGGGCTGGCGTGATCCGTGAATGTGAAAGGGGGTCCTCAGAGCTGCTAACAGAAGGGATATCTAAAAAGCAACACATTTTGTTCTGATGTAAAAGAAAAGCCTAGAAATCCTGAAAGTGTGCTGGCTGCTTAGACCCAAGGGGGAAAGGAGGACTACGCAGACTTGCCTGCAGCCCCGTTGTTCGCACACTTGGGATTTTTCCTCTTCAAATCCTTGCTTCTGATTACTAAGCCCAATACAGAGGATCACCCAGTTGGGGACACCCTGGGAGACTGAAGGGGAAAGTTGTTTTTCTGGAACCTGGGGGTCGGAGCGGGGAGTGACCGTCGGAGAGCCAGCTCTGAGGCAGCCCACTCCCACAAACTGGTAGTGAGTGCCACAGGGAAAGAAGGCTCTAACACTAGCTAGAGAGGCCGTAGATAGACCCGGAAGTCAATCCAGAAACACTGCCACCCAGGGGCTGAATCACAAATCGACTTTTGTGTAATCAAAAATAAAGGAATACGAGGAATTAAGACACCGCCTACTTAAAAATCAGGACTGGCTTACAACACTGAGGAGCAGTGGAAAGTAGAGATCTGCAACACTGTCCTGACCTGGAAACAGGCATGCCAAACAGAACAACAGAGGAAGTGAATGACCTTCACTACTGCACATTTTATTTTTTTACTTTTTTTATTTTTTATTGTTTTTTATTTTTATTTTCTTCATCTTTTACTTAAGAAACTACTTTTTTCTTTCTTCCTCACTTGATTTTACATTTTTAATTATTACATTTTTATTTTTAATCAGTATTATTACTACTACTATTTTACCTTTTTTTTAAAGTGTCATTTTATTTTCTCTTTACTTTGGGATTAGTGTTCTACATTCTATTTTCATCTTTCCTTTTGCATCGTTTTACTCTATCTCAACACTATCTTTATGCCATCACTCTCTTCCTAACTTTTCCCATTTTGGTGACCTGTTTCTCTTACTCTTTTCCTGCTTTAGATTTTCCCTATTCTTTCTGTTTACACCCTGTTAAAATTTCACCCTACTTATATATCTATCTTCCAATCCCCTGCTCCAAGTCCATACACACCGCTCTCTTCTCTGTCTTAACTATACAAAAAATTGTTTTTTTCTCTGTCCTTAAGCTGTTGGTTGATTGAATGTTGACAATATAGATTCTTTATGCTTTTTTGTGAGATTGTTTTAATTATTCTTTTTTTTTTGCTTTGTTTTTGTTTGTTTTTTGCTTCTGTTTTCCCTCACCTCGCTTGATATTAGTTGTTGTTTGTAGTTTGTATTAATCTCCAGGTACTTGTTGCTGGCATTTGCTGGGATTAGTGGCTGTTCTCTTGGAGTTTTCTCCCCATATATATAGTTTGTTCCACTTTTCTTTCTTAGTCTCTTTCTTTTCTCTCTTACTTTTTTTTCATTTTCACAATTACATTTTGCACGCCTGTTTTTTTTTCTTTTTCTTTTTGCTCTTCTACTTTCTCTCCTATCCCCTAAGTTGCCTTTCTCTGTTGGTCACCTTTATTGGGGGTTATTAATATCGTGAATACATTTCTGTTCAGTGCTTTGTGTTTTGTACCTGGTTGTGTTGTATTTTGTGCCTTTAAATCAACGCAGGAGAGAGAGAACTACATAACCAGACATCCGGAGAAGAGAGACCATGGGGAGACAAAGACACAGCCCGCATATGAAAGAAAAGCAGGAATCACCAGAAAAGGAAGTAAACAAAATAGAGGCTAGCAACATGTCAGAGAAAGAATTCAGAGAAATGGTCATAAGGTGGCTGAAAAGAATGAAAGACAAATTCGACAATATGAGCAAGAACCAAGAGGAAATGAAGAAGAACCAAGAAGAAATGAAAAATGACCTCGCTGCTGTAAAGAACTCAATAGAAAGCATCAAGAGTAGACTAGAAGAAGCAGAGGACCACATCAGTGAACTAGAAGACAAGGTGGGAAAAAATACCCAATTAGAGCAGCTTCTAGAAAAAAATAATTAAAAAGCAGGAGGAGGGCCTAAGGGAACTTTGGGACAACACGAAACAAAACAATATCTGCATTATCGGGGTTCCAGAAGGAGAGGAAACTAAGTAAGGAATAGAAAACCTGTTTGAAGAAATAATGACAGAAAACTTCCCTGATATAGGGAAGAAAAAACCCAGACAAATCCAAGAAGCTCACAGAGTCCTGAGCAAAATGAACCCCAAAAGATGGACACCAAGGCATATTATAATTAAATTGGCAAACACCAATGACAAAGTAAGAATCTTAAAAGCGGCCAGAGAGAGCCAGAAAGTTACATACAAAGGAACCCCCATCAGACTAGCAACTGATTTCTCAACAGAAACTCATCAGGCCAGAAGGGAATGGAGTGAAATATACAAGGTCATGCAAAGGAAGGGTCTGAATCCAAGAATACTGTACCCAGCAAGGCTATCAATCAAAATTGAAGATGAAATCAGGAGCTTCACAGACAAAAAAGGACTAAGGGAATTTATCACCACCAAACCAGCAATGCAAGAAATGCTAAAGGGTCTGATGTAAAAAAAAAAAAAAAAAAAAAAAAAATGAAGTGAAGAAGGAACACAGGGGTAAAGAATAAGAATGGTGACAAATAAGTACTTATCAATAATAACTTTAAATGTGAATGGATTAAATGCCCCAATCAAAAGACACAGTGTAACTGATTGGATAAGAAAACAAGACCCATATATCCGCTGTCTACAAGAAACCCACCTCAGAAAAAAAGATGCACACAGACTGAGGGTGAAGGGATGGAAAAAGGTTTTCCAGGCGAATGGAAATAAAAAAAAAAAAAGCTGGGGTAGCAATACTTATATCTGACAAATTAGATCTCAAAGTGAAGGACATAACAAGAGATAAAGAAGGTCATTTCATAATACTAAAGGGAGCAATCCATCAAGAAGAAATAACTCTGGTAAACATATACGTACCCAACACAGGAGCACCCAAATTCATAAAAAAACTCCTGGAGGATATCAAGGGAGAGATTGAGAGCAATACAATCATAGTAGGAGACTTTAATACCCCACTATCACCATTGGACAAATCCTCTAAACAAAAAATCAGCAAAGAAACATCAATCCTAAATGACTCATTACACTAGATGGAATTAATTGACATATTCAGAACATTTCACCCAAAAGCCACAGAATATACATTCTTCTCAAGTGCACATGGGTCATTTTCAAAGATAGACCATATGCTGGGACATAGGCAAAGTCTCTTCAAATTCAAGAAGATAGAAATCGTACCAAGTATCTTCTCAGATCACAGTGGCATAAAACTGGAAATCAACTACAATAAAAACAATCCAAAAAAATCTAACACATGGAGACCAAACAGCATGCTATTAAACAATGACTGGGTTATCAGAGAGATCAAGGAAGAAATAAAAAAAAACAAAACATCATGGCAACAAATGACAATGAAAACACAACAATCCAAAATCTATGGGACATAGCGAAAGCAGTCTTGAGAGGGAAGTTCATAGCTCTACAAGCCTACTGCAAAAAAACAAGAAAAAATGGAAATAAATTACCTAACCCTACAACTCAAAGAGTTAGAAAGAGAGCAACAAGAAAAGCCCAATGTAAGCAGAAGTAAGGAAATAATAAAGATCAGAGCAGAGATAAACGACATAGAGACCAAAGAAACAATACAAAAGATCAACAAAACCAAGAGCTGGTTCTTTGGAAGGATAAACAAGATTGATGAACCTCTAGCCAGGCTCACCAAGAAGCAAGGAGAGAGGACCCAAATAAACAAAATCAGAAATGAAAGAGGTGAAATAACAACAGACCCCACAGAAATACAAAGGATTGTTAAAAAATACTATGAAAAACTTTATTTCAACAAACTGGACAACCTGGAGGAAATGGACATATTCCTAGAAAAATATAACCTTCCAAAACTCAGTAAGGAAGAATCTAAACAGCTCAATAGGCCAATAACTATGGAAGAACTTGAAGCAGTCATCAAAAAGTTTCTGGCAAACAAAATCCTGGGGCCAGACGGCTTCACAGGGGAGTTTTACCAAACATTCAAGGAAGAACTAAAACCTATCCTCCTCAGACTATTCCAAAAAATTCAAGAGGAAGGAACACTTCAAATCTCCTTCTTTGAAGCCAGCATCACCCTAATACCAAAACCAGAAAAAGCCAACCAATGAAAGAGAATTACAGGCCAATATCCCTCTTGAACATAGATGCCAAAATCCTCAACAAAATTCCAGCAAATCGGATTCAGCAGTACATCAGAAAGATCATACACCATGACGAAGTAGGATTTATCCCAGGAATGCAAGGATGGTACAATATCCACAAAACAATAAACGTGATACATCACATAAACAAATTGAGAGATAAAAATCACATAGTCATATCAATTGATGCAGAAAAAGCATTTGACAAAATCCAACACCCTTTCTTGATAAAAAAATCTCAACAAGGTGGGAATAGAAGGATCATACCTCAACATAATAAAAGCTATATATGATAAACCCACAGCTAACATCATACTCAATGGGCAAAAACTAAAACCATTTTCCCTAAGAACAGGAACAAGACAGGGATGCCCACTCTCACCACTCCTGTTTGACATAGTACTGGAAGTATTAGCCATTGCAATTAGACAAGAAGAAGAAATAAAAGGCATCCAAATTGGAAAAGAAAAAGTAAAGCTGTCCTTATTTGCAGATGACACAATATTGTACATAAAAAAACCGAAAGACTCCATCAGAAAACTAACAGACTTAATAAATGAATTCGGCAATGTAGCAGGATACAAAATTAACGCCAAGAAATCTATGGCATTTCTATACACCAATAGTGAACTTACAGAAAGAGAGACTAAAAAAGCAATCCCATTTACCATTGTACCAAAAAAAGTAAGATACCTAGGAATAAAGTTAACCAAGGAGGTAAAAGACCTATACCTGGAAAACTACAGGACACTGAAAAAAGAGATAGAGGAAGACGTAAACAGATGGAAGAACATACCATGTTCATGGATTGGTAGAATCAACATCATTAAAATGTCCATACTACCCAAAGCAATCTATAGATTCAATGAACTCCCCATTAAAATACCAATTGCATATTTCACAGACCTAGAAAGAACTTTCCAAAAATTCATCTGGAATAAACAAAGACCCCAAATAGCCACAGCAATCCTGAGAAAGAAGAATAAAGTAGGAGGGATCTCAATACCAGATTTCAAGCTTTATTACAAAGCCACTCTTCTCAAAACAGCCTGGTACTGGCACAAGAACAGACATATAGACCAATGAAATAGAATAGAGAATCCAGATATCGACCAAAACCACTATGCTCAATTAATATTTGACAAAGGAGGCATGAACCTACAATGGAGTCAAGACAGTCTCTTTAATAAATGGTGTTGGGAAAATTGGACAGATACATGCAAAAAAAATGAAACTAGATCTCCAACTTATACCATACACAAAAATAAACTCACAATGGATACAGGACTTAAACATAAGATGGGAAATCATAAAAATACTAGAGGACTCCTCAGGCAGCAAAATCTCAGACATATGGCGAATGAACTTCTTCACTGATACTGCTCCTAGGGCAATGGAAGCTAAAGAGAAAATAAACAAATGGGACTACATCAAAATAAATAGCTTTTTCACAGCAAAAGAAACCTGCAACAAAGCAACAAGAAAACCCACTGTATGGGAGAACATATTTGCAAATGTTATCACTGATAAAGGTTTAATCTCCAACATCTACAGTCAGATTATACAATTTAATAAAAGGAAGATAAATGATCCAATAAAAAAATGGGCAACAGACCTAAATAGAATCTTTTTGAAAGAAGACAGAAGGAAGGCCAAGAGACACATGAAAACATGCTCAAAGTCACTAATTATCTGAGAGATGCAAATCAAAACGACAATGCACTACCATCTCACACCTGTCAGAATGGCTATTATCAACAAATCAACAAATGTCTAATGTTGGCAAGGATGTGGAGAAAAAGGAACCCTTGTGCACTGCTGGTGGGAATGCAGACTGGTGCAGTCACTGTGGAGAACAGTATGTAGTTTTCTCAAAAAACTAAAAATGGAACTCCCATTTGACCCAGTAATTCCACTCCTACGAATATATCCTAAGAAACTGGAAACACCAATCAGAAAGGATATATGCACCCCTATGTTCATAGCAGCACAATTCACCATAGCTAAGATTTGGAAACAGCCTAGGTGCCCATCAGCAGATGACTGGATCAGTAAACTATGGTACATCTATACAATGGAATACTATGCTGCCATAACAAAGAAAGAATTCTTACCATTTGCAGCAACCTGGATGGAACTGGAGAACATTATGCTAAGTGAAATAAGCCAGTCAATGAAAGAAAAATACCACATGCACTCACACATTTATGGATAATAAAGAAAATTATAAACTGATGAACAAAAAGATAGATACAGAGACAGTAAAGCATCAAACAGACTGTCAAATTACAGTGGGAAGGCTAGGGAGAGGTGGGGGAGATAAGAGATCAACTGAAGGACTTATATGCATGGATATAAGCATAACCAATGGATGCAAATCACTGGGGGGTGAGGGCATGTATGGGAGTGGGGTGGGGGAGGGCAATGGTAAGATATGTACACATATAATACCTTAATAAAAAAATGAAAAAAAAATTGATCCTCTTTCTTATACCTTACACCAAATAGCTGTTGCCCTTAAAACCCCTCCTCAGCAGCCACCTTAGGTTCTGCCTTCGCAGTTCACCCAGATTATGTTCTGATTGGTCGGTTTCTATGCCAGTCAGTGTCCAACGCTCCACCTCCTAGGCACCCAATGGCTCCTCGCACTTCACCCAGATTTGGTTCTGATTGGTCGGTTTCTATGCCAATCAGCGTCTCTGGGCCTATCAACAGTCCTGATCAGAGAAACGGGTCTGATCGCAGTCCCAGGGGAGGCAAGACAGAAAGAGAGGCGCAGCTGCTGGCCAGGCCCGGTGTGAAAGAGAGAGGTAAGTGCTGATAAACAGCTGCCATAGAGGCTAAGGATCAGACCCTGCTTCTCTCTCCTCAGGCCTCTCTCCGGGCCTGATCTGCAGCCCCCTCGGCAGTCACTGCTGGGTCTGGGCTCCCGCAGCCTAGGCAGTCAGTGCTGGGTTTGTCCTCTCCTCTCACCTATCCATGAAGCTCATTTGTTCCTTTTTCTTTTCTTTTTCTTGTTCTGATTCTAAGTGTGAATCTGCTGCTGTGTAATGCCATTCCCCACCTTACTCAGGATGAAGAAGCCTGACAACTAGTGTTCCTGAGGCCCTGTGCCTGAGGACGAGGGCAGGAGGCTCCTCCATGCAAGAGCCATGTTACTTGTCTTTGTGTGGATTAACCTCAGGAGTCCCAGAGAAGTTCAGAGTGTGTTATCAGATCTCATAAAGTATGTTTTTGATAATCATTTAAAAATAGCTCAGATTTCAAGAAATATTTTAAATATAGTAGTTTGCATATATCCCATACCCATATGACAGTTATCACAATTGATGAAGTAATATTGATACATTATTATTTACTGGCCATACATTCTGATTTCATTAGTGGTTTTTCAAAATATATTTTTACTGATTTCAAAGAGGAAGGGAGAGGGAGATATAGAAACATCAATGATGAGAGAGAAGCATTTTTTGGCTGCCTCCTACACACCCCCTACTGGGGACCGAGCTAGCAACCCAGGCATGTGCCCTTGACCAGAATGGAACCCAGCATACTCAGTCCACAGGCCGACGCTCTATCCACCGAGCCAAACCAGCTAGGGCTTAGTGTTTTTTTAAATGTCCTTTTTCCTTTCCAGATTCCATCTAGGATAATACATTACATTTAGTCATCATATTTTCTTAGACTTCTTTTGGCTGTGACAGTTTCTCGGACTTTTTTCATTTTTAAAGAGACTTAAGAGTTTTGAGAAGAACTAGTTGGGAATTATGCAGAATGTCCCTCCATTGGGATTTGTGTGATGTTTTTTTTTTTTTTTTTTATCATAAATAAACTGGGGTTATGAAATGTTAGGAGAAAAACCACAGAGGTAAAGTGCCAATCTCGTCACAGCTTATCAAGTGTACATATACCAACAAGAAATCACTGTTAATGTTAGTCTTGATCCCTTGGCTGAAGTAGTGTTTATCAGGTTTCTCCACTGCCCCCACCCCCACTTTACTCTTTAGAAGGAAGACACTATGCAGGGATCACATTGAACAAGTCGGAATTACGCTTTACCTCCTTACACATAGACAATTGAAGTGAATTCTTCTGCATCAAAGACATTTTTCTTTTTTCTACTTGCTAGTATTTACTTATTTAATCACTTTGTTTTATCAGTATTATTTCCTGAACATTTACTTGGAATTTGGGCTGTAATCTAATGCCACTTTACGTTGTTACTCAAATTGTTCAATCTGTGGCCAATAGTGGCTTTTCAGGTGCTCATGTGTCCCTTTGTCATCACCCTGTCACAATGGGTTCTTTTTGTTGTTTTGCTTTTTTGTTTCTGGAATTATAGGATGTCCTAGGATCATTCTGTACATGTCCTGCCTCAGTCCTATAATCACTCAGTCAGGGTGAAAAATGTAAAGGGATTTAAAAAAGCCCTCATAAACCCAGACAACAGTATGGTGATTACCACAGGGAAGGTGCTTGGGGGAGCTCAAAGAGGGTAAAGGAGGGATAAATGATTGTACAGCTGAAACCTGTATAATTTTATTAACCAATGTCACTCCAATAAATTCAATAATTTTTAAAAAGTTGACCTGAATCAGAGAAAGAAATATATGATTTAAAACTTTGATGTGAAGATATAAAGTTATTTCTTTAAAAAGAAACTTGGGATTTTGTATTAAAATGGCATTAGAAATCATGATCTGAGCACCGGATATATTCATAGCTACTGTAATGTTGTGAGCTCTTGGCCCTCTTAGCTGATAGTATTTGGAAATCTATGTGTGTATATAGTTATCCCTTGGCATTTTGGGAGATTGGTTCTAGGACCCCTGTGGACACCAAAATTTGGGGATACTCAAGCTCCTCAGAAAATTGCATAAAACAATTCATAGAGTCAATCCTTCGTATCTGTAGATTCCCAACTTGAAATTGAAAATACTATTTTTATCTATGAACTGGTGTTTCAGCAGATTCAAAAATATTTGGATAGGGAGGGCCACTTGTATACATACTATAAATATTTCTATATGTAACCATCCATATCAATATTAAACTAAGCATGAATTCATGCAGATCTCTGACTAACACTGATACTTTACCACATGGACCATTCTAGTCTTCTCATTTTTATATTTAGATTTCCACATAACAGTGAGAAAATTGGCTGTAATCTTCCATATCATTTATATAATTATTCAAATCCAGTAAGCATGTACAGAGAATTCAAAATCATTAATCTGTATTCCTGATAAGAAACTACTTCATCAATTAAAATATAGCTCTTAGGTACAATTTCTCTTTCCTTTTTTTCTTGTAAACTCTACTAATTTTAATGAATACTTAAAAATCTTCTTTTATCTCTTTCATTGATGTTTTTCATACACTTTTAAAATAGATTTTTTTATTGTAGTATTCTACATTATATCTTGGGATCCTCTTATTATTAAATATATTATATATTAAATTTCATCATCATGCTGTAAAATTACAAGGGTTAATGTCATACATAGTGTCACCTATCTACCATTACAGTATTATGCACTTAAAAAAAATAAAAACTATGCTCCCTATTGAAACAGTATTCAGATTTGTCTGCATGCTTCAAGGAAAGTGAAACTTGTAAAATAGGTTCTGGTAAAAAGGAAAGAGGTTTATTCAAGTGCTGGGGACCTGAAAGATGTCGGAGTCCTGTTCTAAAAACTATCTTAACATCTCTTGTCAAGCCAGATTGTTTTATAAGAGGAGAGTGAAAGTGCAGTTGTGCAGGAAATGAGGTAGATGGGCCCTCAGAGTTCTGGTCAGTTTCTATAAGGATCTTAGCATCAGCCAAGTTCTTTTTTTAAAAAATGTATTTTATTGATTTTTTTACAGAGAGGAAGGGAGAGGGATAGAGAGTTAGAAATATCGATGAGAGAGAAACATCGATCAGCTGCATCCTGCACACTCTCCACTGGGGATGTGCCCACAACCAAGGTACATGCCCTTGACTGGAATCGAACCTGGAACTCTTGAGTTCGCAGGCCAATGCTCTATCCACTGAGCCAAACCAGTTAGGGCGCACCAGCCAAGTTCTTGTGGTCACTCCAGGCCCAGGCAGGATCTAGAAGAGCTGGTCTATGTAATATGCAAAAAAAAAAAAAAAAAAAAAAAAAGAAGCTGTTAGCAATTTATGGCAGAAATGACAAACTGGCCCTCTTATTTCCTGATCTGAGGAAAAAGCACTGTTTATTTTATTTTATGTTATTTAATCAAGAATGTTATTTTGTTGGTTAGTATAAGATTTTACATAACCTCATAACACTATCTCTAAAACTAGCAACCACAAATATTTTTACTGCCTATATGGTTTTATATTTTCCAAAATGTCATGTAATAAGAGTTACATATTACATAACCTTTCAGAATGGCTTCTTGCACTCAGAAATATGCATTTAATATTTATGTCTTTGCATGGCTTGATAGCTCATTTCCTTTTATTGCTGAACTAGAGGCCCAGGGCATGAAATTCCTCTAGTTTGGTGGCTTCTCATTGGTTGAGTTGTCTCTGGGCAAGAAGAAAATATTTCATGTTTTCTAGAGAGTAGAGCTGGGGAGCATGCTTTTACAGAGAAAGGGAGGAAGTCAGGACAGACAGTTCTGAACAAATGTTTATTGGAAGTGAATGCAATTTTAGAGTTTTGGTGGCTTCTCATTGGTTGAGTTGTCTCTGGGCAAGAAGAAAATATTTCATGCTGGGTTGTGTAAAGTAAACTTCATTCCAGGGTGTGTAAACTAAACCTCCTTCCAGGGTGTGTAAAATAAGCTTCTCCCTGCTTGGATATGTAAAGTAAGCTGCAATGAGTGGTGTGTGCATGAGAGCCAATCCTCATACCCCTCTAACTTCATCCTATATAATAATAGAGGAATATGAAAATTAGCCTGGATGCTGTAACATCATGACTGATCAGCAGGAGGCATGAGCAGCATAAGCTGGTGGGCAGGGACTGCCATCACCAGGAGGGTCTCTGCATAGCCCAGGGCGAGCCCCCAGTGGAGGTGACCCCCACATGGCCCAGTCTGGAGGCCACCCGGCCTGGGGGCTGCCCAGAGGCCTGCCGTGCTGCCTGGCCTGGAGGTTGCCTGGCCCAGGAGTGGGACCTGGCAGAGGTGGCCACCAGTGGAGATGCGCACAGGTCTGCTGTGATGCCTGGCTAGGAGGCCGCCTGGCCTGGGAGCAGCCCCCAGCTCTGCTATCTTGAGTTTGTGGTTTCCAAGGAAACAGCCAGAAGGGATGATAAACCCTCTGCAAATGGCTCAGCTGGTGCCTATCTAAGAGGTGGCTTCGTTTAAATTGAGCCTTTCCCACAGTGAATGACCCCAACCCTCCCTGGATCAGGCAAGTTCCTGTGGAGTGCAATCCACCACGCAATACAGTGGGGGCCCCAGTTTCATCCCTGGTGATCTCATGTGCATTAGCTCAGGGCAGCGGGGAAGGAAGGGAAAAAGCATCAAATGGAGAGTTAGAAACATCGATGAGAGAGAAACATCGATCAGCTGTTTCTGAAACATCAATCTGGTGAGCAAGCAGAAGGAAACCATGTCTGGAAGACACTCCTCTTCCACCCTCTTAAACATGTAAGAAGAATCAAATAAGCCAATACAAATACCCCTCCCCTGCCCAGGGAGAGATCCGGGACTGAGGGGCATCCTGCCCAGGCATTGCTACCTGGTTCCCACCCCGTTCATCCAAATGGACAGGTTAGGGGGTTAATGGAAGGAGGAGGAGCTCACAGGAAGGGGATCGTCAGAACCGCAACCCTTGCTTCCCTCTGGACCTGACCTCTCAGAGCACAGGGCCTGACCCCACCCCCATCAGATTGCATATCCCAGACCCTCTGTTGCTTCCAGTCACTGGGCATTCCCGCATCTTCCCTGCCTCCCAGCTGCTGACCCTCACTGTCCCTTACCCCAGAAGCACTCTGTCCTCTTCAACTTTTGGTCTTTTTAGCTTAAATGTATGGTGGGCATAGTTGCTTCTCCACAGATTTTGATAAGAATCCAGCAAAGTTGCTTAGCAACTGAGCTGCTCAGACTTCATCAGGGACAATGAATGACACACCTTACTTGGCTTTGATAACAAAGCAATCTTACTCTTTTATTTTTTTTAAATAGATTTTTATTGATTTCATGGAGGAAGGGAGAGGGAGAGAGATAGAAACATCAATGATGAGAGAGAATCATTGATTGGCTGCTTCCTGCAAGCGCCCTACTTGGGATTGAACCCACAAACCAGGCATGTGCCCTTGACCAGAATTGAACCTGGGACCCGTCAGTCCTCAGGCTGAAGCTCAAAGCACTGAGCAAAAACCAGCTAGGGCAGTGGTCGGCAAACTGAGGCTCGCGAGCCACATGAGGCTCTTTGGCCCCTTGAGTGTGGCTCTTTCACAAAATACCATGGCCTGGGTGAGTCTATTTTAAAGAAGTGGCGTTAGAAGAAGTTTAAGTTTAAAAAATTTGGCTCTCTAAAGAAATTTCAATGATTGTACTATTGATATTTGGCTCTGTTGACTAATGAGTTTGCAGACCACTGAGCTAGGGCAAGCAATCCTATTCTTAAAGACTTGATTTTTGTCATAAACAAGTGGATTTGAATCATATCAAACCAATATACATTTTTTATGAAATGTCTCTTCATTTCTACTAATGCAATTCTACCTTAAAGCTTATGTTGTATAATCTATACTAATAAAAGGGTAATATGCTAATTAGACCATATGTCTTCTGGACATCCATTCAGACGTCCTTCCGCACAAAGCCACGGTGGCAGGGGCTGAGGCACAGGTGGTTAGGGGTGACCAAGCTGGCAGGGGAGGGCAGTTAGGGGTAGTTAGGTCAGCAGGCAGGTGAGCAGTTAGAAGCCAGCAGTCCCAGATTGTGAGAGGGATATCCGACTGCCGGTTTAGGCCCGATCCCACAAACTGGCAGTCAAACATCCCCCGAGGGGTCTCAGATTGGAGAAGGTGCAGGCTGGGCTGAGGGACACCCTCTCCCGTGCACAAATTTCATGCACTGGGCCTCTAGTTTTAAATAAGGTCTTATTTTATATTTTTTCAAAGGATATACCACAGTTTGTTTTTTTCATTTACCTATTGACAGAGATACTTCTTGCTCTATGTTTTTGAGACTGTGCATAGAATTGCAGGTTTCTCATGGAGGTTTTTGTGTAAACATGTTTTCAAATTAGTTGGGTAACTATAGCACAATTGCATAGTAAGACTATGTTTATTTAGCCTTTTGAAACTGTCAAACTACCTTCCAATGTCACTATACTATTTTGTATTCCCACCAGCAAAAAATGAGAGTTTCTGTCCTTCCACATCCTGGTTAGCATTTGGTATTGCAACTTTTTTTTTTTTTAAATATATTTTATTGATTTTTCACAGAGAGGAAAGGAGAGGGATAGAGAGTTAGAAACATCGATGGGAGAGAAACATCGATCAGCTGCCTCCTGCACACCTCCTACTGGGGTTGTGCCCGCAACCAAGGTACATGCCCTTGACCGGAATCGAACCCGGGACCCTTCAGTCTGCAGGCCGACGCTCTATCCACTGAGCCAAACCGGTTTCGGCGTGGTATTGCAACTTTTTTGAATTGGAAGTTTAATAGATCTGTAGAGACATAATCTTATTATGTTCATTTGAAATTTCATAAAAACAAATAATGTTGAGGACCTTTCCTCATATTTGTTTGCCATTTTGTATCTTCTTTGCTGAAGTTTCTATTTAAATTTTTTTTGTGTATTTTTTAAGTTGGGCTGTTTATTTTTACTTTAAGAAATCTTTGTATAATTTGGATATAACTCCTTTATTAGATATGTATTTTGCAGATATTTTCTCTCAGTGGTTTTTTCATTCTTTTACATATTTTTAAAGAGGAAAATTTTTAAATTCTAATGAAGTTCAACTTATCAAATATTGCTTTTCAGGTATTGTGATTTTAGTGTTGTATCTAAAAACTCATCATCAAAGTCACATATTTTTTCTTTGTTGTTATTTTCAAAAATTTTGTTTTGTATTTTAAACTTATCTCTGTTCCATTTTGAGTTAAGTTTTATGTAAGTTATGAGGTCTGTCTCTAATTCATTGTAACTTATTTATTTTCCATATAAACATCAATTATTTCAGCAGCATATGTTGAAAATACCATTTCTCTCAATTTAAGTGCCTTTACAGGTGTGTCAAATTTGTTAGGCTGCAGTTCTGTGGATCTGTTTTAGGCTTTCTATTTTGTTCCATTTTATTGCATATTTCTATTTTTTCACCAGTACTATGATACTTTTATTACTGCAAGTTTATAGTAAGTCTTGATGTTGGATAGTGTCAGTCTTCCAAATACGTTCTTTTTGTTTAACACTTTCTTGGCTCTTTTATGTCTTTGGCATTTCCATATAAACCTAAAATCAGTTTATTGGTATTTATAAATAGTTTGCTAGTATTTTTATTGGGATTTTGTTGAATCTATAGAACAAGGTAGGAAGATCAGGCACAAAGGGGATCACAATAGTTCAACAGGGGCTTTTTCCCCACTCATCTCTTTAAAACATCCCTACCAGTAAAGGCTGCCCAGGGAAAGGGAAGAAATCCCGTTTCATGCACCCTTTTAGCTCCGTGCTCCTCAGCCTGCCAGTCCTCCTGTGTTGGTGAGGGGAGTAGCACTGAATGGGATATGACACTTAAGTTTTATACTAAAAGTATGAGTTTTCATTACTGAAACCTAGTGGAAAGTAAAGACTTGGCAACTGCTTAGCTCTCCATGTGTGACAGGAAAGATTCAATAAAGCACAAAGTGATGAGAAACAAAAGTAATAACCAACCCTGGCTAGTGTGCTTAGTGGTTAGAGCATCAGTCATGCACTGAAGGGTCTCAGGTTCAATTCCCTTGTCAAGGACACACACCTGGGTTGTAGGTTCATCCCTGGCCCTAGTCAGGGTGTATGTGGGAGGCAACAAATCCATCTCTCTCTCTCTCTCTCTCTCTCTCTCTCTCTCTCTCTCTCTCTCTCTCTTTCTCCTTCTCTCCCTCCCTCTATCCCATCCTTCTAGTCTTTCTAAAAACCAACAACAATAAAATATTCTTGGGTGAGAATTAACAACAAAAAAAGTAATAAAGTATGATGTATATACTGTATATGACAAAGTGTAAGTGGGAAAAGGGTCTGTAATAATAGTTAGGAACCAAACTATAGTCTTGCCTCTGCTCCCAAATCCTTGGGCAAGTAACCTCTCTGCGGCTTATTGGTAAGTTGGACAAAAAGCTTCATTCCTTACAATGCAGGCAAAACTCTGAAATTGATAAGGTACATTGTCATGTATATTACCATGTACTTGACACTTAATAAAAGTATTTTCTATTGCTGTGTAACAAACCATCACAAAATTAACAGCACAAAACAATACTTGTGTATTAGCTCACAGTTTTGTAGGTAAGAATTTGGGGGTGGGCTCAGATGGGCTCTTTGCTTAGGACTCACAAGGCCAAAATCAAGGTGTCATCCAGGCTGGGCTCTTACCTGGAGTCTTCAAGGAAGAATCCATGAACAATCCCATTTAGGTTGTTGGCCAAACTCCATTAGTTCCTTGCTTCTATAGTACTGAGGTCCTCTTTCCTGTGCCCACTGATAGCTGAGGGCCATTCATAGCTCCTGAAGGCTATCCACATACCTTGCCACATGGCATTCTCCCTCTTCAAAGCCACCCACTACACTTGGAGTCCATTCAAACTTTGAATCTCCAACTTCTTCCATCAGCCAGAGAAAGTATTACACTTGTAAGGCTTCCCTGACTGGTTCAGGTTCACCTGGATAAATCGTTTTATCTTAAGATCAGATGATTAAATAATTTCCTTACATTTGCAAAAAACAAAACAAAAAAGAAAACAAAACAAAAACCTTTGCAGAGTTTCTGCTTGATTGAGGATGGGAATCTTAAAGTGGGGGGCAGCATCTTTAAAATTCTGGCCCGTACAAATAGGCATTTAACTTTATTTTCTAAATTATCATATCATAAAATTGACCTTAATAAATAAACTTTTTTTCTGTTCATTTAACTCAATATGGCTAAAAGGGACATGCCTGGCAATTTTTTAACTTTCCCAAATAAATCTCCTTGGTTTTGCTTATTAGGGAATCATAATTGTGATTTAGCATTTTAAAAACTATCTTTCACTTTTCAGAGACCCAAGCACACAATACATTTAAAGGCTGATGCATAAATACACTTTTAATGATGAAATGATTAATAAATGATAAATATGGGTGGAAACAGGAAAATGAATTCTATTTATAAATAAAATAATTAATTTATATAACTCTGTATTAGCTTACTTTTCACAAGCCCCTAATTATACAACTACTGGATTTGAGTATCAGTGTGTGGGAGGATATGATCAGAGAATTCAAAAATTTAAGTATGATCACATTTCTTTATTGAAAAATATGAAAATTTGAAATAGACTTCCATAGTAATTTCTTCTTTTACTAAAAAAAAAAAATAATAATAATTCAAATTTTTCCAACAATGGGTGACTTAAACAAGCATTAAATTTTAATAAAATGATCTGTCCTCCCTTCCTTCCTTCCTTCCTTTCTTCCTTCCTTCCTTCCTTCCTTCCTTTTTTCTTTCCTTCCTTCCTTCCTAATTCTCACCTGAAGATATTTTTCCATTGATTTTTTAGAGAGTGTGGAAGGGAGGGAAGAGGGGGGAGAGAGAGAGAGAGAGAGAGAGAGAGAGAGAGAGAGAAGAGAGGGAGAGAGAAACATCGATGTGAGAGAGACACATTGATTGGTTGCCTCATACATGCGCAGCCTATGTACCTACCCTTGACTGGGAATCAAACCAGAACCCTTTGGCGCAGGAGCCGACACTAACCATTCAACTAACCATTCAGCCATGCTGCCCAGGGCTAAATGATCGACTCATATGCAATACTTTCATAGAAAGACTTTTTCACGAGCTAACCATCAGATCTGAGAACAGATCTCAGACTGTCAGTAACTGCTCTCCAGTATAGATGCTACCCTAAAAGTGAGGGCTAAATACTTCATGTTTTCTATTTACAGATATTATTCCCTGATCCTGTGTGTTTGTGCAAAGCATTTTAAAGGTTACACAATGCTTTTACACATCTTACCTCTTCCTTTTACTTTCCATAAAATTAATCTGTACTAGTTAACTTCTCCAATCTTGCTTTTCAACTAACTATTCTATAACTTTGTTAATGTCATGACTTTCTTTAAAAACACAGAAAGTAACAATTTCTGAAGTTCACCTTTATTTGCCTTATAACCAACTACATTTTAAGTGTGTCTGAATAAAACTTAACCACAGAGTATTTCTTCACAGTAGTAGTGGGCAAATGATGCCAATTGTCTTCCCATGTTGCTGTGGTTTTGTTTCTAATAAAACATATCATACACTTCAGGGCTGAATAAATAGTGCAAATAATTTAAACTTCATGTGCTTTAGTTTCCACATCTACAAAATTGGATGACAAAATTGGATTTGCAAAATAACTTGGGGCTTCTTTGTCCAGTCCTTACTCAGATCAATTATTTTCTTGGCCTGAAGTGTCAGCAGCCTCCTTTTCTCTTCAGGTCCTGCTTTACTCTAGGACTTCCTTCTGCCAGCACACACTTCCATGAGGGTGGAAATACCTAAGTAATCAATGAGTTTATCTACAAAGTTTGATAAACATGATTATATTCTTCCTAATTTCTGCATTTTGTAGTTTCCAGTACACAGAACCTCTGGTGTGTACTGGAGATTGTGGGCTCGTGCGGAACTTGGAGGTCTGTGGGAAGGTTATAGAAAGAGCACAAGGCAGTCAGTCTAGGTTACAAACAGACCACAGACCATGAGCTCTCCCTCATAGATATTGTGTCTAAATCTCTGATAATTAGGAATTAAAAATGTGTTATTTATTGGTCTAATTAAAAAAGGATTAATTCTGTGACCCCAACCGAAATTTTTAATATAATAACCAGTTTAAATTTAATTGATATCTTAAGATAATTATAAAAAGTATTATAATCTTTAAATCATATATCCTACCTAATAAAAGACTAATATGCAAATTAACCATCACTCCCCTACACCCACAAGCCATGCCCACCAGCCAATCAGGAGCGAGTATGCAAATTATCCCAACCAAGATGGCTGCAGCCATGGAGAGAGCAGGAGGCTTGAGTTGCCCCCGGCGATGGAGGAAGCCAAGCTTTTCACACACCCTGGCCAGCCCTGAACTCCATTCAAGGCTACAAAGTTTCAATTATAGAAGATAAATAAATCCCAGATACCAGAGCCTCCACATGGGTTGCCGGGGGGCGTGGCCGGCCTGCAAACCATCACAGGCCCCTTGCCCAGACTGCCCCATGCCCCAAGGGAACCCCCACCCTGATCCTGGACACCCTTCAGGGCAAACCAATTGGCCCCACCTGTGCACCAGGCCTCTATCCTATCTAATAAAAGATTAATATGCAAATTGACCATCAATCCAACACACAAAATGGCTGCCCTATGTGGTTAAAGATCCTGCCCCCATGTGGACACAAGATGGCCACCACAAGATGGCCAGCAGGGGAGGGCAGTTAGGGGCAAATAGGCTGGCAGGGGAGCAGTTAGGCATCAATCAGGCTGGCAGGGGAGTGGTTAGGGGGTGATTAGGCTGGCAGGCAGAAGCGGTTAGGGGCAATCAGAAAGGCAGGCAGGTGAGCATTTGGGATCCAGCAGTCCTGGGTTGGAGAGGGCACAGGCTGGCCTGTGGGACACATACCCCCATACACAAATTTCATGCACTGGGTTTCTTGTATGTCTATGTCCTTGGTAACCTTTGGATGAAATTTAATAAATTAAATTTGCAAATAGAAGGACTTAGAAAATTTAACATCAGCAATTAATAGTGGTATGAAAGAAATTAAGAATAGGAAGGAGGGGTGAGGAGAGGAAAAAAGAGGGACATTGTGTGGCTCTAAGGTCTGTGACTGGAGTCTGGGAAGCCAGGATTCAAGCTTTTCTTTCGCATCCCAGGGATGAGACCTTCACAAGATTCACAACCTTTTGAGACTTGTGTTTTTTTTTTTTTACCTAGAAAATAGGATCATCATATTTCAAATGTTTTACGCTTTTATTAATTTTATGCAATAGGGTTATATTGATACCAGTAGCCTGGTGCACAAAATTCATGCATGGGGGGTGTCCCTCAGCTCGGCCTGCACCCTCTCCAATCTGGGACCCCTCAGGGGATGTCCAACTGCCAGTTTATTGGGCCTAAACAGGCAGTCAGACATTTCTCTCACAATCCAGGACTGCTGGCTCCTAACCACTCACCTGCCTGCCTGACTGATCAGCCCTAACCGCTCTGCCTTCCAGTCTGCTTGCCCCCAATTGCCACCCCTGCCAGCCTGCTCACCCCCAAATGCCCCCCCCTGTTGGCCTGCTTGCCCACAACTGCCTTTATTCTGCCAGCCTGATCACCCCCAACTGCCTTCCTCTCCTGGTCTGATCACCCCTAACCACCTCTGCCTTGGCCCTGCCACTATGGCTTTGTCCAGAAGGATGTCCAGAAGGTTTCCTGGAAGGTCTCCCAGTCTAATTAGCATATTACCTTTGTATTAGTATAAATGAGAAAGAAAAAGGGTATATTTAAATACATAGCCACTGTTTAAACTTAACTTTATTCTCAGAATGCCCATTAATGTACTGGTATATGGAAGGCAACTTTTATTTACACTAATAAAAGAGAAATATGCAAATTGACCATCACTTCACATCACCCACCAGCCAATCAGGAGTGAATATGCAAATTAATCTAACAAAGATGGAAACTGCCCTGCCCCCCAGCCGCTCCAGGCCTCTGGGCAGCACACATGCAGGAACGGAGCTGCCAGCTGGGGTGGGATGCCTGCTATGTGGGGGAGGGCGGGGGGGGTGGTCAGAGGGAGCTATAGGAGCAGCTCTCTGGTTGGAGCGAAGACTGAAGGCTATGGCCGGAGCGAAGATGGAAGGCTCCAGCCAGAGTGAAGGTGGAAGGCAGCAGCCAGAGCGAAGGCCTGGGTCCCGGGTGCCAGAGGAAAACTGGTGCCGGCAGCCAGAGGAAGGAAGGCCTATTGCATGATTCTTCGTGCAACAGGCCTCTAGCGATTTTATAAAACCTCTATCACAATGTAAGTCCACAAAATAAAAGGCTTATTTTTCTCAAAGCTATCTTGGCCTTATAAAATACTGGACACTTGGGGTTAACAAATATAAAATCAACTTCTGAAAACTTAAAATCAACAATATGTTAATTTTAGGATGTTAAGCAGAAGGATTCCTCCATGGGCACAAACAATGCTGCTGCACGTGTATGGCTAGAGGAACATGATGTTACCTGCTAGTGGCTCACACTAAGCCATGACAAACAATCCATTCTGATAAGCTAGAGGCTGCTGTGGAAAATAGAGGTGTTCTTCCATCCACATTTTTCTAAATATATCTACTTCTAATCAGTAAAAAAGAAAAGCTGAAGAATGAGTGTTGGAGAGACAAACATTTTGTTCATTTCTTGCCATTTTTACTAACAGACCCATCACTTGGAAAGTGACAGAGCATTTCAGGTAGAAACATACATTTCATAAATCTTTCAGTGTTTCATGAGTTTCTTCTTCTTACTCACTTTATAAAATTTCAGCTCCCTCTTCTATTGCTTTATGTCATTATCACCTCAGTTTCTTCATAAAAATATGCAAAGACTATATAGTAAATGCTGTCCATTTACTAAGCATGGACTAAAACATGGACTTAAAAAATCAAATAAGGAAGTATCTATTTAAAAAATAGAATCACAGTGCAAAAATAATCTCGGACTGATAATCATAGCATTAAGGAAATAATCTGAATTTTTAAAAACTATGTCAATATTAAAAATCACTCATGCTGACGAATCTCAGAGGGAAGGTGGAGATGGGGAATGGGGAGAAATTAACCATAGAACTTATATGCATAGATGCTTAACCCAAGGACACAGACAGTAGTGCTGTGAAGGGCTGGGGAGGGGGACCGGTAGATGGTGGAGGGCGTCAATGGGGGGGAAAGGGGAGAAAGTCACTCATGCTGGTGAGTAGCACATGTCCTGGATAACCCACAAGTCCTTCCTGTGCGGTATAAAGTGCCAGGCTCTGCGAGCAACAGGAAGCAGGTGGGAAGTCCAGTGAACAAAAGGGAACTGCAGTTTTAACAAGAAATGTGTGTCCAGTGGACAGATCCATTCTAAAGTAGATTTTATACTACCCAAGAACAAGACAAGTTTTCCCTTTTTATATACATTTTAAAAAAAACAAACTTTTATGTGGCCCTAATTATTTATTCTAGGGAAAAGTATCAGGAAGAGTTAAGTTTTTGAAACAGTTTAATGCATGATATTTAAAACTTGAACATCCTTATTTTATTAAAATTAAAACAGGTTAGGGCAATGGAGGTAAAGACTGCCTTTGTCAGCCTGTGACAGGAGGAACATGTGATGGGAATGGTAACGAATGCATTCCACAGGAACTCCTGGGGGACTTCTGTAGAATTACACTACAAACAATGCAAACTTGGGAAGGTTGAATGATGCCCCCAGTAATGCCCCACAGGGTGAGTGAGTCCCAGTTCCCAGAACCTGTGAATATGTACTTTATGTGGAAAATGACTTCACTGGTGTGATTAAATTAAGAATCTTGAAATGAGGGGATTACCCGGCATTATCTGCCCGTGGCTGATAATAATCACAAGGGTCTGTATAGAGGAAATCAGGAAGATCAGGGGTCAGTAGAAAGAGATGGGAGGATGAAAGCAGGGGGTTTGGAGTGACGAAAGGAAGGGGTCAGGAATCCTGAGAGCCAGGAAGACAAGGAGATATAACCTGGAGGAGGAATGCAGCCCAGCTGACAAGTTGGCTGGAGACTTCTGACTTCCAGAGGTGCAAGAGAATACATTTGTCACGTGGTAAGTCACTAAGCTTGTTGGAATTTGCTGCAGCAATAGGAAACTAATGCTCTAATATCAACATTTCTACGATTTTTTTATTGATGAATATTTCAGAAATAAAATGCTAGATGAAAATAATTCTCATTCTCAGGGGAGTTTTCCTGGACTTGGGAAGAGATGGGTACTCAAATAACAAAATTGAAATATTCATAAACAAGAATAGTAAAAGCTACTTTTACCAAGCACATTCTTATGTCCTAGACACTTTGTTAATCTTTTAGATTGCATTAACATATATAATTGAATTCTCACACAACCCTATGAGTTAAGTGTTAATATCTACTTGCTATAGATAAGAATTCAGGTCCAACAGGAAATTGAGTTAATCAATGGGAATATTTTCTAATGCTACTGCTGTATGTGCATTATCAGGGGGAAGAAGGTAAGAAAGAAAATAATTTATTTTATGGAATGAAACACAAAATACTTCAAATTTGTCAATATTTTCTACTTTAGAAAATATGATAGAAGGGCATTCTTCATTGATTGTGGCGAATTTTCAATGGTGGCTCTAAATATCATACCACAAAGTTCATCTGTAATGTAACATTGACAATGGAAGCCAATCTATTAGATAATTCTGATTTTTCTGCCATTACAGGTCTGTCAACAAGAGTTTTATGCCATAATTATATTCCTGTATACTTATTTTACAACTGTATTTAGGTACTTCAAGAAATTGGTTACACATATGTCCGCATTACATTGCAATGACAGCCAATTTTTAAAACAGCATTTTAAAATCTTTTCATAGCAATTGACCTCAAGTAAGTTTTAATAATAGCAATATGATTTCAACTTCAGTATATTCAGAATGTCTCAGTATTGACATAAAAAAAAAGTAGTTATTCAGCACCTCCATGGATACGTGTAATTATTCCTTGGTGTTCAAAAGGTATGAGGTAGGGCTTATTTTAATGAACTACCAAGGGTACTTCACAAAAACTGCTGTAATGTTGTATGGCATCTCATATTTTTACATTTTGAAAAGTATTTTCATGGCTAACCAATAATTGTCAAGACTCAACACTTTAACTTGATGATTGTATGTGTCCAAAATGCATGTTTTTGTCTATCAAATATATATTTTAATTCTGGTTTATTACTTGTCAAAAAGAAATGGAACTTTTGAGCTGACTGGATACTTTTTGCAGTTCCTCAGAGCATTCTCTCCCAGGAGGAAGGCTGGAGAAGGATGGTCGATTGTCTGTTCTTCAGATGGGCTTTTCTCTGTTCTCCACGCAGACCTCACTCCGCTTATGCACAGTTTCCTCAGACAGACTCACTACCTTGAGAGGAACATAGGTTTTTAAACATCATGATTCTAGCCTTGGTTCATTTGATTGGGCATTTGCATTTCAAACATTTTAATCCAAAATACTTGCAAGCTATTTTTCATAGGATACATTTCTTAGATGTTACCCTCATCATTATTGTTAATTTTCCCCATTTTGTTACCTTACTGTTACCCCATGGTGAAAGAATTTATTAACTTATTTGGGTTTCTCTTTCTAACTCCCTGTCTACCTATTTTTTTTTTCCTCTGTCCTTTTTTTCACTTTTTCCTTTGTGACTTCCTTCTTTTCCTAGTTTTCTGTCCTTTTTTCTCTTTTGGTAAGAGTCCCCCTGACCCCCACTGCTGCCGCCAGTCACCTCCCTCTGCAGGAGGTGATTGGCGGGGTGATTGGGGGGCCTCCGCTGGTACCCGCCTTGGCTGGCCTGGGGCCTGTGGGCTGGGGGCAGCTCCTGCATTGAGCATCTGCCCCCTGGTGGTCAGTGCACGTCATAGTGACCAGTCGTTCTCTGTTCAGTCAATTTGCATATTAGGCTTTTATTATATAGGATTTGTCCAAATACCACATCTCCTACATACTTACTTCCACCTGAATTCCAGCAATCATGGTAGATATATTATAACTTATTTTATAACTTTTTTCTTCTTAAGTCAAACAAGCCTGCCTACATTCTCCATAATTTACACAGAAGACATCTCCATCAGCATCAAATTTATCACTCCTAGAATATGTCCTCCTCTTACTGAATCAGATCAAAGTTTCATTAAATTAAATTGTTTAGCTACTATGGTAAGATGAGGGGGAGCACATGCTCACCAAAGTGCAATGGAGCCTAATGGAACACACACCATCTTGCAACCTGAAAGTGATACGTGTGAAGACGACCTCTGGGCCATACGAGTGGAGGAGCCGAAAAAACATGAGGCTGGGGAGCTGAGGACACAGCGGAGCCATTCATGAGACACAGATATCAAAACCAGTTCTCTTTGTTCTGTGGGGAAAATAACCCCCTGGTTTTCAAGCCAGGAGAGTTGGGTTTAGTATCTCATGAGCTTAAAATAAGCCTAAATAAAGTCTATCCTTTACTTACTGGCCCCTATTCTTGAGTGCTCTTGATGTGTCTCCAGCATTGTTTCCTTGGCACACAGGATGCCTACTGTGTCACCTCAAACCTTTACTAGTACATTTGCAAGTCTTAATTTTTTTCCTCAGGGTCAAACAACCAATGGAAGTTGATTTTACTTCTAATTCTTAATAAAGTTGAAAATATATCTTGACTTATTTCAGAGGTGCAGATGACACTCATAGTCATACGTGTCAATATAGTATGTAGTTCTCTTATTTGAGAATAAGTTAAAAAATGGTTATTGTAAATTATCAACTACAGTAATTTCCCCATATGTATTTCTTCTTTGGGTTGTGAACTATTAAACAAACAAGAAATGAGATGTTTAGTAGTTATGAGGAAACTTTGATCTAAGATTCTCTACATAGTGAGAAATTCGCATATCCCAGACACATATCTCTAAAATTGCAATGTCTTTGCACTATTGATGATTGTATAAGAAGAATTACTAAAGCAGTCAAAAGTACATATCTAGTATTGCCACATTAATTATGTTATGCCCTAGCAGAGGTAAAAAACACTACACATTAAATGATTATATGCTATCGCTCTGAAGACCACACCTAGTTTAAGAGATATAAAACTTTATTTTTTTCAAGTGAGTTTCTTAAATAATGAAATCAAATAAAGGTTAGCTCCCACTACTTGTAAAGAAGTCTCCTAGAGACACAAAGGATAGATGAAGAGGAAAAGAAATATTTAAGTTCAATGGTATTAACAATTTAAAAGTTTGGAGAATAATAATAAATTAGAAAAATCCTTAAATCAATACATATAGCATATCTAAGTAGCACTATTTCTAATGCAAACATTTGTTAAAACTTGCATTTTGTTATAAAATATGAAAAGGTGCATTGATGATGTCTTCCAGCAATGAGCTGATGTAATAAGTTGTCGTCTTCTTGTCCTGAATGGGCCTCTTATGCTCTAAATCATTGTGGGATGCTCTGTGCTAATTCTATCTTAACACATTAAAAAAGGCATTTTAGCACTGTTAAGTGTCTGTGTGTGTGAGAAAATATTTTTACCTGACAACTTTTCTTTGCTCAAGGGCAGAAGAATCTAATACAAACTACTACAATATATACATATTAAAACTATAATTTATTTATTTTATTGAATTTATAGTGGTGACATTGGTTAACAAAATTTTATAGATTTCAGGTATACAATTCCACAGTACGTCATCTGTATATTGTATTGTGTATTTACCACCCCATGTCAAGACTCCTTCCATCCCACCTATCCCCCTTTATCTTCTCCTCTCTCTCCCAACCCCTTCCCTCTGGCTGTCACTATACTCTTGTGTCCATGAGTCTTTCAATTTTTTTTTCTTTGCTTAATTCCTTCACCCTTCTCACCCAGCTCCCAACTCCCACCCCTCTGACAGCTGTCAGTCTGTTCTCTGTATTACATATATGTAGACTCTAATGAACAAAATAAACAATGTGGAGACAGACTAATAGAGAAAACCATAATCTAAAAACATATAAAATGTAATATTTTAATAGTTATGTACTAAAAACTTAATTCAGAGTATGATTTTTGCATATAAACTAAAGACATCCAAAGTAATCCGCTAGTTGCCACTATCCACTTTCTCCTCATCTTGGGTAACAGGACCACCGGATTTGAACAGACAACTGCCAGAGGAAGTTTACACTTCTCAGTATTTCCAGAACATAACAGAGCCCCACACAAAATTTGATCCACATTCAAAACTGATGATGTGATATACACACACAAAGTGCATGTAAAAGATTTCTTACTCATCTAATGAGGCAGAGGACGGTAACCTCTGATCAGATCCAAAAGTGTGTTTTATGCAGTGCAGTGAGAGGAGCCTGGTCTCGGGTTTTTGAGGTGGCCAGGCAGTGGGTCAGTGTGCAGGTCCCCGAGTGGGCAGAACCTCCTGTGGTTTGGAATTCCCAACAGAGGCAAAGGAGGGAACTCCTGCATTTCCTTGAGAGTTTACCCCAAAGGGAAGAGGGAGGGAGCCTAAAAACGTGCCAAGTAAACATAAGAAAATGGAGTCAGACTGTAGGAAAGTAGTTGTGTAACTCCATTCTGATCAATTGGAAGTATGCCAATAATGTTTTCAACATCTAGGAAATACCCTTAAGAGCATAAATGTGTTTAAAAGTCATCACCCCCTTTTTCTTTCCTGCTGGATAGAATGCAGGCCTCTGGATTGCCATGTTTTTAAAAGTCATCGCTCCCTTTTTCTTTCCTGCTGGATAGAATGCAGGCCTCTGGATTGCCATGGAGAGCCATGAGTTCATGTTGAGGATGAAGCCACTTACAGAAAAGCATTTAGGAAAGGGTCCGGGGTCTCTGCGTTACTTACTCTAAATACACTGACTCCTGCGTAAACAAGATAAGTAAACTGCTATTTAATTTAGGCCACAGTTATTTTATTTTTCTGTTACAACCAAACTTAATCAAAACTGCTGCATTGCATAAAACAAGGACTGAGAATCAAAGAAATTGCAATATAACTTGGGAAGTCTTGGGTGAGAAAACTCCACTAAAAGACACAATATAAACATATGTCATACATAGCATATTTTCCAGAAAGAAGTATAATAAGAATGCAGATTAAGGTTGTTGGTAGCTAATAAAAATGAAATAACTTGAAGGAGAGGCAATGAAAGTTAAGTGGTATTGCATCGCATGAGGAAAGTAAGGCAAGAGTGATCAAGAGTGGTAGTCAATGGACAGATAAGAGTTTCCTTAGAAGAAAGTAGGGACTAGGGTTTGATAGGAATTCAGATTCTACATCTAGGAGAAGGAGGAGGCAAGCCTGTAGAGGTAGGTTAATATTATATTGTGGAAGTCATAATTCTTAAAGTTATATTTAATTTTTTAGTTTATTTTTCAATATAAGCCCTGGATAATTAGAAGTGGGGACGTGATCTTAGTTATATAGGGCCATTTTTCTACTAGCTGTGACAGTGAGTTTTGATTAGTCTTTGTATTATTATTTCTATTAAGACAGAAGGAGAGGACAATAACTCATACCTGGGACTACAAACTTGCTCAGAGAAACAACAGGGTCATACTGACAATGCTTTTCTGAGAAGCAGTAGAATACAGAATGAAGTCGTTCTCATTAATATCAGGCCAAGTATCGAGTACTGCATCTTAATATTACTACAGTGTATAGCATGGCCCTGAGCCACAGGTGGAATTGTATCTATTCATGCAGCCTGCATCTGGAAGGCCTCACATGAGTAATCAGAACCAGACATTTCCTCTAGTACCAGCTCATCAGGGATGATTAAAGAAAGACAGAATCCAAGTCCTATAAAGGAACTGGATATCAAGTCAGAATTAATTCAAGGAAAAGACATCTAGGCAGGAGCTTGTCACTTGTACTAAAAGATGTGGAGTGGGCACAAAAAAATAGAAATCAACCAAAAATATTTCCTCAAACAATTTCAGACCAGGGATCAAGGTTAATAGTTATGAAAGCTAGACACATGAGAAGAGGGAAATAATTATGGAGTGATAGCATTCCTGGATATGGAAGTACATACAGGAAGGGATGAGACTGAAACCAACAATGCAGAAATAGAGTGGTAAGACTGCAGTATGAACTCACATGTGAAACAATGAGCAAGTTTAGCTCAGTGATTAAATTATTTCTTATTCTCTGGATCCATTACACATAACTCAGTCTCTCTATCCATACCTTTTCTGCTCTTGGCTTATCCTTGATTACACATTTTCTGGACTAGTCTAACAATTTACAGAATTAGCTATCAAGCACCTAATTTATCTACTAGATCTGCAAATGCCTTGGAATCAGAGGTTGTTTTACTTTAATTTGCATTCTGTAAACAACTAAAATTTGTGTATAAATTCATCCAAATATTTGTGGGAATTACATTAATTGCAAGTATTTAACTGGGTCAAACGGTGCAGAAGTTGACTCATCTAGGGGAAATAATGAACAACATAAACTGATGAATAAAAACAGACCCGGAGACAGGGAAGAATCGATCAGAATGTCAAACCTCAGAGGGAAAATAGGGGAGGGTGGGGGTAAGGGGGAGTGATCAACCAAAGGACTTGTATGCGTGCATATAAGCCTAACCAGTGGTCAAGGACAACAGGGGGGTGGGGGCATGCGTGGGAAGGGGTTTGGGATGGAAATGGGGGGATGAGGACAAATATGTGATACCTTAATCAATAAAGAAATTAAAAAAAAAAAAAAAAACTTGGAAAAGCCATTTAGCACTGTCCGTGGTGCTGAAGATGACTTTAAACAAGACACAGTTTCTGACTTCTGTGAGGTTATAGAAGGAGAATTAGATAAACAGGACATCTACACTAATAAAAGAGAAAGATGCAAATTGACCATACCTCCAAAATGGCGGGTTAATTTGCACATGCAGGCACAGAGTGAAGACTGAAGGCTCCGCCCGAGTGAAGACTGAAGACTGAAGACTGAAGGCTCTGCTATGGCCAGAGCCAAGCCTGAAGGCTGAAGGCTTGGCTCCGCTGCGGCCCGGGTCCCAGGTGCCGGAGGAAAACTGGTGCCAGCAGCCAGGGTAAGAAAGGCCTATTGCATGAATCTTCATGCAATGGGCCTCTAGTTATGATATAATTAGCAGTGAGATGGAAGTATCATCAGATGACAGAGGGAACATAGAATTTTACCTAACCCATTGAGTTTGGTACTATAGAGATCACTGTGTTAGTTTATCATTGCTGCTGTAACAAATGATTATGAACTCTGGCTTGAAACAATGCAAGCTTATTATAATTGTTTAGGTCAGAAACTGGACACCTGTCTCACTAGGTCAAAGTCAAAGTACTGGCAGAGCTACCTTTCTTTCTTGAGGCTTGAGAGAAGAATCTGTTTCTTTGCCTTTGCTAGTTTCTAGAAGGCACCTGCATCCCTTGTTTAGTGGTCTCCTCATTCCATGTTCAAAGCCAGCAACATCACTTCTTTCTGAATCTTCTTTCATCATTACATCTCTATTCCTGAGCACAACTGTGAAAAGTTTTCCATTTTTATAGACTAATGAGATTAGGTTGAGTTTACTCAGATATTCTAAGATAATATAACCATCTCAAGGTCCATAATTGTAATCCCCTCTAAAACAAACTTCTTTTGCCACATATTGTGGCATATTAACAGGTTCTGAAATTTAGGCCATGGAAATATTTGGGGGGTCATTATTCTGCTTACTAAAGTCAGTGATGTTTAATAAAAAATCAGTTTTACTTAAGTAAATAAAAGAAGTTGAGATATGAGTGTGTAATGAGAAACAAAAGCACCAAGTGTAAAATCATATTATATAAATGAATCATACATAGAATAATAATTTCAGGTACTTTGGTATCAAGGGCAGTATTTTGTTTTCATTTTTCTAATGACTACACTCATATACTAAAAGGCAACAAGCCACCATATTCCCAACCCCTGAATAAATGTGTCCCATTTTACTCCACGGGCCAGTCACTAACATAAATCCACTGGATGTTGTGCCATTTTACTTATACCTCAGGATGAGTAAAGTCTATATTTTTGTATTGTTTTGTTCTGTTTTAGCAATGCATAGTGTCTTTTGATGATTTGAATACCCATATTTCAGATAATGGTTACCTTGTTTTTTCTTAGTAGTAAGAGTAGATGTGTAATCCCAGGAAGTCATACCAAAAATAAATATATTTTTAATGAACAGTATAATAGTAACAACTTTATAATTACTATTTAATTTTTTAAAGATTTATGAAATGGTAAAGAGATTTGTTTATTTGTTTTAAAGTGGATTGTTGTGGGAATCCTAATCAAAGTATGTCAGATGCTCAAGGCCAACTGGAGTGTGGGGGCCCAGTCCAGGGGACACCAGATATTCAAGGTCACTCTGAGCAAGGACACAGTGATTGTACTGTATGCACTGTGCAGTCATACCTTACTATAACCCAAATATTGATGTCACCATTTGTCAAGAAGCTTCTTTTGTCTAAGTTAGTATAAAGATGTGTTACTAACCAGCAAGTGCACGGCTGCTTGGTATGGCTCCTGTGTTTGGTACTGGATTAGTAATGACTGCTTTGTGCAGCTACTTTGAAGAACTGTTTTGTCTGATGGCTCCTTATTAGCAATGGCTACCTGGTCTGTAATAGAGACTCTTATATGCCTACAACTGCTCATATCTTCTCCATCTAATACCCGGTGTTCATAAAGGTCCAGCTACTCGCGGGGGAATTGAGACCCCACAGTTGTTTAAGTACTAATAAAAAGTCGTTATCTTAGATTTGTAAGTTTACAATATTATATTTGTAAGATAACAATTAAGCATATTGAGTTTGAAATTTCTATTTTCAATGTCTAAAATAATTTAGTTAATGAAAATGATAAATCTCATTAACTAATAGAGGATTTTTATTTTAAATGGATATATAAATTAAATCTTAATTAAATATAAGAAAAAAGGGATTTCTTTTAAATTTTCAAATAATACTATTTTGCTAAATGACAAAATATGTTATTTTATTATTTTTTAAAAAATTATCTTATTTTTGAAAATAATATGGGTGTATCCTTTTTTCCTCTTATAGTCTGCCCCTATTCCCCACAGCAGGCCTTCATCATATTGTTGTGTCCCTGGGTTATGTTTATCTATATATATATAAAAGCCTAAGCGACCGAACTACCAAATGACCAGATGATCAAAAGGACAAACGCGAGCGACCGGTAACTATGATGTGCACTGACCACCAGGGGACAGAAGCTCAAGGCAGGAGCTGCCCCCTGGTGGTGAGTATGCTCCCACAGCCAACCTCCATGGCTGGCCTCAATTGGTCTCTCCACCGCCCCGCCAGCCAGCCCCAATGGCTCCAATTAGGGCTGGCCTGCCAACCTCCCACAGTCCCTCCCCGCCAGCTAGCTGGCCCTGATTGGCCCCTATCCCCTCCAGCCGGCCAACCTCCCACGGTCCCTCCCCTGCCAGGTGGCCAACCTCCTGTGGCCCTTGCCCCTGGCTGGCAAGCCAACCTCCCATGGCCCAGATCAGCCCCAATCACTGGCTAGGCCGAAGGACCCCATCTGTGCATGAACCGCAGCGTGCCATCAGGAGCTGCGCTGCTTCTGTGGGAGCCAGGAGGCACCCGTGCCAATTCCATGGGAGGCGGGAGGGACCCACACTGTTTCTGTGAGAGGTGGGCACGCCATCTCCTCTCTAGGCCTGCGCTCAACTGCAGAGCCTGCAGGCCAGCCTCCCTATCCCTGTCCATGTCCACTCTAGTTCCAGGGGGCCACCCAATCCAGGCATGGCGACAAGCCAGGCATTCTGCCAGGCCACTCACGCTGCCTGCTCTCAGAGGCTGCCCCCCTGGGACTGGGGGACTTCAGTGGGGCTGAGAGGACTGGACACCACCATCTTGTGGCTATAGGCGCTGCCACCTTTGTGATGGAGTGATGGTTAATTTGCATATTACCCTTTTATTAGATAAGATATATGTATATATGTGTGTGTGTGTGTATATATATATATATATATATATATATATATATATACTAATAAAAGCCTAGGTGGCCCTCACGTGACCCCCTCACATCATCACAAGATGGCCGTCCCCATGTCATCACAAGATGGTCGTCCCCACGTCATCACAATATGGATGCCACAAGATGGCTGCCCCCCATTGTCACAAGATGGCTGTCATAAGATGGCCACCACAAGATGGCCTGCAGGGGAGGGCAGTTGGGGGCAATTGGGCCAGCAGGGGAGCAGTTAGGCATTAATCAGGCCAGCAGGGGAGCAGTTAGGGAGTGATCAGGTTGGCAGGTATAAGTGGTTAGGGGCAATCAGGCAGGCAGGCAGGTGAGTGGTTAGGAGCCAGCAGTCCCGGATTGTGAGAGGGATGTCCAACTGCCGGTTTAGGCCCAACTGGCAGTCGGACATCCCCTGAGGCATCTCAGATTGGAGAGGGTGCAGGCCAGGCTGAGAGACACCCCCCATGCATGAATTTTGTGCACCAGGCCTCTAATATATATATTATCTGCTTATAGTATATATATATATATATGTTTAACACTATAAGCAGATAATTTCAGTATGCATACAAAGTGAAGAATTTAGCTGAGGGATGTTGAATTTTTCTGTCTTTCTTTGGTTAAGTTATAAATGCCATCATTCCACTCTGTTAAATTACCAGGCTTTGTAATTTATCTACTGCTATGTAACCATCCCAAACTTCCTGGCTTTAGACAGTAAGGAATATTTTCTGTTCCATGTGATCATGGCTGGGGCCACTTTTGTGGCAGCATTCAGCTGAGAGGTTGCCTGGGAATGGGGCATTCATAATAGCCTCACTTCTCTGTCCATCACCTCAGCTGGGATAGCTGATTGGCTGAAGGTTGACTGGGCATTTCTTTCCCTGCATAGTTTTTAATTATTCAGTAGTCTAACCCAAGCTTACTTGCCTGGCATGTGGCTAACAAGAGATTGAATGTGGAAACAGGGAGGATATATCTTAGACATATACTGGAGGTGGTTAAAGCAAGTCCAAAGTTGAGCCAGATTTGGTGTTCAAGAGGAGAAACGGACATGGCCTCTGCACAGAGTACTGGCATGACATTTGTGTAGAGGAAAAAGAACAGTTGGTTTCCAGCTTTGGAAACAGTCTAGGTCACCAGCCCTTTCTCTCATCTTCTATGCCCCACAGCACAGTGCTTCCCATGAGTCTGTAAATAAACAGGTGAGAGGTTACCTAGGTACCAGGGCTCCTGTCCAGTAGCCATGATAGGGACTGAGTTAGCACTCAGCCTTCACCACTGCAGAAACCATAGAGACTTGTGGTGTCAGAAGATGAGACAACTGTAGTGGAGGCTAGGTTCCCGCTGAGCCAATATCAGGAGACATGGGGTTACGCCAACTTTAGGAGATTCACAAACTGGGTCCAATACAGAATTGAATATAAAGCACAAAGCTGATCACATCAATCATATCTGAGCTATAATAGACTTACCTGATCTCATGTTTTATCAAGTACATCCTGGTTGGATCTCATAATACATTTTTCAGGAGAGCTGCAGCTGGACCATATGATGCCCTACATAATTTCTACATCTGCACATTTATTCATGATGGCTCTTTCCTGAAAAACCTTACCCATCCTCTCCTTGGGATAAAACTGTACTCAGGTTTCAGACCGGTTCAATCTTCTGGAAAAAAAAAAAATGACCCCTCCTCCCTCCACCATAGTCCCTCATGGTGTGCATGCCATGTATCTCTCTGAACCGTGAATGTTTGTTTACCGATTTGTCTTTCCTTCAAAGGTTGATCTTCTACGTTCTTGCTCGTTGTTAATCCTCATACCCAGTCCCAGTGTGCTGGTTTCCATAATGAATTATTTTAATTTAGGGCAGAAACAGGCAAATGGATGAGGCAGTATATTTCTGGCTTTGGCACTGATTCCATTGAACTTGTAAAAAAAAAAAAGGAGGGGGGGCGGAGTTCAAACACAAAACATATATATGAAAAACTAGAGGCCTGGTGCATGGAATTAGTGCATTGGGGGTTGGTGTTCCTCAGCGTGGCCTGCACCCTTTCCAATCTGGGACCCCTCAGGGGATGTCTGACTGCAGGTTTAGGCCCAATCCCATACTGGCAGTCGGACATCCCTCTTGCAATCCGGGACTGCTGGCTCCTAACTGCTCACCTGCCTACCTGCCTGATCGCTCCAACTGCCCTCCCTGCCAGCCTGTTAGCCCCCAACTGCTCCCTGCTGGCCTGATCACCCCCAACTGCCCCCCTACCAGCCTGCTCACCCCCAAATGCCCCCACTGCCGGCTAGCTCACCCCCAACTGCCCCCCTGCCATCTTGCTCACCCCCAACTGCCCCCTTGCCAGCCTGCTTGCCCCCAATTGCCCCCCCCTGCTGTACTGCTTGTCCCCAACTGCCCCCACTGCTGTCCTGCTCATCCCCAACTGCCCCCCTACAAGCCTGCTATCCTCCAACTGTCCCCCCACCACAGGCCTGACCACCCCCAACTGCCCTCCCTTCCTAGCCTGATCACCCCTAACCACCTCTGCCTCAGCCCTGCCACCATGGCTTTGTCCAGAAGGTCTCCCTGTCTAATTAGCATATTATCCTTTTATTAATATAGATAGTATATATTTTTCTTTTAACCTTTTTCTTAATAACATATTTATGGTTTTGAAAGCCATCTAATACATTAACTTAAATTTTCAGATCAGGACTGTAAAGATTCAAAGCTTAATTGAGTTAATGGTTTTATTTTTTTAAAATAAATTTTTAAATATCTTTATTGTTGAAAGTATTACAGATGTCTCTCCACTGACCCCCTCCATTAGACCTTCAGCTCAAACAATATAAAACTTTTAGGTGGGGGTGGGTGGAGGTGGGTAAAAGGGGAAAATTGGGTTACCTGGGATAATGTCAACATTAAATGTTTTTCATACAAAATAGAAGGTATGGACTTGGGTTAGGCCTCATGACTTTCTCACACACTGTCTCAGGTAAAGTGGCATTTAAATCTCTGAAAATTTTCTGCAAAGACTGTAAAGAAGGTAAGCACACCCAATCATAACCAAGAGGCTGCCTTGAGTTTTCAAATATGTTTTTATTTTACAAATGAAGAGTCACATTCTGATTAAAAATCAAAGAGGCATTTTCCCAAGATACAAACTAAAGGGATTAAAATACATGATGCAGGAAAACCATCGGAAGGCTCAGAGATAACTTACAATTTCTTCTTAAAATACTGTTAAAAATGTTAGGCAATGGACATGTGCATGCATGCATGCAAAAATGCTAGAATCATGGAAGTAGTAGAATCCAGACAATTTCCTGATAAAAACAAACCTAATAAACAAAAACACAAAGGAAAATTCTTTAGATTTTGGCATTAGAAATTGCCAGGACATAGTTGAAATAAGTTGATATCTTCCATCTTGAAAATATTATATTGCTTTAATAAGTATAAAGAAGTAAACAGACTAAATATAACAGAATTAATATGTATATTTGAAAATATTCTCTGGCATTAATAATGGAAAAATATGATTGCAGTCTCAAAGATAAATTTTGACTCATAGAAAAAAGGAGATATACAAACAATAGCATAAATTAAAATTTGTTAACTATAATAAAAAATTCTTAACATGGAAATGATAAATATAGTGGCATAAACCTCCCACATTTGAAAAGTTTGATGGTCATAATGATAGGTAATTTAGTCCTACCATACATGAGTGTAACTATAATTCTCTGAAGGAAGTATTTTGTTTGCTTGCTTTGATTATTTATAATTCTGATAATACTCTTCTTCAAAGATCTTATTGGCAAAATGCAGTCATTATTATTATTTTTTGCTATACTTAAAAATGATAACTATGCAAATACTCTTTCCAATATATCAGTTTCTATCTAGGTTTCAAGTATCAATGGTGATCTTCCCAACATAACTGAGATTTTTAAATACATCAAAAATATCCATTTGAGTGTAATACAAAAAATGAGGATGCAATAAAGCCTTTAGGTATGATCATATATTAGGTAACATAAAAATTCAGGGGAGGGGAAATAAGTATGCACAGACTTGGACATAAATTAAATAATTTATTTTTTATATACACGAAATATTTTTACATCCATTACAACATATTTCCATTTTTTGTCTCTAGGCTCAGAAAACATCCCCCCCCCAATCAAAACAAACAAACAGAAGAAACAAGATTAGATTAATAAACAAAGAATAAGCCCTGGATGTTTTTACTTTCAAAATGAATTCCTGAATCTTAGCTGTTTAGAGAAAATAGACAAAAGAAACTGGTGAAAATCATCTGCAACTTTTCTATCTTAATAATGGGATAGGTTGTCTCTGTTGAAAGAGGAAATGCCAGAGAGGAAAAGGGTGTGGGGTCTCAAAGAAGAAACCTATACCCTCCCCACTTCCTGAAGTTGAGAAATGATACTGGACTACAGAACCCCAGTGCAGAAACTGGATTTTGGTGCCAGTTTTCCATTTGGTGCTCTGCTGTGGCGGTAAGCCTAGTGCAGACATTTTCATCTTACTTGTGGCGTTGGGTTTAAATTATATATGGCAGAGGGGGGCCAAAGCCTGAGAGCTGCAGAAACCCCATGCACTCAAGACTTTGAGGAGAGAGTCACTTAATTATGGTGCTCTCAGGGGAGGGTGGAGAGGTGGGTGACAGGGAAAGCTGATGGCCTGGAAGAGTCTTATGGTGGCAGAATGAATCCTGTGATATTGGACGAATTGCAGATGGGGCTGTTTCAGAGAACACCATCTTCAAGAGTCTGATTATCTCAACAGAGAGGGGCTGACGATCGTTGTCTTCTAGAATGTAAGCTCTAGTTAGGTAAAGATGCTGCTGTGCCTGTAAGACCAAGCATACCATCCACACTCCATCAATATTTGTTGATGAATTAATGAATAATATATTAACATGAGATATGGGTTCTGCAGAGCTTATATTTGAATGCAGAGTTTTACTACTTATGAGCTGTATGTACTCAGTTTAGTCTTAAGTAAAATGCAAATAGTGCCATCTTCAATGATAGCTGTATGATTATAAACAGTTTCATACATTATGGGGTAAATGTGGATTCTCAAAAATAAAAGAGAATTTCAAATTTAACATACATTTTTGAAAAAGCAATCTTGAAAGCTAAATGGATCTAATTACTTGACCAATGAATTTCTCATTAGAAAATTCATCTATATTTGAGCATTTAAAATTTTTTCTAATGTTGCATTAAATGAATTATTTACATCAGAAGTCAGAAACAGATAACTCAGTGGAGAGCTTGAGTAGAGATGTGAATATATATACATTTAGAAACAACAATCAAATATTTAGTTTGGTACCTGGATAAAGTCATTCCCTAGTCATTGGCTTTCCTAACCAAGGATATACTAACAATAAGTCACTACACCCACTTAACCTGTTTCCACTTACTGACAGAAACACACATGAGCCCATGGTGGCTCATCTTTGACTATAGACCTGTGGGATGGCCTCATCCATATTGTGCTCATTCGCCTGAAGTGAAACATGAGGCCTGAAGCAAAATTTCTTGATTAACAGTACACACTTCTTTAAAGTGATCACAGGAACTTTCATCTGAACATTGCTTGGAGCACCTAAAGATGGGATCTGTTGCCATGAAACTGTCAAAAAAACCTCATAAATGTAATATTTGATAGATAACTTTTGTATTATTATTTAATATTGGATTCCCTGTTACTGATGACAGTAAGGACCCCTACTTTTCCTTGGTGAACTGTTGTTTCATTCCAAAGCTCAAAACCACATGTGAAGACATTTCAGTAAAGGATTTGCAAGCAAAGCACACAGATCACATAGATCTGACTTAGTCAGTGGTTGCCTTGAGCTATCTTCTGAGAGCTTTCAGTCTACACAGTATCTCCTGGGGTTGTCATTATCTAACATCTGTGAATATTTCAAAAGTTCGACTATATGTAATCAATTGCAAATATGGTGGAACCAGAGATCACATCAGCATTGGGAAGAGGACATATCCTCATTAAAATTATAATCAACTTATTTTCATTTTTTTCTAACTTTTTTTTTCTATACTGTAACATTTTTATCAAATCCTTCAAAATTCTAAAATGACAACTTTGATCTTAGAAAAAAACTTTACGGAATTTTTTTTTTAATTTGAAGAACTGACTTACCTTAATTTGACACTGCCATAGCTCACCAAATGCTCTGAGGAATTGTGCAGCCATAGCTGTTGTCCAAGAGCATATTGATCTCACCTGGCTATTCTAACCTTTGGTAACAAATGGACTTTATTAGAAAAGCACCAATTATAGTTTGCAGTCCACCTTAGAGGAGGAGTGATTCTCTGAAGTGTAGAAAAATACTCATAATTTAAAAAAATTAAGTATCTGCATATCCACATTCTTATGTTGTAGACCTACTCAATTATATAACAAAAACAGTTAAATGGTAGTCTGATGAGAATGTCTTTGTGTGATTGTTGACTAGGTCCCTGTGAGTTTATAGCATTAAAAATAAAAATAGAAAAAAAATTATTTCCTACAAGTAGCTTCTATTTCATTTGAGAACTAGTTCATTGGTTAATATGGCTACTTCTGCTTTTTGAAGGGCTCTTTATACACAGAAGAAAACCTTTATGAGGCAATTATACATCATAATGATATTGAAAGAAATAACATTTCTAAATAAATGGAGAGATATGCCAGGTAAAGGAATATTCAATATTGTTAAGATGTCAGTTTTTCCCACCATGATTTATAAATTCAACAGAATCCCAATCAAAATCTCAACATGTTATTTTATGGAAATCAAACACTGATTTTTGCATTTGTACAGAAAGACAAAAGACCCAGAATTACAATATAATGTTGACAGAAATAGGAAGACCCATGGATAATATCCTCATGCTATGGGAATGCTGCATGGTTTGCACTAGGAGACTCAGGTGTGGTGGGCAGTAGTAGCTCTGAGAATATGCCATGATTCTATTTCATGGGCTTAGGGCAATAGCTTACCCAAGCTGCCAGATCTATCTATATATCTCTATCTCTAACTTTCTATTTCTATCTCTATCTCTATCTCTATATCTATATCTACTTGTATATCTATATCATCTATATCTATCATTTATCTATCTTCTACATATATCATATCTTCAGTCATGTGCTATAATAAGGTTTCAGTCAGTGATGGACAGCATATATAATGGTGATCCCATAAGGGTATATGGAGCTAAAAAAGTCCTATCACCTAATGACGTCATAGCCCCTGTAACATACCACAACACATTACTTACATGTCTGCAGTGATAATGGTGTAAACAACCCTACTGAGCGGCCAGTCATGTAAAAGTATAACACGTGCAATTATGTACAGGACATAATACTTGATAGTGATCATAAATGACTATGCTACTGGTTTATGTATTTACTATATTATACTTTGTATAATTATTTTTGAGTGTACTCTTTCTACTTACTGAAATTATATTTGCTTCAAGAGAGTCTACATGCTGGCAGGAGCCTCAGACATCTTATGTTTATCATGCCTGTTGATTGCATCATTTTCTCTTGTGCTTGATTTTATCTCTTGTTGTGTTGTTTATCACAGTCCCTAAGTGTATAAAACCCACTGCTAATGTCATCAGTAAAAGACTACATCCATCAATTAATTGACTTGGAAACAAAATTAAATGTGATTAACGACCACAAAAATGGAATATTCGTGATGGTTACTGCTCTACAGTCAACCATGTCTCATTTCACCACAGCTATGATCTTGAAAAATAAGAAGAGAGTGATAAAAGCTGTTTAAAAATATGCTTTATTGAAAGCAACAAGAATAACAAAAATCCAAGAAGGCCTCGATCAGACATTAAAATCTTCAAGTGTGACCTGGTCTGAAGAAGAGATGCAGAGCATATGCCTCTCTGCACCATGGCAATCAGCCACAGGAGAAAGGCTATTTAGATCTTGAAAGAAAGAGCTGGATTGACTATGATGCTGAAGTTACTGCTAGTTGTGGGTGGTTTAAACAATTCATAATTGTTGTTTATTTCATACAGTGAAAGTGGGTGGTGACACTGTGAGCACTGATATGAAGGTAGCTGAAGCATTTTTGGAAGCTCTAGATAAGCTGATTGTGGAGAAGAGTTACTTGCCACAGCAAATATTTCTATAAATGAAACCTCCCTATTCTAGAAATAGATGCCTGTACGGACTTGTGTCCATAATGAGGCCAAGTTTCAGGGCTTTTCAGGAAAGGGTAACAGTCTTGCTACAAATGAAAACCTGCCGTGATTTGGCACAGTGAGAACCTCAGGGCCTTCAACCATATCAATAAGACACTGCCAGTGCACTGCAGGAGCAATAAGAAGGCACAGATGACCCAGTTCCTCTTCCAAGATGCCCTCCAGAATTACTATAGTAACAAAATTGAGGAGTCCTATTAGGAGAATAACATACCTTCCAAGATTTTGCTCATTGTTGATAATGCTCCCAGACTTCCTCCTTTTATTGGTGATCTTTATTCCAATATCAAAGTGTGTTTTTTTTTCTTTTCAAACATCACCTCTTTTGTCCAAACAATCAATCAAGGGGTTATAGCAGCCCCTGAGGCATAGTACCAAAGGAGGACCTTTTCCCAGGCCATTACTTCAACTGAGGAAGACACTGATGCAATTCTGGCAGGATCACAACATCTGTGACTACATCAAGAACCTTACCTGGGCTTCAGGTGATATCACCAAGGAGTGTATGAATGGTATCTGGAAAAACACTCAAGAGAGTCATCTATGACATCAATTGTTTGCCAAGATTGCGAAAATCAACAAGGTTGTGGTTGACAACTTTAACCCAGGGGTCCATGAGGATGACATTGAGGAGCTCCCAGGGGTGATTCCTAAGGAATCTATACTAATAATAGCCTAGGTGGTTGTCACACCCTGACGCCGTGATGCCCTCACGCGGTCAAAAGATGGCTGTGCATACAGAGGAGAAGGGGCCTGGTGGCCGCTTAGCACAGTAAGGCCTGGGGGATCATAGTCATTTATGATCACTATCAAGTATTATGTCCGTGGCCCCACACGAGTTGCGGTGGCAGGACCCCCTGGCTCGGCCTACCTCTTTGGGGCGATTGATCACGGGGCTCCCACACTGTGACAGGCCACAGGCCAGGCTGGGGGACCCACCCCAAGTGCACAAATTTCATGCACTGGGCCACTAATTAACTAATAAGTAGCCATGGGAACTGGGACAGGAATGCATAGCTGAAGAAGAGGCAAGAGGAAACAAAATTACAAGATGAGCAAATGAAGAACTGCCCAAAATATCACAGTGGAAGGTTAAGCAAAAGCTTTGTAGGCCCCAAAGAGTCCCTTAAAATATTTGAAAACATGGACCCCAAAATGTTGCCATGAATAGAGAGAAATGTTTATGGCACGTTATATTTACAAGCAGATTTATGATGAAATAAATAATCAACCAAGCAAACCTCCAGGGACACATTTCTAAAAAGAGTGACACTTCCTCAAGAGGGGCCTCAGGCAGGTCCTTCAGAAGATGTTCCAGAAGAGGCCTTGTCGTCATAGGAGACAACAGCTCCATGAGTGTTACTGCCCCTGAAGACCTCCCAGCGGGACAAAATGTGGAGGTGGAAGAAGTGATGTAGATGATCCTGGCCTTGGGTAGACTCAGGATAATATGTGTGTTTGTGTCTTAGTTTTTTAAAAAAAGTGTTTCAGAGCTAAAACAAATTAATCAAAGTTTATTTTAGTTAATAATGTAAAGTATTTCAAATAAGTCTTGATCATTTTGCATAGAAAATTGATACTAATACGAATCTACAATTCTTTGAAGTTTTTGCTTTCTTGGGAAAATTACAATCTAGACACAAGGTTCGTGTTTAGGCTCTAAGCACTTTTAGAACAATGAGAAGTGCCTTTTTGAAGATAGGTGACTTTCCAGCTTGTTAACTTGACATCTCTCCCAGTTTAGTTTCTAGGCAGATTTCTTTCTTTTTCTTTTATTATTATATTATATTATATTATATTATATTATATTATTATATTGCATATTTTTATTGTTTATAGTATTACAGATGTGTTATCTCCCCTGTCCATCCTAAATAATAAAGAGGTAATATGCTAATTAGACTAGACAGCGAAACGACCTTCCGGAACAACCAGTGGGTGGGGGACAGGGGCTGCGAGATAGCCAGGGCTGTGGCTGAGGTGGTAGCTGGGGCTGCTGTGAGGGCCGAGCCCCTTGCACGAATTTTGTGCATCGAGCCTCTAGTTTTTACATAACTCAAATCATCTGTAGAGGTGGATCTCAGTATTTGTCCATTTTGCTTTGCATACACACCTGTTGCTGTGTCCATTCTGTGTCTGATGTGTAAGTGAACATTGAATCAATAAATGTAAATAGAAATTTTGATCTGTAATGCTTTTACACAAAGTTTACCTTAATAAAACATTGTAGTTCTAAAAAAATAAAAATAGAAAAGAGCTTATAGAATAAGGACATAAAAGAAAAATATTTTATCCAGCTGTACAATGTGTTTGCATTTTAAGCTAAGTGTTAGTACCAAAGAGTCAAAAGTTTCTAAAAAATAAAGGAGTTTATAAAGTAAAAAAGTTACAGTGAGCTAAAGTTAATTTATTATTAAAATATGCATCTTTTAATACTTTTAGCTGATCCCAAGTGCACGGTGCTTATAAAGCTTACAGTGGTGTACAGTAATGTACAGGCCTCCACACTCACTCACCACTCACTCACCCAGAACAACTTCCAGTCCTGAAAGCTTTGTGCTCTATAGAGGTGTGCCATTTTTTGTTTTATGTCATATTTTTACTGTACCTTTTCTATGTTTAAATATGCAAATAATTACCTTTGTTTTATAATTGTATACAGTAGTCAGTAGAGTAGCATGCTATAGAGAAACAATGGTCTATGCCATATAGTCTGGGTGTACAGTAGGCCACACCCTCTAGGTTTGTCTAAGTGCACTCTGTGATGTTCACACAACAAAATCACCAAATGACACATTTCTCAGAACGTATCTTCATTGTTAAGCAATGCATGATTGTATCTGTATATCTATTTCTAGCTGTATATCTCTAAAATTCAGAAGGCACCAGAGGATGGGATTTGGAAAATCTCTAGTAGAAGGAGGGATACATACACATAATTCTGTGGGGAATATCAGGGAATGAGAAAACTACTGAAAAACAAAACCTGAATGGGAAGTACTAGGACTAGAGGAAACAGTATACCATCCAGTATGGTAGTTGCTTTTATGTTGCTTTCTCTTGAATCTATTATTGTGGGAGAAAACTACTCTTCCCTATTGGTGATATTAGAATAAACCAGAGACTATTTTATTTTAAATATTCTTCCCAAACCCAAAGAAATAGGTATTCGAAATTATGAGCAGATTTGGTAAACAGTTAAAATCCATGCATTCACAGCCTGCAACAAAATACTTGCCCATGTGAATGAACTGGTGGTACCTGTGGGGCATATTTCATGCGTGCCCATCAGCAGCAATCATGGAGGTCTGACACTGTGACTCCTGCTGATGGCTCTCATGATCATTATCTTCCTCCAGAAGTGGAAAATGATACCCCGAAGAAGTGATAATGTCATTTCCCTTCATAGCTGAGTCTCCCAAGGGGCCCTAGTGCACATTTTACGTTTTAACACAGTGGAGACCACGTGCTTTGTACTCCTCATGGATGTAGTTCAATGAAATGCATAAGTGATTTCCTGTGTAATACAGGTTTGTAAAGTGTCCTTAAGCTTAATGGCCAAGAGCAGTTCTCTCTTTTTCTATGCTTCTAATTAGAAGACCTTGGTCTCATCCAGCTGTGGGTTAAAAAAATAGACCCTGAATCAAAATTGAAACCTAGTTTACATAAAGGGGGATTTTTTCTTTATTAAATTATTATGAATTCCAAAATATGAGTGTGACTACACAGTACAGATCAACTTGACAGTATAATGTGAATAAAATTTTATGTCTTTTATTGATTTATAAAGTTTATAATTCTACTAGAGGCCCGGTGCACAAAATTTGTGCATGGGTGTATGTGTCCCTCAGCCCAGCCTGCACCATCTCCAATCTGGGACCCCTCGAGCGATGTCCAACTGCCCATTTAGGCCCAATCCTGGTAGGATCAGACCTAAATGGGCAGTCGGATATCCCTCTCACAATCCAGGACTGCTGCCTCCTAACTGCTCGCCTGCCTGCTTTCCTGATTGCCTCTAACCGCTTTTACCTGCCAGCCTGATCACCCCCTAACCACTCCCCTGCCAGCCTGATTGCCCCTAACTGCCCTCCTCTGCAGTCCTGGTCGCCCCTAACTGCCCTCCCCTGCAGACCTGGTCCCTCCCAACTCCCCTCCCCTGCTGGCCATCTTGTGGCAGCCATCTTGTGTTCACATGGGGGCAACCATCTTGTGTGTTGGAGTGATGGTAAATTTGCATATTACTCTTTTATTAGATAGGATAGAGGCCTGGTGCACGGGTGGGGTCAACTGGTTTGCCCTGAAGGGTGTCCCGGATCAGGGTGGGGGTTCCCTTGGGGCGTGGGGTGGCCTGGGCGAGGGGCCTGTGGTGATTTGCAGGCTGACCACACACCCCGGCCACCCAAGCATAGGCCCTGGTATCTGGGATCTATTTATCTTCTATAATTGAAACTTTGTAGCCTTGAGCGGAGGCCAGGGCCAGCCAGGGCAGGTGGCAAGCTTGGCTTCCTCCATCTCTGGGGGCAACCCAAGCCTCCTGCTCTCTCCAGCACCATGGCTGCTGCCATTTTTGTTGGGATTTATTTATCTTCTATAATTGAAACTTTGTAGCCTTGAGTGGAGTCCAGGGCCAGCCAGGGTGTGCGGGAAGCTTGGCTTCCTCCATTGCTGGGGAAACCCAAGCCTTCTGCTTGCTCCATAGCCACAGCCATCTTGGTTGGGTTAATTTTCATACTCACTCCTGATTGGCTGGTGAGCGTGGCTTGTGGTGTAGCGGAGGTACAGTCAATTTTCATATTACTCTTTTATTAGATAGGATTAATTCTATTCTCCAATTAATTTTAATATTTATTTAATATTCCAACCCCCAAATTATATTAGACTTAATAAAGAAATTAAATTTTAGTTATTGTCTTATGATCATAAACAAGATTCAGAAAAATTAAGAAATAGGCCTGAAAAACAATATAAAATGGTGCAATCACTTGAAAATGAAATGTGGCAATATTTATTATGATTAAAATGTCTACATTTTTGGGAATATGCTCTGAATAAATGGGTGCCAGTACTCACAATATCAGAATGTGTGGATATATTTTAGATTATTTTGCTAGTGAAAAAAATAGCTAGCAGTAAACTTAATCTTGGTCAAAATGAGCACTATCCTATTATTTAGCATATTATCACCCAATAAATTATATTGGTAGATGTGTTAACATTGTAACAAGTTTCAAAGTTCCACAGTGGAGCAAAATTTTGGAAAAAGTACACAACTGAGTGGAGAAGAATTCATTTGGTTTCCACTTTACACTCTTATGTACTTTTTAAAAAATGCATTTTTTATTTATTTCAGAGAGGAAGGGAGAAAAAGAAAGATATAGAAACATCAGTGATGAGACAGAATCATTCATCAGCTGCATACCCCCCACTGGGGATTGAGCCCACAGCCAAGGATGTACCCCAACCACCGGGAATCGAACCATGACCTCCTGGTTCATAGGTCAATGTTCAACCACTGAGCCACAACATGCCAAGCACTCTTATGTACTTTTGTATTTGTTTTTTCCCGCCACCATGAGAATATATTTATTTTTTAATGATAAAACAAAGCTTAAGTGAAAATACACAAAGAGAGTAGATTGTCTTAAATTTATTTATGAGCAATTTGAGAAACAAACCAATGAACAAACAAATAAATAATGGAATTTAAAAATAGCAACACCAACAGAAAAATCAGAATTTTAAACAATATGACTTGGTGTATTTTTACATTGTTAATATAGATAACATTCAGGAATGAAGGTGCTGCCATGTAAATGTTAAAAAAATTGTATTTTTTTTTCTTTTCAAAATATTCAGTGTCTACAATTTACCAGTGAATCAAGTAAATCATAGCTTCTTCAAGTGCAAGGATCGAAACCAATTACCATTAGTGACCATCAGGTGCAGCCGATCCTTTCTGTCCTGTTGCCTGAATCTCAATGATCTCCCAAGTGTGCCCATGCAATTTAACAGGAAGATCAATAGACCACAGCAGTTAGCAGCAGCTCCCTTGAAGTGCTTCACAAAACATGCTACGTTTCTCTACCGAATAAATGTCAAAACATTCCAACAGCTACAATTCTTAGGAGAAATCGTTCTTCTGAAACATTATTGACATACTTTAACCCACATTTCCCACTGCTCGCAGGCTTCCTACTGGCCAGTCAATTCTGATTTGGCAAGAGCCACATCGACATGTGTCCCCTGCTGACTAGCTCAGGTGGCATGGAATTTGGTAGATAGGCCTTAGGTTGAAAGGTCAGTGGTCTAACACTGACCCAAGGTCAAGGTGATGGCAACCTCTCTCCAGAGACTTGGCTTCATCTTTAATATGCCCATGAAAGCAATCAATATCTTTACAGAGCTTTTGCCTTTCTAAGCATAAAGACAGTCAGATCTAAATGCTTCCAGGTTACTTACTGCAAACGGAAAGCTTAAAAATCACAGAGGAGGAAGGGGGAGCAGATTGGATTTTCACTTCATGGAGGCATTGTTTTTTAACCTTACAGTAATGTGACTTTTCAAGTATATGTATATAGAGAGCTATTCAAATGTATACATATATATAGAAATATGTGTATATATGTGACATATATATGAAAAAAAGAGACTTAATTTTCTTTTCAGTGCATTATTTTTTATTGGTTCACATCAGAATGCACATTGTGGCATTGATTTAATTCTCATACAATGTTCTCAATATGCTTGAGAAGTTTTTAGAAGTTGTCAAAATTTCAACCTGGAATGAACATTTCCTTTGATGTTTATTTTGTTTTTCTTCCTTTTGCCTTTTTAAACAACTCTTCCCCCTCATCTTTCTATGAACTATTTCATTTTAAAAAGTGAAAATCTTTCGGATAGCACTGTGAGAAGCAATCCAACATTTGTGCTAGCAGAAAATCATTGTTAGCCTAAGCTTCATTTTGATGTTTGTAAAAGCCAGGGACCATTTTGTCAGAAGGATACTCTCCTTCATGCCAGATTCAGGGTAAATGGCCCTCAGGACTGAATCAGCGCAATTGCCTACTTGATCATTCTGAAGACATAACTGCAGGTGGACAACAATAAAAATAGTTACTAAAAAGGAGAAAAATGTTAGTAATGATTATGCTAACAAACTATAGTCTCTTAAAATTTTTGAAAACCTAACTTATTATTACATAACTAGACTAAAGGTAATTTCCAAACAGAGCAGATTAGTTTTACTATTTCAGAAAGTTATCATAGCAGGTATGATGAATGAAGAGTTGCACTTGGCTTCTCACAGAACTCTGCTTGTGGTATTTATTGTGTCTACACTTAATACAGATTCAGTCAACTTAATTAAATTAATGAGAAAGAAAAGGTCTCCATCAAAACAATAAAATGTTCCTATTAGCTTCTTTAGGGTGCAAAGTTATTCAGTGAAGTATGTATATTTATATAAACATGCTTGTTAAAACATTTCGCAAATGGCAATAAGATATTAGGACTCTAAGCCTTGATTTTTTTCAATAAATATCAGTAATAGTGGTCTCAGTGTTAAATTTTTCTTTGACTCTACTGAAAATTACAGTCTCTTCTAAGCAAACCAGAGCCTTTTAATATTATCTATATTAATAAACCTCAACAATATCAAACTAATACTTTCATAGTTACTTTTATTATCCTTTTCACAAGACATTATCCAAATATATTAATTTAACATATAAAATGGAAAAACACATGAAATTTCAAATGTAACTTTAGCAGCAACTAGATAGGAAAAATATTCAGCATCCCCCTTTCTCTAAACACAGGCATGTTAATAATGTTATAAACATTTTACACGCATATTTTATATTATACTAGAGGCCTGGTGCACAAAATTTGTGCACAGGGTGATGTTCCTCAGCCCAGCCTGCACCCTCTCCAATCTGGGACCCCTCAAGGGATGTTCCACTGCCCGTTTAGGCCCTATCACTGTAGGATCGGGCCTAAACGGGCAGTTGGACATCCCTCTCACAATCCAGGACTGCTGGCTCCCAACTGCTCACCTGCCTGCCTTCCTGATTGCTCCTAACTGCTTCTGCCTGCCAGCCTGATCACCCCCTAACCACTATCCTACCAGCCTGATTGCCCCTAACTGCTCCACTGCCAGCCTGTTTTCCCCTAACTGCCCTCCCTGCTGGCCTGGTCACCCCTAACTGCCCTCCCCTGCAGGCCTTGTCCCCCACAACTGCCCTCCCCTGCAGGCCTGGTCACCCCTAACTGCCCTCCCCTGCAGGCCTGATCCCCCCAACTTCTCTCCTCTGCCAGCCTGGTCACCCCTAACAGCCCTCCCTTTCAGGATTGATTGCCCCCAACTGCCCTCCCTTGCATGCCTGGTCCCTCCCAACTGCCCTCCCCTGCTGGCCATCTTGTGGTAGCCATCTCGTGTCCACATGGAGGCAGCCATCTTTGACCACATGGGGGCAGCCATCTTGTGTGTTGGTGTTATGGTCAATTTGCATATTGCTCTTTTATTATATAGGATTAGAACACCAGAGATAAATAGGCAAGATTATCACTGAGATAATATTCAATAATTAATAGAGCCACATGTCACCAAAATAAAGTGATATTACACAGGTAATACCCAGGATAGAATTTACCACACCCCTTCACATTCACACAAATGAGTTTCCTTGACTTAAATACTGAGTCTAAGGCTTTAAATATTCAAATCTCAGATAGTTTGAAAAATTTGTTAAATATATTTATCTCTAATCAAAATAGTAATTAACATCAGTATTATAAATTGTAGATGTCATTCTTTAATTTGAAAGAAAGTTAAATTTAGTGTCTTTAGATGAAGATTCTAATATAATATTTATATTAATAATAATATAACTAATACTAGAGTCCCGGTGCACGAAATTCGTGCCCAGGGGGATTCCCTCAGCCCAACCTGAACCCTCTCCAATCTGGGACCCCTTGGGGGATGTCCTACTGCCAGTTTAGGCCCGATGGGATCGATCGAGCCTAAACCGGCAGTCGGACATCCCTCTCACAATCCGTGACTACTGGCTCCCACCACTTGCCTGCTTGCCAGCCTGATCACCTCTAACCACTCCCTTGCCAGCCTGATCAACGCCTAACTGCTCCTCCGCTGACCTGGTTGCCCCTAAGTGCCCTCCCCTTCCAGCCTGGTAGCCTCTAATGGCCTCTTCCTCGGTGCCCACCACCGTGGCTTTGTCCAGAAGGATGTCCAAAAGATGTCTGCTCTAATTAGCATATTACCCTTTTATTAGTATTTTATTAGTATAGATAACATATATGCCCCTAAAAAGTTATGTTATTTTACACACTTTATATTATAAGTACATGTTCACCCTCTTTTACCCTGTGTTTTTTTTTTTTTAATATATTTTATTGATTTTTTTTCATGGAGAGGAAGGGAGAGGAATAGAGAGTTAGAAACATCGATGAGAGAGAAACATCAATCAGCTGCATCCTACACACTCCAACTGGGGATGTGCCCACAACCAAGGTACATGCCCTTGACCGGAATCTAACCTGGGACCCTTCAGTCCACAGGCCAATGCTCTATCCACTGAGCCAAACTAGTCAGGGCTCCCACTTCTTTTTTTTTTTTTTTTCTTTTTAGATTATCCACATTTGTAGATATGGCATTAATTCATTTTTCCATTGATTTTTAGAGAGAGTGGAGGGAGAGGGATATATAGAGAGAAAAACATCAATGTAAGAATCATCCCTTCAATTGCCTTCCTTAGGAGCCCTGACCAGGGATCCAACTTGAAACCCAGGTATGTGCCAGGTATGTTCCCTGACCTGGAATCGAATCTGCAACCTTCCCATGCACAGGACCACACTCATGCTCAGCCAACCTATCCTCTTCAGCCTGGCTGTTATACAATTTCTGGAATTTTATTTCAATTAATTCTTGCGAAGTCTGTGGTTTAGGTAATATTCACATTTTGCTGATGAGAAAATAAAAAACAACCTCTTCGTTTTAAGACATTATTCTTCCCTCATTGCTGCATTTTCCTGCCAACCCTAGAAAGGCTCTTGACAGCAGTTTCACTGGTATCCAGAGTCAGAAGCATTCTCCTCACCACTACCCTCTCCAAAGCCTCCTCTGCACTGGTACTGGGGCTCTCCTGGAGGGCGCAGAGGCTAGGTAATGGAGACAATGGCAGGATTTGGACCACTGGAGCCACCGTATCCACCTTTCCTCTCCATGCTGGAGAAGGCAGGGCCAGCAACTTCCAGCAGCACCTTACTTCCGGATAGGCCAAGGTTTGCGGCGCTAGCTCTTTGGACACTTAAAGTGCTGTAGTCTCTCCCTCTCCAGAGCCGCTGTCACCCCTGAGGTTATAGGGCTGCCCCAGAAGTCCTCTGCGCGCCTCCCGTCCACAACAAACATGGCAGTGGACTCAGCGATGGAACTGCTATTTTTAGATTATTTAAACACCCCAGTGCTGAGGTAAGACTTCGCTTCTTAACTCTGACTCTGCTTCTTGACTGTGGGACATGTACAAAAATTCCTTAGGCATACTTTGAGTTTCCCTCCTGCTGGTGGCCTTAAATGTTACACATACACATCCCCTCCCCCGAGCTGGGTGTGGGCACCACTCTGCAGGGTTGGCCAGGACATATCTCTGCCTTATCTTAGGCTCCTGCGTCTTTGGTTGAGTTGGCTGTTCTGCTTGCTTTGCTCCCCTGCCCCCTGACCCCCATCAACTTTTTGCCTTGAAAATATCTTGGTTCTCAGGTTTAGCTCAGGTGGTGTTTGGGAGGGTCTCAGACTGCCTGTGTTTGACAGCAGTTCTGGAGACCGAGCAGGTCACGATGGCATCGTGATTCCTAAATCCCTCCTCTCAGGTCCTTTTTCTAATGGGAGTTAGGTTGCCAAGATGTGACACTCATTTGGTTTAGAATTTACCCATTAGGACATGACATATTTGCACAGAACAGCTTTTGCGTGAAGGATACCTGTGAGGAGGGGAATCAGCGGTGAAAGGAAGCAATGATGGATTTGGAACCCCCAGACAGGGAACCTTGCTCACTCCCCGCATGTATCCCCACTGCACTCCCTGCATGTTTCCCTCAGCGGCTGGCCTGGGCATGCTGGAGGCTTTGCTTCCTTCATCACCCAGTGAGGAAGGAAGCCAAGCCTGCCGCCCGCTCCACTGGCTCCGTGGCTCTGGCAGACAATGCCATCTTTGTGGTTATGGGCACCGCCATATTTGTGGCTATGGGCGCTTCCATATTTGTCACTGAGTGATGGTTAATTTGCATATTACCCTTTTATTAGATAGGATAATTACATTTATATCTTTATATTCTGAAAACTAATATAATGATATTAATATATTTTTTTGCATTCTATAGTTTTAAGTATTTTGAGAAAAGGGTTATTTTCTGCTCCATGCTTTGTAAAATATAGCTTAATTCTAGTATGTCTTTTATGAATGCTTACCAACTACCTTCCAAAATCTAAACAGCCATGTTTTGAATATTTTTTACATTTTTTATACCAGCTAATTTTGATATTATTTTTGAAATAGATTTTTTTTTCTAATTCTAGATCAGGAAGCTCTAGAAGGTTAAGAAATCATTTAATATTTGGTTTCCAAACTCAGGTTTGTCTGAATCTAAGGTTAAGATGATGTCTTACCAAGAGTGTGAGAAAATTCTCATCTAAGGACATGTATGCCTTTTTAATTAGGTTTGGAGGTATCAAGCTGAAAGTAATAATTAATGCAACTAATGACACAATCATTATCCAAAAATATTTGGTAAAATTAGAGGGAGATGATGATGTTTCGTTTTTACTAACTCCACAGATTTAATAATGGTTACCATTAATGTTTTATGAAAATAACAATCAACCAAAACCCCACCACTGGAATGTGGGAGGTAAAACTTAGCTAGAAGTTGGGGTATCAGGGAAACATGTACTTAGATGTGTGGTTGAAGTTCAGATTTTAGAAGTAACTCTGCTATTTCTGCTGTGTGGTCCCGATATTTCTCACAACTTGCTTGAAATTCCTTTTCATCATCTTAAAAAGGGGGATAGTAATGGTCACTTTCATTTTGAACATTTGCTGAGATAATATATATTGTTGAAGAGGTCTAACAGCAAAACAAATGAAAAATAAATACCCACATCAGAAGTAATTATGCTGAACTATTAGAACACCAGAGATAAGAAAAGAAGCTATAAGCTAGCTGAGAGGAGGAAAAACAAAGCTATATACCCAGTGGATAATGAGGATGGCATTGGACTATTCAGCAGCAAAGACAGCAGCAAGTCTTCAGATAATGAAGGAGAAAAGGTGTTCACCTAGAGACCTGAGTCTAGTCAAATTGTCAATGAAATATAAAGATGGAAAAAGTGTTTCAAACACACAAGAATGACTTAGTGCATGAATACCCTTCTTTAGGATGCTATCAGGGAAGCTCAATAGGATGAAGGAAGGGAACAAACTGAGAAATCAGCCAACAGGACGACAGCAAAGAGAAGTTTCTAACTGGTCGCAGTACGTAGGACCACACCCTGATTGAACGGGATCCCTGAAGGAAGAAGGTGCTGTGAGGTGGGGTTCTGGCTAGATAATGCAGTGACCTGTAGGCAATTACAAAGGCAAATAAAACATTTGGAATAAAACAATTAGGTACATAATAAAACACACTAAAAATAAAATGTCAGCAACTAAAGAAAAAAATTGAATGCTGAGAAAAAAAAAAAGTACTCATAACAAAAAACTTCATTCAAGAAGGAGACAGCAGGTTCTAAGGGCTGGAGAATAGCTGCTCACAACACCGCCGGGACTTGCAGTAAACTGCAGAGCTTTGGCTTGGAAAAACAGAGGAAGTGTGGCTGATGTGAGGTATGACAGCAGGAATGCAAGAAAGGACAGGAGGAGACAAGACACAGAGAAAGGACAGCAAGAGATGCAGAGAGCGTGAGCCAACTCCCGCACCTGCATGGCTGAGCAGGCAGAGAGGAAGTGTGGCTGTGGAGCCTGCGCCCTGGGAGCTTGGGGTCTCAGCCACACACAGGGATCCCCAATCCAGAGCAACAGAGAAGGGAAGGAGAGCCTAAGTAGCATCACCTGGTGGGACTCAGTGGGGATTCAGTCCATCTGGGAGACAGCCTGCACCATCCAGGCAAAGGATTTCTGTGTTACAACTCAGCCCAGGAAGCACTCTCCAGTCTGTGTCTGTGGGGGCTACGCAGCAAAGCTGGGCCTGGCAGAGGGGCAGATCATGAACCCTGCCCTGAATCAGAGGGGCCCTTGTTTCTGTGGAAGAACTTTGGGCAGAAAGCTGGAAGGGTCTCTAGCCCTTGTGGCTTGGGAAAAGAAGGCTGGTCTTGCCCATCTCGAGGAAAAGGGCGGCACCCCTTCCCCCACCTACACAACAGTGGGGGCTACCTGTCCTGCTGCACCTCGAGGCAAAGGGGGATGGCTCTGAGATGGAATCTGCCCCTGTATGGCTAGGTCTGATGGCTGGAGGACTGGGCATTTGGCCAGATAGGAGCCTGGGCGGAGGCCCTGTGCAGGTGGGGGACAGGGGGATTGGGGGGGGCGGTAAAGTGACTGGGGGGTGGGCATAGTGTAAGATTGCATGCCAAGTAGGGCTGATTTTATTGTTTTTTATTTTTATTCCGTCCTACTTGGTGTGGAGGGGAGGGGTTGCCCGGAAGCCAGGCAGGACTGAGGCCTTGTGATGTGCCTGTGGGGTGGACTTCTGTCTGCCCTTCGTTATGGGGAACCAAAGTGAGTTCAGCCGGTGCAGCCTAGGGAAGGAGAGGAAGCACCTGCCGGCTCTCCTAAAAGCCAGGGCACCACCCCAATAGGAGTCTGTTTAAACCACCCCAGCCAGGTCCTGGATACCCCCACAGAGCCCGGTTCTGTGGAAAGGAGGGTGACTCAGGGAGGGATAGTCAATGTGTGAGCCATGAGGCAGACTCAGGCTCTGGGCTACGGAGGGTCGCCCATCAGCCTACCTGGAGCTCTTCCCTGCTTGTGCTTGTTGTTGTTGCTGTTATATAGGGTGAGGATTAGGGTTAGGGCTAGGGTTAGGGTTAGGAAAGGGACAGTGATTGACATTGGCTTGCACTAGAGAACCTCCCAGACCAGCACACCAGATTTGGACAACATTGGAGCAAAATTCAGGGAGCTCCACCAATAGCAGATCCAAAGGGTAATCACAGCAGGCACAGAACTCTGCAAAAACAAACTGCAATTATGTTTATTTTTTTAAACATTTCTTTATTTTTTCTTCTGTATTTCATTTTTTTTTGTTTTTCTTTCTTCTCTTTTTTCTTTTATATCTCTTATTTTCTCTTTCCTTTTATTCTATTTTTCTATTTATCTTTTATATTTTTATTTAATTTTAATTTTCCTTTATCTGTTCCTGTTCTATATTTTATTCATTATTCTTACCATATATTATTATTTATTTTTTCATTTCCTTCTTATTATTTATCTCTTCCTTCTTTTTCTTGATATTCTCTTTTTTCAATTCTTTTTTTTTCTTCTCTAATACTTTTGGTCTCTTGTCTTTCCGTATTTTTTTTTTTTTAATTCTTGTTGTTGCTGTTATTTTGTTGTTGATGGTGGTTTGTTCTTTTATATGTAGTTTTCAGTTCAATCTTGTTTTCTTTTGTTAGCACCAGTATAACAGTTGGCTTGATGTGGTTGGGGGGTGAACCTCACAGTCAGTCAGCCCTAGGGCTGAACCCACCCATGAATGGGACAACAGCAATCAAGAACTGAATACAACAGGATCCAAGATGATACAAGCAAGGGAGCATGTAGAGCACCTGGCACAGAAGATTAAGGAGACTACATTACTGGGTCCCAAAAGACACCCACTATAGAAGGCCACCCCTGAGACTGGGAGTCACAATAGTCCTGACCAATACATAGAATCAAACACAAAGAAAAATAAAAAACGAGGAAACAAAGAAACAGGACACAAATAAAAGAAAAGGAGGAATATTGAAAAAAAGAGCTAAATGAAATGGAGGCAAGTAATTTATCAGAAACATTGATAATAACAAAATATTAAAATTTTCATATTTACATTAATTAATAATAAAAACTGTGAAATAATATTTGGGCATAAATAAGGATCACCAATTCACCTGCAGTCAGAATTCCATCTATGACAATTGATGTGCATTAACTGTAGTTTATCATTATGACAAAGCTGTACTTTTTTCACTTCTGTTGAATTAGAGTTTCTGTTTTAATTAAACCAATAAGTTGTCTTTCCCACCTGAAAAATTAACCCAAAAAGCAGCATCCTAATAGACTTGTAAAGGCTGAAGGGGGCACTCTAATCAGAAGACAAAGAAGCATATTATAATTTCCTGTAAATAGACACAAAGAACCAGATGTCCTTTCTCTACCAGCTAAGTCTTTAAGTCACTACATTATTCTTCTAAAAGAATATAATCACAAATTAAATATTTAAGCATAAATATTTGAAGTGACTCAATATTTTATATCATCTATCAGCAAAAAGACAAAATGGTGGACACCCACATTTCTAAATTTTTAAAAAACTAATACTAGAAGACTATAAGGCCAAGACCACGCTTAAGTTTATGCTGAGGAAGCAGCTTTTCATAGCATGAAATAGAGATTTCTTAGCTGTGGTCTCCTGAGAACATAGTTGAGATAAGTGTTTGCTGATAGGATCTTCTCAGACTTGTCCACCTGGGAGGGAGGGGCAGCACTTATCCACTGGCTCCCACTCTGCCTCATTGGTCTAAGCCAGTGATCTAAACCCATTAGTCAGCAGAGCCAAATATCAACAGTACAACGATTGAAATTTCTTTTGAGAGCCAAATTTTTTAAACTTCAACTTCTTCTAACGCCACTTCTTCAAAATAGACTCACCCAGGCCGTGGTATTTTGTGGAAGAGCCACACTCAAGGGGCCAAAGAGCCACATGTGGCTCACAAGCCGCAGTTTGCCAACCACGGGTCTAAGCTGTCTCAGAGGCATGAAGGGCTTTGCCCCTCCAGACTGCATATATTATAATAATAAAAGGCTAATATGCAAATGGTCACCATAATGACCAAACAGCAGGAGGCTATGTGTGAGGCAGGTGTGGGTGGGCAGGGACTTGCAGTGTCAGTGGGCGGGGATTTGCACCAGCCTGGGACATGAGGCTGCCTCCCAGCTGGTGGTGCTTGACTGGGGACGTGAGGCTGCCTCCCCGCCCAGCATCGGGCCAGGGGACATGAATAGCAATGTTAAAATATTTCCTCTAATTAATTCCCTTTTGATGTGCACAAATTTTGTACACCGGGCCACTAGTGTAAGTATAAACAGGGCTGTCAAAGCAACTGGGTAGGCAGCAATAGATGTGTCCAGCTGAGGTGTGTCACTGGTTGCGTAAACCCATCAAAAGCCTTCACAGCATTACTCACCAGATCATAATTGGAATTAGAAATGAGGCCACGAGAGTACCAGGTGAGCCTCAGAGGTTTTTGTGAAGAAAATAACTATTATGTCGTTTTCTATTGCTCATACCAATAGCCAAACATTTCTCTGAGGAAAAGTTTGCTTTTACAGGAAAACTGATGATGAGAAATAGAAGAGCTACCTTCTCACCATGGCTGAAAGAAAATGTGGAGCAAAGTGTCGTGCTAGGTCGGGTCCAGGAACCCCCTTAAGCTGGATTTTCTGAAAAAACTACCATTTGCAACCATTTTATGTGACTCCTTTTGGGTTTACAGGGTTCTTACATCTGTGCCTTTCAGGGCCTTGCAACACCAAGTATGTCTCCAGGATGAGCAACTTCACCATGCTCTCTGCTCTTCTGAAGAAAGGGTTCCCAGTCCCATCTATGAGCAGCTGGATCACTACCAGCCTTCTAACAACATTCTCCATGGTCATGCGCTTACGGTTTTAGAAACGTGGTACAGCTTGGCGCCCAGGTGCGAGTTTTGTTTGTGTGCTGAAATGGATGGGTACAAATAAACATTGCCTGGTTTGATAGCTGCTGAATTAAACCTAAGTGAACTTTCTCCACAAACCTTAGAAATATAGTACAAACTATAAAGTGTCTCAGTGGCCTAGGTGTTTTCAACTTTATCAAACTGAACATGGCTTTAAAGCACCTCTCCAATTTCAGTTCTGCAGTCCTGTCTGCTTTTGTTTTCCTTGTAGAATTGAGATGAGGCAGTAGTCTTTATATCACGTGCAGTAGGAATGCTGAAATTTAGGCTATGGAAATAAAAAACTTGGACACATACATGATATGTTTATTTTCATGTTGGTCTTGCTATGAATGCATCTTGATTCCCACTGCATTATAATTTCCATCTATTTCTACTTCTGTTCTCATTGTTATATCACCCCAGGAAGTGAAGTGCAGGATAAAGATGTACTCATTTCTGCCGAAACCCATTTGGCTCAGTGGATAGAGCGTTGGCCTGCAGACTGAAGGGTCCCGGGTTCGATTTCGGTCAAGGGCATGTACCTTGGTTGCGGGCACATCCCCAGTTGGGGGTGTGCAGGAGGCAGCTGATCGATGTTTCTCTCTCATCGATGTTTCTAGCTCTCTATCCCTCTCCCTTTCTCTCTGTAAAATATCAATAAAATATATTTTAAAAAAAAGATGTACACATTTCTAGTTAAGGGTAGAAGCATGGGGGAAATCAGATCAGGTTTTATTTTTGTTTTTCAAATACCAACTTACTCATTCACTCCCCCTACTTCTATTTACTGCCCCAACTTCACAGGGTCAGGTGCACAGACTTAACCCTGCTGGTACTCTCTTACAATGTCACTTATGACCTTGATATGTATGCAGACTTCTGCCTATCAGTGAACTCTGCCCTTCGTAATTCTGATGAAAAAATTTATAGTGCAAAATCCTGTTTTGCTTATTGATGTCTGAAAAATGAATCAAATGGAGAGCAATGAGCTATTTTATCAGTGTTCTTGTCAAGATTACCTTTCTAACTGAAAAAAAGGAAACCGGTTGAAGCTGTCCATAAAACCGTATGCATCATTTTTGTTTTTTAAACTCAAGAACTGTTAAAATAAAATGTAATGTTTCTCCTGAAATACTTAACTAACATTTGTGTTTATCCATGATTGGCACCTAAAATAAATTCTCCTTCAAGTGCAAAAGTTTTCTTGAGTCTAAATAAAAACACCATGACAGGCTGAGAGACCAAGTGCAAAGGGAGAGCTCTATAGTTCAGGACCCTTCCCAGCATTTCTTTTCTGCATTTTGAACAAGGGGCCCTGATATCCTGTGCCCCACCCTGAATCAGTGGCTCCCCTGCTTCACACCTAGTTTCTGCATGTATTGTGGACAGAGCAAGGTGTCTAATTAGCCAGCAAAATCGGCCTTGCTTTCAGTCCCCCCACCTCCTCACCCCACTGTCTCACTTCCATTTATACAACAGTTGTTTGTATTTTCCCATTTAGAATTTCAATTTGCTCATTTATAAATAATAAAAATAATATTAACCCTCTTGTGTGGGGAGACAATGTATTAGAAGTGAGAGATTATGGAAATCAAAAGGCTCCACTGTCTTTTAAAGGAGAATAGAGGTAGAACACTGGTAGGAGGAGTGCTGGTAGTGTCCTAGTCTCCTTCCTCATCTTCTCAGGAACACTCCTGGGTAGAGTGACCATTCATTCCAGGTTTCCTGGGACTGACTCCGTTTTCACTTGTAGATGTGGAATAATTATTAATACTCCCCTTCCCTCTACCTCTTAAAAGTATTCTATTTTGGATGATGAATTCCCTGTACCCTACACATGGGCATGATAGCTGCAATGATAGGCACAGAAAGGACAGGGATTAGCAAAGATTCCTGTACAGTACGTGCTTTTAGGGTCCCTGAATACCTCCAAGAACACGGGGAACATGAAACCTCATCGTGGTGACTGGGGAACAATGGCCAATGCAGTTAACACACTGTAACATTTTCTCTCAGGAAAACAACCTTCTCTGTCCACAGCCTGCGGCTCTAGGGTGAGTGGCTTATTTTGACCCTTTGTTATTGAAATAGACACACCTGCATCATAGCTAAGATGAGACAGGGAGGCAGAGTTCAGAGTAGGGAATGATCAGGGAGGTGAGGGAGAGGTTGAAAAGGAGTACACTTAAAATTATTTTTTTTTAATTCTTTATTGGTGAAGGCATTATATATATCCCATTTTTTGCCCCATTGACCCCTTCTAGCCAGCCCCTGTCCCCCACCCCTGGCCTTCACCACCCTATTTTCTGTGTCCATGGGTTACGCATACAAGTTCTTTGGCTGATCTTTCCCACCCACCCATCCCCATCTCTCCTCTGAGATTCAACTGTTTGTTCCATGCTTCTATGTCTCTGATCTATTTTGTTCAACAGTTTATTTTGTTCAGTAGATTACACATGTGAGTGAATTGTCTTTATCTGGCTTAGTTTGCTCAGCACAATACTCTCCAGTCCATCCATGCATAACCCATGGACACAGGGGCTGGCTAGAAAGGGTCAATGGGGCAAGAGAAACTTTTTTTTTTCTTGTGCGTATTTGATGGTGTAATGGTACACAGCTTCTTTACCCACTCGTCTACTGATGGGCACTTGGGCTGTTTCCAGATCTTAGCTATCCTAATATATAAAAACCTAGGGTCCGTAACATCCACAACTCCCGGAGGCTCAACCAACCAGAAGTCAGTGCTGGGTTGCCGTGGTGACCCAGCACTGACTGCCTCGGCTGTGGGATCCTGGACCCAGCACTGACTGCCAAGGGGGCTGCGGATCAGGCCTGGCCAGCAGCCACGCCTCTCTTTCTCTCTGGCCTCTGCTGGGGCTACTGATTATCCCCGCCATCTGATCAGGCCCATTGATAGGCCTGGAGATGCTGATTGGCATAGAAACCGACCAATCAGAACTAAATCTGGGTGAACTGCAAGGAGCCAATGGCTGCCTAGGAGGCGGAGCTTTTGATGCTGACTGGCATAGAAACCGACCAATCAGAACCTAATCTGGGTGAACTGGGAAGGCAGAACCTAAGGTGGGGGCTGAGGAGGGGTTTTAAAGGCAACAGCTGTTTGGTGTAAGGTGTAAGAAAGAGGTTCAATTTTTTAATGACCAGTTTGGCAGTATTGTGCATATGGCTGGCTATCAGTCCAGATATAGGGTTTATGTATTTCTGTCTGCCAAGAGCATCTCCTCCTGCTTAAAAAGGCTTCCCCCCCCCCACATTTAAGCAATCCTATCCTGTATAATATATCTATATTATTAAAAGGGTAATATGCTAATTAGGCCAAGTCGACCGGCCATCTTCCAGATGTCCGACTTCCTTCCGGACAAAGCCATGGTGGTGGGGGCCAAGGAAGAGGCCGTTGGGGGTGAGATCAGGCCGGCAGGGGAGAGCAGTTAGGGGTGATCAGGCAGGCAGTGGCAGTTAGGGGCAAACAGGCTGGCAGGGGAGAGCAGTTAGGGGCGAGATCAGGCCGGCAGGGGAGGGCAATTAGTAGTGATCAGGCAGGCAGAGGCAGTTGGGGGCGAGATCAGGCCAGCAAGGGAGAGCAGTTGGGGGTGAAATAAGGCTGGCAGGGGAGGGCAGTTAGGGGCGATCAGGTAGGCAAGCAGAGGCAGTTAGTGGTGATCAGGCAGGCAGGCAGAGAGGTTAGGGGTGATTGGGCAGGCAGATGAGCAGTTAGGAGCCAGCGGTCCAAGATTGCTAGAGGGATGTCTGACCGCCTGTGGGATTGGGCCTAAACCAGTGGTCGGACATCCTCCACAGGGTCCCCGATTGGAGAGGGTGCAGGCTGGGCTGAGGGAAGCACCCCCCCATGCACAAATTTTGTGCACCAGCCCACTAGTTATAAATAACACTGCTATGCACATAGGGGTGCATATGTTCTTTCTGATTGGTGCTTCGGGTTTCTTAGGATATATTCCTAGAAGTATGATCAGTGGGTCAAATGGTAGATACATATTTAATATTTTGAGGAAACTCCAGACTGTTTTCCATAATGGCTGCACCAAGTCTGTATTCCCACCAGTGGTGAACTAGGGTTCTCTTTCCTGAAAAGAGTATACTTTTATCTGTACATTGGCAGTATGAAATTGCAGGGCCAGATCTTTACTATGACTTGACAGATCCCACATTTAGTAACTACCTACACACGTTTGACAGTTTTTAGTTACAGAAACCTCAAACCAACTCAAACTGAAGGGAAAAACAGAGGTCCTGAAGTGTATTGATTCAAGTACATAGAACAACACACACACAGGGAGACTGCGGTGCACTGCAGACCTGGTATTTTCCAATGGCTTAGTGGACATTAACTATTTTTTTCTTTCTCCTCAGTCTTGTCTTCCCATAGACTAACACTGAGGTTAACTTCTCTTACGATTTTACTGGCTTTCTCACAAACCTTTTTTGAGGAAGAGAATGGGTATTTTCAACAGTTCTTGTGGGAAGAGAGGATCTTTTCCTCTCAGCAGCTCTGATTATTTTTTTCTAAGGCCCCATTTGTTGGGGGCAGGGTGACAGCAACAGGTATGTGATGGGTGGGGTCAGACCAGACCTGAGTTCAGCAACCTCAGTACTTGAGTTCTGGCTAGGAAAGACATCAGAGCCAAGACTCAAACTATAAGAACATTTATTTTAAAAATCACAGAGGTAGAAGAAGTAATTTGTAAAGGAGATAGGCCGAAGAAACAAGTTATAGAGGCAAAGGAATGGCCCTTGGAGCTTGGGAGTGAGGAGGGTAAAGACAACTTGAGGTGGGGGAGGGGATGCATGGGCAGGCATGCTCTCAGGAGGGAGAGTGTGTTGGGTCCTCCACCCTCTGTCCTAAGGGTGGAGATTTTAGGGGAGGTCCCAGGGGAAGATTGCAATAGAATATTCAGCAGCTTTTCAGGTGTGTCCTTTCAAGGTCAGGTTCTCCTTTGATTGATTGGTTGGCACCACGGCTGGTCCTGAAGTAAGCCATAGTCTTGCTTGTCTGGTTTTGCTGTTTTTCTGGGCCTGGAGCTGACACACCACTGAACCCTCGATGTTATCTCTAGGGAGGAAAGGTTAGTAAATCTAAACTAAATGACCAGTAATATGAGAGGTCAGGGAATCCAAACCACATGACCAGCAATATGCTAGGGGTGGAAAGGCCACTCTGGGGATGAGGTCCCACCCTAAAATTGTCCTTTGATAAGCATCTAGGGCTTTCCAGCCGGGTGACCTTCTGTACTTGGCCCATTGTCCTTGCTCTGCTCATGTCTATCTAACTGCCTACCACACATTGGTCCTAAGTAGGTAAATGAATATTATTGCCGTTATACAAAGAAAATAAAACTACATGTTTTAAAAATTAAAAACATGAGAAACATAAGGCTCAGGAGACTGGTGACCTTGTGGAGGTCAGGGGGATGGACTTCAGAGAGTGAGGGAGCATCACAGATTTTTAACTAGGTTGAGTAGTGTGCTTAGGAGGCTGCAGCATGAATAAAAAGTAATGAGTAATCAAATTCTCATGTTAAAAGAAATAATAATTAACTGATATAACATTCCTAATGTTACATGATATTCTCATTTAAAAATAAAACTTATATAATACTCTATTATATTTCCAGAGTTTTTAAAGTTCACAATCATACAATCAATTAAAAATAGGATGAACTTCTTTGGTCGGAAATTTAAATTTTTTCTTCTTAAGTTTGCAATTTTATTCCCTTGTTTTTCATATTGTATCTTATTATTATATATTTTATTCTTGGAAGTATTTTTTAGCACTTCATCTTTTTCTACCATAAAAATGTAAATAAAAGTTTAAATTAATTTATCTTATTTACTGTGACCACAGGCTCTAATGTTAAAAATATTATTATAGATTAAGTTGTATTTAATATAAGTAGATGGAAATAAAATATATTAACTTAACAACATTTTAAATGTAAAAATAAAAATTTCACAGAAATATATTTTAATGAGATGGATGGAGTTGTTTTTTGTTTAAATTATTTCCTGGATGTAGGGATAAATGTTACTTTTTGCTGGAATAAGCAAGAATTCAACTCTGTTCTATTATTTATTTATTCCTTTTTTTTCTATTTCTACCATAGAAAACTTGTTCAGAAAATAAGAAAATATTTTTTCATGATGATGTTGCTCTTTTGCAGTCCTTCTCTGTTCTTGGACAAATATCCTATAGTGATGTGTCATGAAAATTTATTTTGAGAGGTCAATCAACTGCCTACTAGATTAAGTCTTCCTTAAGTTTTACTGAAAACAAACAAACAAAAAATTGGAAATCACCTGAGTTGCAAAAGGAATTATTATCTAAACATTGGAGTTTTATAATTTTACTAGAGGCCTGGTGCATGAAATTCATGCACAGGAGGGGGTGCCCCTCCACCCGGTCTGCACACTCTCCAATCTGGGACCCCTCAGGGGATGTTTGACTGCTGGTTTAGAGGGATCAGGCCTAAATCAGAGTAAGACACCCCTCTCACAATCCAGGACTGCTGGCTCATAACAGCTCCCATGCCAGCCTAACTGCTCCCCTGCTGTCCTGATCACCACCTAACCATTCCCCAGCTGGCCTAATTGATGCTTAACTGCCCTCCCCTGCCAGTCTGGTCACCCCTAACTGCTCTCCCCTGCAGGCCGGGTCACCCCCACCTGCCCTCCCCTGCTGACCTCTTCGCCCACAACTGCCCTCCTCTACCAGCCATCTTGTGGTGGCCATCTTGTGGTGGCCATCTCGTGGCAGCCATCTTGTGGTGGCCATCTTGTGATGACGTGGTGCGGCCATCTTGTGATGATGTGGGGGCAGCCATCTTGTGGTGACATGGGAGTGTCCATCTTGTGATGATGTGAGGGCATTGCACAAGGGTGTGAGGTCCACTTAGGCTTCTTTTAGTATAGATAATACCTATATGAATATTTCAAACGGTACCTTTGAGAATGCAAATGTTTTTCCACGTTAGGGAAATAATAAAACATTTGGAAACTGTTTTATTTTATTTACTAGAGGTCCGTTGCACAATATTCATGCAAGAATAGTCCTTCCTTCCCCTGGCTTCACTCCCAGCCACCCAGGAGCCGGCAAGTCCCCACTCCTGGCCCACCCAGGAGATGGCAAGTCCTAGATTTTATCTAGAGCACCGCTCCTGTAGCTCCCTCCACCACCCCCACTTCCCCTCATAGCAGGCATCCTGCCCCTCCCAGCCGCTCATCGCCTGCATATGCAAATTATCTCACCATCTTCGTTGGGTTAATTTGCATACTCACTCTGATTGGCTATGAGCTTAGCAGAGGTACGGTCAATTTACATGTTTGTCTATTATTAGGTAAGATTTTGAAATTTATTTGAAAATCTATTTCTCAATTTATTTTGAAAATCTATTAGGAAGGGAGAAAGAGGGAATGGAAACAGGAGAATACCACAGGGAAATCTCTATCTCACTCTGTAGTGGGAGAAAACCATATATAGACCAATGGACAAGATACCTACAAACAAAATAGGAAAAGAAAAAGGATACTAAAGAAAGAAGTTAGAAAGTGGCAAGCTCTTGCCTACCTGACTACAGAAGGCCTAGGCCAGTGCTTCTCATAGTTTAATCACATGACTCAGACTCACAAATATGCTAATAACAGCAAAGAGATTTCTGGGCCATGTCTAAGGTCGGAGGTCAGGATGCCCAGGGATGAGTTCAGGAAAATAAATTTTAATGTTCACAGTAGATTCTTTCCTGCACAAAAATTCGTGAACCATTTATCTAACCCAATCAATTGGTCAAGTTTTCCTTAAACTTGAAACAACATACCACATAAGTGTTATGAAGGTAAATCAGTTTTTGAAAAAGGAATAAGCACCTTGATCTGTGGTTTTGCCAATACCCGTGTTGCAGATCCTCTCTCAGGCCCACATTCAAGTTCCTGCATGGAGTGGAGACAAAGATGCACATCACATCCTTGCAAGTCAGGGCAAGCCTACTCCAGCACATCACTGACCGTGACAGAGAAGGAGTGCATGAGTTCCTTCTGCCATGATGGCAACCAACTACCATACCCCCAGAAAAATTAGAAAGGCCAGATACATACAAAACACCTTTTGCCTGAAGAAATCAGGAAACTATCAAGGCTATTAGAAATTCAGAGGCCAATCTTCTAGAGAGAAATGGAAACTCACTTAGTGAACCTAACTTTCACAGCCCTGTTCTTTTAAAGTGTCTGCTCCGTCCAGTGCACCAAAGAGCCAAGAAAACCCCTAGTAAGTGGATGCTAAGCATAACGTCTGTATTCAGCTTTTGGGAATCTCACAAAATAGATCTGAAGTTTAGATCTATCTAGGCAGCCGGACTTGTGTGCACATTGGGGCAGGGAGAGAGCTGTGTTAAGCTTCCTTAGAAAAGAGAGGCAGAGAGAAGGGAGCCTAACAGTCTGACCTGCTTTTCAGTTCAAGGCATTCTCCTTAGGGTCATGAGGAACCAATGAAAAGCAAAAGGCTGAAAACCAAGTAATGGAGGAGCTAAATACAGCTGTTGGTTGTCTCAAAAGGCTGAAGAGATACAAATTGAGTTCATATATCTTCAAGGGATCCTGGGAAACACTGCAGATTTTTAGTTGAGATACATGAAAGGAGACCTGAGTTAGAGTGAATGAGAAGTAAATGAAGTCCTTACCAAAATGGAAACCTAGCCCTGAAATAGCTTAGCCTTTGATTGGATTAAGATGATTTGCTCCTTTTCTAGTGGTCTGTAGGAAGATATTGTTTCACCCAGAGATTATACATGTTTTTAATATAAATTTCTGTTATTCATTAAAAAATCAGCGGGTATTCTAGGATGCATAACAAGGAATTATACCAACAGGTAATCAAGTTACTAGGATCATCATACGCAGTCTTCAGAATAATTGGTTTACATATGCCAGAACATAGATGACAATATGAACAATATAACAACTAGTGACTTCTATGAATTTCTATTGCTGAGTAACAAACTACCACAGGTAGTGGCTTAAAATAACACACATTTATTTTCTCATTTTCCATGCACCAGGAGTTGAGGCAGTTTGGCTGGGCCCCCTGCTCAGGGTATCACAGGCTGTAATCACTGTTGCATATAAGCTATATTTTCATCAGGAGGCTCAGTTGGGAAAGAGTCTGCTTCTAAGCTCATTCAGGTTGTTGGCCAAGTTCATTGCCTTGTGGATGTATGACTTAAAAATATAGTAACAGGCCCTAACTGGTCTGGCTCAGTGAATAGAGTGTCAGCCTGAGGACTGAAGAAGGGTTCCAGGTTCGATTCTGGTCAAGGGCATGTACCTTGGTTGCAGGTTCGATCCCCAATAAGGGTTATGCAGGAGGCATCTGATTGATGATTCTCTCTCATTGATGTTTCTAATGCTCTCTCCCTCTTCCTTCCTCTCTGTAAAAATCAATAAAATATATTTTAAAATATATATATAGTAACAGGAAGTAAGGACTCAACAATGGTGTTTAAGGGCAGATCAGGCATTGCTAAAGAGATAAATCTTGGTCTGGAATAGAGCTAAGTAGAAAATGTATAGATTGAAAAACACAACAAAAGACACATCCTGAAAAAAAAAGCATTAAATATATGCATGACACAGTGCAAAAGCTGAATCACATGTAATTGCAACCAAAGTAAAAGAAGAAAGATATAATAGTACTGAAGTATTATTTTAAAAAAATATTAGCTAAAAATTATTGAACAACAGAAGAAAAACATCAAACCACAAATTATAAAAACCAAAAGTATCCCAGTTAAGATAATACATAGAAAGCCATTTGGCATTTCATTGTAAAATTGTCAAAAGTTAGAAGTCATAAAAATTGCTAGGACAAGGAAAAAACCCACATTGTGTTACAAGAAATCTATAATAATAAAAGTGTAATATGCTAATTAGACCCAACATCCTTCCGGATGACCTTCTGGACGAAGCTTCGGCTGTGAGGGAAGCCAGAGGCCCAGGTGCCAGAGGGAAGCCGGTGCTGGTAGGTGGGGGAAGGAAGACCTACTCTTGCATGAATTTCATGCATCGGGCCTCTATTACTAATAAAAATGAGTTGAATAACTAAAAAAAAAAAAAAAATGGAAGTCTGATATCAGTTTCAGAGCATTATGAAAGTGTTTCCAATCTAAAATTCTTTACTGAAAGATATAAAAAATACAGATATTCCAATCTTGTAAAAAATATTGAAAAAATTATCACTAGCATACAAATTTTAGAAAGAAAAGAAAACACTTAAAATCATTTCTTCAGATTGAAGGAGTATAATCCCAGGATGGAAATGTGGGCCATGAGTTGCAGAAAGGATAAATATGTGACTATCCTTAAGTTAATATTAACTGCATAAAATACTTAGAATAATGTCCTATACATTTAAAAATGTAACTTTAAGGGATAATAAAAGTTGAATACTTGTAATGTTCTTTTCTCAACCAAGAAATGGTCAATTTATAAATTTATATTGATATATATACTCCAATATCTAGTGTAAACTCTAAAATAATAGTTTAAAATGGTAGCCTAAGAAGCCCATATAGAGTAATAAGCTCATATAGGGTATAAAATACTTTATCAATTGAAATAATGCAACAGAGTACATAATTATTGAACAAGTAGGAGAAATATAAAGCAGACAGTGTAAACACATGTATACCAGTGATAAGATTAGATGCAATTATAATAAAGTCTATGTTTAATAACAAAATATATTCATGTAAATAAAGCAAAATTATATTGCTTATAATAAATACATCAAAAGTTTAAAAATAAAAGAATAAATATAAGATACCAGATAAACACAAACCAATGTATAGTATAGCTTATCTAGCTATACCAATATTAAAGCAGTTTTTCATGGAAGAAGCATTTAATAGAGAAAAATAAGAATATCTCATAATAAAAAAAGATAATACATCAGGAAAATATACAAATTCTAACTTTGTTTACACCTAATATCATAGCCTCAAAAATATATACAGTAAAAATTTACAGAAAAAATGTGCACTACATATTATCTAAATATACTGGAAGATTTTAACATACTTCTATTAGTAGATATTTCAGGGAGGATCACAGTTTTTAGGGCTTTATCCCAAGGAATCTCATCAGGTTCTCATGGTGAGGACCTAAGCAATCCCCCATGGCTCTGGCAGATTGAGGAGAAACATACTGCTTTTGAGATTAAAAAAAAAAAAAAATAGGAAAAAGAATTAACTTCTATGAAGCCAGAATAATCTGATATCAAAACCCAAAAAAGGCATGGTAAGAAAGAAAAACAACTGTCCACATCTTTCTTCAATATCAATTTTTTAAGCCCTAAATTAAATATTGTCAAGCCAAATCCAATTTGTATAAACAAGGTAACATAAAAAATTAAGTCAGTTTTATTCTGGAAATGAAAGATTGGCATGACATTCAAAAAATAATCAATGGGATTCACTGTATTAATGTAAAACAAGAACATAACATATTATCATTCTAATAAATTTAGAAAAAGACTTTAACAAAATTAAATGTTTTATTATTAAGAAAGAGAAACTTTCAGCAAATTAAAAATATAAAAGTGTCTAAAAAAATCTACTATAAACATCACACTAACTTAAGTATTGAATTTTCCTGATGAGAACAGTAAGAAGAAAGGAACATTTCCAGTACCGCTTTGTCCCAGTGCTGTACTGAGAAATCTGAACCACTGGATTTAATTAAAAAAATAAAAATGCAATTACATGGATTAAAAAAGAAACTGTCATTATTCACAGAATATATTTATGTGTACATAGAAAATCTTGTTGACTTTGGATTATACAAAGATCACCTATACAGGACACAACAAAATTAAAAGGCAAAAAAACAAATGAAAAAGGCAAGCAAAGAAAGAAAATTCAAAAGTGCCTAAGGATAAAATCTTAGAATTATATGTTAATTTTAAAAAGTCACTGAATAAAATAAAATGACTAGACTCTTTTGGATTTCAACATTTAAAGAAGTTGGAATTTTCCATTCCTCTTCTTATAAAAAGAAAGAGCTAGAGAACTTGAAAATCAATGAGTTTTCTTTTAATCTTTTAAAATATATTTGTATTGATTTCAGAGAGGAAAAGAGAGGGAGAGAGAAATATCAATGATGAGAGAACATCACTAATTGGCTGCCCCCTAACTGGGAATTGAGCCCACAACCTGTGCATATTCCCTGACTGGGAATGGAACCATGACCTCTTGGTTCATAGGTTGATGGTCAACCACTGAGCTGCACCAGGGGGAGCTGAACATCAAAGATTTTCATACACTCACCAATAACCGTTACCAAAGAATCTAGACGGGCATGTGCATTCAGAAAGAAACAGTCTAGGTTGCTTATCTGGAACAGGAGCTGCTTGAGCCATAAACTGGTAGGAACACTTACATGGTAATTTTGACAAATTGCTGGAGGCAGTGTATTGATTACCATGAAGTCAGGAACTTCTAGAGGCAACATTCCCATGGGTGACCACAGTTTTTAGGGCTTTATCCCAAGGAATCTCATCAGGTTCTCATGGTGAGGACCTAAGCAATTCCCCATGGCTCTGGCAGATTGTGGAGAAACATACTGTTTTTGAGATACTCCCAAGAACTTCTAGATAGTGAAGGCCTACTGTATAGGGAGAAAAGGTACCAGAGTGTTATTCCAGCTAAGAAGGGCCTTCTCTTCCCTGTGGCCTTCTCTAGCCTCCCTGTCTCACCTAAGGGGAAAAACACAGTTAATGGAAATTAGAACATCAAGGAAATGGATTGGGATCTCTATAGTTAGGGAAGGGAATAGGTGAAGCAAAAAAAAAAAAAAAAAAAAAAAGTACACCTGCAAAAACCAAGCTAGAAGGTGGCAGGCCTGAGGGACAGATCCACTAAAAGACTGAAATTTAATCAGATATTACACAATAATCCCTTCCTCTAACCCCTCTACACTGCACTACCCATGTAAGAACAATGGTTTGCAACTAGGAACACTGCATGACAGAGACTGAAGAGGAGTACTAGGGACGCTCAAAGTCAAGAGGGGAGACAAAAAAAAAGGCACTAAAAGAAAATAAAATATCTTATTTGTATAGGTATATTATACATTAAACCCAGCCTCCTTTTCCAGACGGATTAGCATAAATTCTCACATTAATGTTTGATTTGCCTGTTTTACTTCTGAACATAAAATATCCAGTTTTCAATAAAATAATTATAAGCCATGCAAAAAGGCAAGGAAAAATACCACAATTTGAAGAGACAAAGTAATAATCAGAACTAGCATCAAATACAACCCAGATGTTGAAATTATTGAGCAGGAAATTTCAAATAACTATGATTAATAGGTTAAGGATTCTGAAGGAAAAAGTAGACAGCATACAAGAACAGATGGTAAATGTAAGCAGAGAGATAGAAACTTGGAGAAGGAATCAAATGAAAATGATGTAAATCAAAAACACTATGACAAAATTGAAGAATCCCCTTGATGGGCACATTAGTAAACCTAACACAGCTGAGGACAGAATCAGAGAGCTTGAAGATATGTCAATATAAGCTCCCCCACATCAAATGCAGAGAGAAAAAGGAATGACAGGCAGAACAGAATAACCAAGAAGTGTGAGACAATTTCTACAGGTATACCCATAATAGATGCAAATATTTTAATTAATAATGACTAAGAATTTCCAAACTGACAGAAAAATATCCACCAATCTAGGTCTCAGAAAATACTGTGCAGGATAAATATTAAAAGTTCTATAACTAGGTGTATACTTTTCAAACTGCAGAAAATGAAAGAGAGAAAACTTTGACAGAAGCCAGAAAACAACAAAAAAGATCAGAATTATAATAGACTAGAGGCCCGGTGCACAAAATTCATGCATGGGGGGAGGGAGTACCCTCAGCCCAGCCTGCACCCTCTCCAATCCGGGACATCCCTCTCATAATCTGGGACCGCTGGCTCCTAACTGCTCACCTGCCTGCCTTCCTGATTGCCCCTAACTGCCCCCCCCCCTGCCAGCCTGATCACCCCTACTTGCCTCTGCCTGCCAGCCTGATCACCCCTAACTGCTCCCCTGCTGGCCTGGTCACCCCCAACTGCCCCCCCCCCGCCTGCCTGGTCACTTCTAACTGCCCCCCCACCAGCTTGGTTGCCCCTTAGTGCCCCCCTTCCAGCCTGGTTGCCTCCAACTGCCCCCCTCTGCCAACCTGGTCACCCCCAACTGCCCCCCTGCTAGCCTGGTTGCCCCTCACTGCTCCTTCTGCCAGCCTGGTCACCCCTTATTGCCCCACCCCCACCAGCCTGGTCACCCCTCACTGCCCCCCTTTGCTGGCCTGGTCACCCCTCACTGCTTACCCTGCTGGCCTGGTTGCCCCATGCAGCCTGCTGGTGAGTCATTTGGTCATCCCTCGCTAACATCCCTGCCAGCCTGGTCGCCCCACACAGCCTGCTGTTCAGTTGTTACTGTGAGGGCGTCGTGACCAATTTGCATATTACCCTTTTATTAGTATAGATTTCCCACCAGAAATTATGCAATCAAGAAGAAAGCGGGGAGGGTTAAATGTGTACAATTTTGAAAGAAAAAGCACAAACCTAGAATTTTATATGCAAAATTAGCTTCCATAATTCAATCAGGGAGAATCATAAAACATGAATAGACTGATTACAACTAATGAAATCAAGTCAGTAATTAAAAAAATATTCCCAAAAACTAAGTCTTGGACCAATGGCATTACAGGAGAATTTTGCCAAGGATTCAAAGAATCACTAACACATATCCTTCTCAAAGTATTCCAACAATTCAAGAGGAGGGAATACTCCCAGGCTCATTTTATGAAGCCAGAATTATCCAAATTCCAAAACCAGAGAAAGATTATACAAAAAAAGAAAATTATAGGCCAATATCACTGATGAATACAGATGTTGAAATACTCAAGAAAATATCAATGAAGCAAATCCATCAATATGTTAAAAAGATCACACACCATGGTCAAGTGGGATTTATTATGGGGATTCTGGTTTGATACAGTATCCACAAATCAATAAATGTGATTCACCATATAAAGAAAATGAAGGATACAAATAACATGATCATATCAATAGATGCAAAAAAAGCATTTGATAAAACCCGGAAACCATATATGATAATTATTCTCAGCAAATTGGGAATAAAGGGAACATACCTCAATGTAATAAAAGCTATATATGATAAACCTACAGTCAACATCATACTCAATGGGCAAAAACTAAAAGTGTTTCCTCTTAGACTGGGAACAAGATAGGAATGTATGCTTTTACCACTCTTATTCAACATAGTATGGAAGTCCTAGCCACAGCAATCAGACAGGAAAAAAAAAAAATAAGAGGCATCCAAATAGGAACAGAAGAAATAAAAATGACATTATTTACAGATGACATGATACTGTAAATAGAGAACACTAAAGATTCCATAAAAAAACTGATAAGTGATTTCAGTAAAGTATCCAGAAATCAGTTACATTTTTATACATCAACTAAAGGCCCGGTGCACAAATGCATGCACGGGTGGGGTCCATCAGGCTTGCCAGCATTAGGGTCAAAACGGGGCCACAGAAGGTTGGCAGGTAGGAGGGGCCATGGGAGGTTGGCCAGCCCGGGAGAGAGGCCATGGGACGTTGGCCCACCGGCCCGATTGAGGCCATTGGGGTCAGCCGACTGGGGGGAGGGGCTGCAGGAAGTTGGCTGTGGGAGCGCACTGATCACCAGGGGGCAGATCCTGCATTGAGTGTCTGCCCCACGGTGGTCAGTGTGTGTCATAGTGAACAGTCATTCAGTCATTTGGTTGTTTGGTGGCTTAGGCTTTTATAGCCTACTAGAGGCCCGGTGCACGAAATTCGTGCACGGGGGTGTGTGTCCCTCAGCCCATCCTGCACTCTCTCCAATCTGGGACCCCTCGAGGGATGTCCAACTGCCCGTTTAGGTCCAATCCCACTGGGATCGGGCTTAAACAGGCAGTCGGACATCCCTCTCACAATCCAGGACTGCTGGTGCCCAACTGCTTGCCTGCCTGCCTTCCTGATTGCCCCTAACCGCTTCTGCCTGCCAGCCTGATCACCCCCTAACCACTCCCCTGCCAGCCTGATTGATGCCTAACTGCTCCCCGCCAGCCTGTTTTCCCCTAACTGCCCTCCCCTGCAGTCCTGGTCACCCCTAACTGCCTTCCCCTGCAGGCTTTTTCCCCCTCAACTGCTCTCCCCTGCAGGCTTGGGTCCCCCCCCACAACTGCCCTCCCCTGCAGGCCTGGTAACCCCTAACTGCCCTCCCCTGCAGGACTGGGTCCCTCCCAACTGCCTTTCCCTGCAGGGCTGGTTGCCCCCAACTTCCCTCCTCTGCTGGCTTGGTCAGGTCACCCCCAACTGCCCTCCCTTGCAGGCCTGGTCCCTCCCAACTGCCCTCCCCTGCTGGCCATCTTGTGGTGGCCATCTTGTGTCCACATGGGGGCAGCCATCTTGTGTGTTGGAGTGATGGTAAATCTGCATATTACTCTTTTATTAGATAGGATAGAGGCCTATGCATGGGTGGGGGCCAGCTGGTTTGCCCTGAAGCATGTCCTGGATCAGGGTGGGCGTTCCCTTGGGGCATGGGGCAGCCTGGACGAGGGGCCTGTGGTGGTTTGCAGGCCGGCCACGCCCCCTGGTGACCCAAGCAGAGACCCTGGTATCTGGGGTTTATTTATCTTCTACAATTGAAACTTTGTAGCCTTAAGCGAGGCTTGGGCTGGCCAGGGTGTGCGGAAAGTTTGGCTTCCTCCATCGCCGGGGGCAACCCTAGCCTCCTGCTCTTTCCAGCTCCATAGCTGTTGCCATTTCTGTTTGGGTTTATGTATCGTCTATCACTGAAACTTTGTAGCCTTGAGTGGAGGTCTAGGCCAGCAAGGGCAGGCAGAAAGCTTGTCTTCCTCCATCACCGGGGAAACCCAAGCCTCCCTCCTGCTCTCTGTGGCCCTAGCCATCTTGGTTGGGTTTATTTGCATATTCGCTCCTGATTGGCTGGTGGGCATGGCTGGTGGGCGTGGCTGGTGGGTGTAGCGGAGTGATGGTTAATTTACATATTACTCTTTTATTAGATAGGATGCTAGAAGCCTGGTGCATGAAATTTGTGCACTTGGGAGTGGGGCGGTCCATTAGCTCAGCCTGTGCCCTTTCGCAGTCCAGGAGGAGCAGGCTTAAGCCATCAGTCAGGCATCCTTAGTGCTGCTGCAGAGGCAGGATAGGCTCCCACAACCACCACTGTGCTCACCAGCCATGAGCCGGGCTTCTGGCTGAGTAGCGCTCACCCAGTGGGAGCGCATTGACCACCAGGGGCAGCTCCTGCATTGAGCGTCTGCCCCCTGGTGGTCAGTGCACATCATAGCGACCAGTTGTTCCACCTTTGGTCGATTTGCATATTAGCCTTTTATTATATCTAATATATATATAAAAACCTAATATGCAAATAGACCTAATGGCAGAACAACAAAACAAATGAAGAAACGAATAGCTGGTTGCTATGACGTGTGCTGACCACCAGGGGGCGTGTGCAGAACATGGATGGCATAAGTGGCAGGCAGCAGACACAGAACACAGTGGGCATTGGCTGCAGCGCGATGGTGGAGCAGGTGAGTGGGGGTGCCAGATCAAGGTGGGGTGCTGGTTGCTGTCTTTGGGACAAGCCTCTTGTAGTTACTAAAAATTCTTCACTCCCGCATGCCACAGTCCCACCAGGTGCTCACACCTGCTGCTAGTGCCAGCCCCGCTCACACCCGCTATCAGAGCTTGGCGCTGGTTCTGAGTGCGTGGCACTGTCAGTGGGTGAGAGTGGTGGCTGCCGGCCCTGATTGCCCCTGAGGGCTTCTCCACCTCCCTCTGCTCCTGAGTGGTGATCAGGGCAGCAGCTGCTGCTTGCACCTAATGACAGCACCGGCCTCAATCACTCTGTGCTGTCAGTAGATGCAAGCAGGGCTGGAGCTGGTAGTGCATGGGAACAGTGGCGGCACCAGTAGCAGGGCTGCGGGCAAACAGGGGACCAGGGGCTACAGCAGGAGGGGCCGGGCGGGGGCGTGTAGGATGGGCTGAGACTGCCCCTGTGCCCACTGCAGCCTCATGGCCCACAGTTCCTTTCAAGGTGCATGAATTTGTGCACTGGGTCCCTAGTCCTATCTAATAAAAGAGTAATATGCAAATTGACCATAAATCTGCTACATGCACAAGCCACACCCACAAGCCAATCAGGAGCGAATATGCAAATAAAACCAACCAAGATGGCTATGGCCACAGAGAGCAGGAGGGAGGCTGGGTTTCCCCGGCAATGGAGGAAGCCAAACTTTCCGCCTGCCCTTGCCAGCCCAGGCCTCCACTGCAGGCTACAAAGTTTCAATTATAGAAGATAAATAAATCCCAACAGAAATGGTGGCAGCCATGGAGCTGGAGAGAGCAGGATGTCAGGGTTGCCCCCGGCGATAGAGGAAGCCAAGCTTCTGCAGCCCTGGCCTGCCTTGGCCTCTGCTTAAGGCTACAAAGTTTCAATTATAGAAGATAAATAAATCCTAACAGAAATGGCTACCTCCACGGAGTGAGCAGAAGGCTTGGCTCCACTCCAGGCTACAAAGTTTCAATCGTAGAAGATAAATAAATCCCAGATACCAGGGCCTCTGCTTGGGTCTCTGGGGGGTGTGGCCAGCCTGCAAACCACCACAGGCCCCTGGCCCAGGCCGCCCCACGCCCCCAGGGAACCCCCACCCTGATCTGGGACACCCTTTAGGGCAAACCAGCTGGCCCCCACCTGTGCACCACACCTCTATCCTATCTAATAAAAGAGTAATATGCAGATTTACAATCACTCCAACACACAAGATGGCTGCCCCCATGTGGTCAAAGATCCTGCCCCCATGTGGACACAAGATGGCCACCACAAGATGGCCAGCAGGGGAGGGCAGTTGGGAGGGACCAGGCCTGCAAGAGAGGGCAGTTGTGGGCAATCAGGCCAGCAAGGGAGGGAAGTTGGGGGGGACCCAGGCCTGCAAGGAAGAGCAGTTGGGGGGTACCAGGTTTGCAGGGGAGGGCAGTTCGGGGCAAACAGGCTGGCAGGAGAGCAGTTAGGCATCAATCAGGCTGGCAGGGGAGTGGTTAGGGGGTGATCAGGCTGGCAGGGGAGTGGTTAGGGGGTGATCAGGCTGGCAGGCAGAAGCGGTTAGGGGCAATCAGGAAGGCATTCAGGCAAGCAGTTGGGCACCAGCAGTCCTGGATTGTTAGAGGGATGTCTGACTGCTTGTTTAGGCAGTTGGACATCTCTTGTGGTGTCTCAGATTGGAGAGGGTGCAGGCTGGAATGAGGGACACCCCCCCCCCCCATGCATGAATTTCGTGCACTGGGCCTCTAGTAGGATAATAAAAGGCTAATATGCAAATAGACTGAAAGGTGGAAAAACTGAAGAAGCGGTCACTATGATGTGTGTTGACCACCAAGGGGTGGGTGCTGAACATGGTGGGTGTCGGGATGGTGGAGCAGGTGAGTGGGGGTGCCAGACCAAGGTGGAGCTCTTGTTGCTGTTATCAGGGCAAGCCGCTGGTGGTTAATAAAAATTCTTTGCTTTTGTGTGCCGCGGTCCTGCCCGTTGCTCGCACCTGCTGCCGGTGCCAGCCCCACTCGCACCTGCAGCTGACACTGGAGCCGCTGCTTGCACCTGCTGCCAGTGCCCAGCACCAGCCCTGATTGCTCAGTGACATCAGCAGGTGCAAGCAGAGGCTGCTGGCCCCATTGCCCTTCAGGTCTTCTCCACCTCCCCCTGCTCCTGAGGGGTGATTGGAGCCAGCAGCCACCTCTCACACCTGCTCCTGGCACCGGAACCACTGCTCACACCCACTTCCAGTGCCGGCCCCACTCGCACCTGCAGCTGGCACTGGAGCTGCCGCTTGCACCTGCTGCTGGCGCCCGGCACCAGTCCCGATTGCTCAGTGCTGTCAGAGGGTGCGAGAGGGGCCGGCACCATCAGTACATGGGAGCGAAAGTGGTGGGAGTGGGGTTGCTGGCAGACAGGGGACCGGGGGCCATGTCAGGAGGGGCCGGGAGGGGCACAAAGGATGGGCCAATAAACGCCCCTGAGCCCACCACAGCCTCACAGCCCACAGTTCCTTTTGAGGTACAGGAATTCATGCACTGGGTCCCTAGTCTAAAATAATCTATAATAATAAAAGTGTAATATGCTAATTAGACCAGACAGCCAAATGACCTTCTGGACGTCCTTCTGGATGACCTTCCGGAAGAAGCTGGGGCTGTGAGGGCCTAGGGAAGCCATCGCAGCTGCAAGAGCCAAGCCCCTTGCACAAATTTTGTGCATTGGGCTTCTCCTATATAGATAGTGAACTATCAGAAAGGGAAACTCAGAAAACAATTTTATTTACAATTGCAACAACAAAAATTAAAGTAAGTAGGAATATATTTAACAGAGGAGGTAAAAGTCCCTTGCTCAGAAAATTATAAGACTCTGAAGAAAGAAATTGGAGAAGATACAAATAAGTGGAAGCATATACCATGTTTACGGATAGGAAGAATTAACATCATTAAAATGTTCATACAACCCAAAGCAATTTAAAGATTCAATGCAGTTCCTATCAAGACACCAATGGCATGTTTCAGAGAACTAGAACAAATAATCCAAAACTTTACATAAAATCACAAAAGACCCTGAATATTCACAGCAATCTTGAGAAAGAAGAACAAAGTTGAAGGGATCAAACTATACTACAATGCCATAGTAATCAAAATAGTATGGTACTGGCATAAGAACAGATATATAGATCAATGGAACAGAACAGGGAGCCCAGAAATAAGCCCATAACTTTATGATCAATTCATATGTGACAAAGGAGGCAGAAATATACCATGGGGTAAAGACAATCTATTTAATAAAAGGCATTGGGAAAATTGGACCTTTATGTGTAAAAAAATGAAATTAGACCACCTTTTTCATCAGGCACAAAAATAAACTTGACATGGATTAAAGACATAAATATATAAGATTTGAAAGCATAATACTCTTAGAAGAAAATATAGGCAGTAAAATCTCTGACATTCCTTGTAACATAACTTTTTTCTGTTATGTCTCCTCAGGCAATGGAAACAAAAGGAAAAATAAACAAATAGAACTACATCCAACAAAAAAGGTTTTGCACAGTAAACAAAACGACAAAACAACACACTGAATAGGAAAACATATTTGCCAGTGATATATCTAATAAGGGTTTAATTAACAAAATTTATAAATTACTTTTATAATTTCAAAAATTATCTATCTATACTAATAAAAGGGTAATATGCTAATTAGACTGGGAGACCTTCTGGATGTCCTTTCAGACAAAGCCATGGTGTTGGGGCCAAGGCAGAGGCGGTTAGGGGTGATCAGACCATGACTAGAGGCAGTTGGGGGTAATCAGGCAGTTGGGAGTGAGCAGGCTGGCATGGGGGTCCAGTTGGGGGCAAGCAGGCTGGCGGGGGGGCAGTTGGAGGCGAACCGGCCGGCGGGCAGAGTGGTTGGGGTGATCAGGCAGGGAGGCAGGTGAGCAGTTAGGAGTCAATGGTCCTGGATTGCAAAAAGGATGTCTGACTGCCGGTTTAGGCCCGATCCATCAGCAGTCGGACATCCTCCGAGGGGTCCCAGATTGGAGAGGGTGCAGGCCAGGCTGAGGGACACACCCCCATGCACGAATTTCATGCACTGGGCCACTAGTACATATATTAAAAAACTAAGCAATCACCCTACTATAAGAACAGCCAGTATGTGTGATATGCACTGACCGCCAGGGGGCAGATGCTCAACTCAGGAGCTGCCGAGCTGCCTTGACTTGGCAGTGGCAGTTCTCGGGTGATGCACCCCACAACCAGAGAGGATGGAGCTCTCTCACTCCAGGACTGCTCGCGGGATGTCGGAGAGTTGGTTTCGGCCCTATCCCCACAGGCCAGGCCGAGGGACCCCACCTGCTGAAGGGACCCCACTCACTCCGCAGACACCCTTCGAGCCACGATGTTGTCTCAGGTGTGGCCAGCTGGGTAGGGGCTATGGGAGGCTGACTCCAGGGCATGTCTGGCCCATCTTGCCCAGTCCCGCCCCACCAGCCACCTTCTCATTAATTTTCTTTCAATGTGCACAAATCATGCACCAGGTCACTAGTATAATGTAACCAAAAAACACAAGCAATCCAATTAATAAATGGACAAAGGATCTGAACAGATACTCTCCAAAGAGGAATACCAGTACAAATGGCCAATAGACATATGAAAAGATGTCACTAATTATCAGAGAAATGCAAATTGAAACCACAATGTGAAAAATAGAACCAAGATGGTGGCATAGGTAAATGCTGAAACTCGCCACCTCCCACAACCACATCAAAATTATAGCTAAAATATAGAAAAACCGCCCTAATCGGTTTGGCTCAGTGGATAGAGCGTTGGCCTGTGGACTGAAGGGTTCCAGGTTCGATTCCAGTCAAGGGCATATACCTTGGTTGCAGGCACATACTTAGTGGGGAGTGTGCAGGAGGCAGCTGATCGATGTATCTCTCTCATCGATGTTTCTAACTCTATCCCTCTCCCTTCCTCTCTGTAAAAAAATCAATAAAATGTATTTTTAAAAAAAGAAAAACGATAATTCAGAACCACTTGAAATCTGGCTGAATGGAGTCCTACAACTAGAGAAATAAAGAGAAAGCACCCTGAGACTGGCAGGAGGGGTGACAGTGTGGAACAGGCTGGTCCAACACCCATGTGTGGCATTTTTTTTTTTTAATTGGGAGGGATACCTCCAAGTCCTCCTGTGAGAAGAAGGGGGTCCCAGCCCCACACCAGACCCTTAGCCCAGAGTTCCAGAGCTTGGAAGAGAAGTCCCCATAACTTCAGGTTGGGGATTATGGCTGAATGACATAGAGGCTGCTGGAATTCTAGGTGTTGCTCTTAAAGGGCCCACACATGAACTTCCATGGTCCCACATCCTCTGAGCTCCAGCACTAGGAAGCAGCTTTGAGGGAATCCAGGGACATATGGGGAGGAATTGGACTGTTTGGCTTTAGGGCAGGAACTCGGAGCAGCTTTCTCTCAGACAGGGGTACTCACAGGTGTCATTGCTCCTGTGCTAGGACCTCCCCATCCCAGAGCTGACTGGCAGACATATCTGAGTTTCCATCAACATGGCCCACACTGTGTACTCTGCCCTGGTTAATTCCCTGAGGCTCTGCCCCATCCAATTTGCAGCCCCACCCAAGCTGTTTGCAGAGGCTTTTCCATATGAATGGGCTGTCCTGGTTCAGGCTGCAGACATTGCTAAAATCTCTCAAACAAGCAGAAGCTAGCAACAGCCTGCCTAAAACTTATCAATAAAGAGGCCCAAGACCTAGAACTAGCACAAGCCTGCCTTAATCACAGCTGGGCCTCGCCTGGACATTTCCTAGCCCAATACAAGTAGCAGATATCTTCAGCTCTCTCTGTAGCTCCTGACAGGTAGCCTCAGGTAGTGGATGACTTTGCACTTCCCTGGAGGCCCAAGAGCCAGTGCATCCAGTGGACAGTTTCAGTTCACACCAGTTTACAACTCTGCACATCCACAAGCAACACACTCAAGGAGCTGACTCAGTGAGCACCAAAGCCCCACTGAAACAAGTCCTGTTCCATAGGGGTGTCTCCTGCACAGAAGCTCTTCTACTGTAGACATAGCTGGTCCACACAGCTAATTGGCCTGGGGGTCAATTCCTCTCTGTGACACCAATAGCCATCAAGGCTCAACTACAATAAGATTGTGAACACAGCCCACACCATGGCACACTTAGAGTGCCAAGCACAAGTGACTGGGGAGGCTGAGCCAATTGGTCCTACAGGACACCTACTACACAAGTTCTCTCTACCAATTCCAGGAGACATAGTAGCTCTACCTAATACATAGAAACAAACAAAGGGAAGCAGCTAAAATGCAGAGACAAAGAAACATGTCACAAATGAAAGAAACGAAAGCAAGCAAACTACTAGATACAAAGTTAAAAAATATGGATATAATGTTATTCAAGGATTTTAAAATATGTATTTTTAATTGATTTCAGAGAGAAAGAGAGAGGGAGAGAGAGATGGAAGCATCAATGATGAGAGAGAATCATTGATCAGCTGCCTCCTGCATGCCCCACAATGGAGATCGAGCCCACAACCAGGGCATGTGCCCTTAAATGGAATGAAACTCAGGACCTTTCAATCTACAGGCCAACACTCTATCCACTAAGCCAAATCAGCTAAGGCAGGTTACTCAAGGATCTTAATGAGAGCTTCAAGGAACTTAAGGAGAGCTTAAAGGGAATTAATGAGAACTTCAAGGGACTTAGTGAGACTTTCAAGGATCTTAATAAGAATGTCAAAGACAAAAAAATTCAGTCAGAAATTAAGCATACATTAACTGAAATATAGAATAATTTATTGGGAATCAACAGTAGAGGATGGGATTTTGAAAATCAAATCAATGATTTGGAATATGAGGAAGCATAAAACATCCAATCAGAAGAGCAAAAAGAAAAAAGAACACAAAAATATGAAGATAGTATAAGGAACCCCTGAACAACTTCAAACATACCAACATTCACATTATAGGGATGCCAGAAGGAGAAGAGAGAGATCAAGATATTGAAATATTATTTGAAGAAATAATGACAGAAAACGTCCCCTACCTGGTGAAAGAAATGGACTTACAAAGACCAGGAAGTGCAGAGAGTCCCAAACAAGAGGAACCCAAAGTGCCCCACATCAAAACACATCATAATTAAAATGTCAAGGGTTAAAGACAATGAGAGAATCTTAAAAGCAGCAAGAGAAAAGCAGTTAGTTACCTACAAGGAAGCACCCATATGACTATCAGCTGATTTCTCAACAGAAACTTTGCAGGCCAGAAGGGAGTGGCAAGACATATTCAAAGTGTTGAATAGCAAGGACCTACAACCAAGATTACTCTATCCAGCAAAGCTATAATTTAGAACTGAAGGTCAGATAAAGAGCTTCACAGACAGAAAAAAGCTAAAGGAGTTCATCACCACCAAACCAATATTCTATGAAATGTTAAAGTGTATTCTTTAAGAAGAGGAAAAATAAGAAGAAAAAGATTAAAAAATATGAACAATAAATACATATCTATCAACAATTGAGTCTAAAAATTAAAATAAATGAATGAGAAATCCAGTGAACAAAATAAACCAATGGATAGCATAGAATCAGAGGCATGGAAACATGGAACAGAGTTATGAATCTCAGAGGGAAGGGGTGAGTTGCATGCAGGAAGAGATTAACCAAAGATCTTATATGCATACTAGTGTCCCGGTGCATGTTTTCATGCACATTGTAAGGAAATTAATTAGAAGAAATATTTTAATATTCCTATTAGTGTCTTGCTAATGAAAAAAAAAAAATAGGATTCTATCAAGTCTCCTATCCACCTACTCCAGGACTTCTGTGAGGATCAAATGAAATGAGGCATGGGAAAACACTTCACAAACATTTGGTTAAACTGTAAAACTTTTGCACCTGGCTATAAAGCAAGTTGGGTTCCTGGGTTGAATGAAGAAACTCCAAGGATGCTAGTCGCTAGGGAGAGGAAGCTGGGCATTGCTACATGACACCATTACCCTGTACCCACAGCCACCATTTCCAGGCTGGGCTGGGCTTAGGGCCACATTTTGTACCATGGGGTCTTGGCAGAGTTGGCTGTGATTTGGTGGGGTATCATTCTGGGTGGTGGTGGGGCCTGTGTCCCACTTAGGGGAATCTAAGTGTTGATTTGCTGGTGCTAGGTCTGTGTTGCCGTTTATTTTAAATGGTATACTAGAGGCCTGGTGCACAAACTTTGTGCACCGGGGGGGTGAGGCCCTCAGCCTGTCCTGCACCCTCTCCAATCTGGAACCCCTCGGGGGATGTCTGATTGTCGGTTTGGGCCCGATCCCATGACATCCCTCTCACAATCTGGGACCGCTGGCTCCTAACTGCTCATCTGCCTCCCTGCCTGATCGGCCCTAACCACTCTGCCTGATGGCTTGATCACCCCCAATTGCCCTCCCCACCAGCCTGCTTGCCCCAATTACCCCCCCTGCAAGCCTGCTTGTCCCCAACTGCCCCCCCTGCCGGCCTGCTTGCCCCCAAATGCCCCCCCTTGCCAGCCTGCTAACACCTAACCAGCTCTGCCTCCACCCCGCCACCATGGCTTTGTCTGGAAGGACGTCTGGAAGGTCTCCCAGAAGGCTCTCGGTCTAATTAGCATATAGACATACATTACCTATGTACACAGACAATAGGGTGGTGAAGGCCTTGGGTGGGGTGGGAACTGTGTTGAGGGGGGCAATATCAGTAAAAAGGGGAACATCTGTAATACTCCCAACAATAAAGATTTTTAAAAAATGCAATGATATATCACCTCACACCTATTAGATTGGCTTTCATTAATACATCAACAAACAACAGTTTTGACAAGGATGTGAGAAAAGGGAACCCTCACTCACTGTGGGTGGAAATGCAGATTGATGCAGCCACTTTGGAAAACAGTATGGGGTTTCCTCAGAAAATTAAAATTGGAACTGCTTCATGACCCAGTAGTTACTATTTTGGGAATATATCCAAAGAAACCTGAAATATTAACTGAAAAGAATATATACACACCTATGTTTACTGCAGCATTATTTATGATAGCCAAAATTTGGAAGTAGCCCAAGGGCCCATCAGGAGATGAGTGGATCAAAAAGCTGTGGCACATTTACACAATGGAATACTACTGGGCTATAAAAATGAAGGACAGCTTACCTTATGCGACAGCATGGATGGAACTGGAGAGCACTATGCTAGTGAAATAAGCCAGTCAGAGAAAGAAAAATATCATATGATTTCACTTATTTGTGGGATATAATGAACAAAATAAACAAACAAATGAAATAGAAACAGACTCATAGATACAAAAAACAGACTGACAGAAGGGATGAGAATTTGGGTTGTTTTGTGAAAAAGGCAAAGGAATTATGTGAAAAAAAAAACACACCACAAAACACACAACCTCACAGACACAAACAGAATGGTGATAATATGTGGGAAAGGGGGGTTGGAGGACATAGAAGAGTGTAAAGGGAGGATAAATGTTGATGGTAGGAGACTTCAGTTTGGGTGGTGAACACACAATACAGTATACATATGATCGATTATGTAATTGTAGACTTCAAGCCTATGTCATTGTAGACCCTGGCCAGCTTTCTCAGTGTTAGAGCATTGTCCTGAGCTCAGTGATTGGAGCATTGTCCTAATAAGCTAGATTTTGGGTTTGATCCCCTGTGAGGGCACACAGAAGAATCAACCAATGAATGCATAAAGTGCAACAACAAACCGTGTTTCCTTCTCTCTGCATCTTTCTCTCTCCCTTCTTCTCTCTCTAAAATCAATAAAAAAGAAAACCATATAATTTTATTAACCAATGTCACCCCAATAAACTCAATAAATATTTAAAATAAGTTTTAATTAAAATATGCAAAATATTGTTTCATTAAAATACGTATGATTTTTTAAAATTATGTGGAAAAGGGGAATGAGAATAGGTATGAGAGACACAAGACTGAAATCATTTTAATTGTTGAAATTAATTGCTGGGTGATGAGAACATGAGGATTCATTTATGTTGTTTCATTTGTTATTGCACATATTTCAATTTTTAAATTTTCTTTACTGATTAAGGTATTACATATGTGTCCTTATCCCTCCCTTGCCCCCCATCCCCGCTCATGCCCTCACCCCCCTAGGGTCTGTGTCCATTGGTTATGCTTATATGCATGCACAGAAGTCCTTTGGTTGATCTCTCCCCCTTACCACCACTCTCCCCTACCTTCCCTCTGGATCTGTTTTTGTTCATCAGTTTATGTTGTTCATTATATTCCTCAAATGAGTGAGATCATGTGATATATATCTTTCTCTGACTGGCTTATTTCGCTTAACATAATGGTCTCCAGGTCCATCCATGCCATTTCAAATGGTAGGAGTTCCTTCCTTTTTACAGCAGCATAGTATTCCATTGTGTAGATGTACCACCGTTTTTTAATCCACTCATCTGCTGATGGGCACTTATGTGCTGCTCTGAACATAGGGGTGCATATATCCTTTCTGATTGGTGTTTCTCATATTTCAATATTTATCTTTAAAATGTTCATAAACAACAACACATTCTATAGGGTTGAGGAAACCACAAAGATTACATTTTGTATGATTTCATTGGCATGAAGTATAAAGAAAACATGGGTAATAGAAGGTATCTTTGGAGACAGAAATGTGGAGGGTGCATGGGGGGCTTCCAGGGTGTTGGCAGTGCTCTTTGTCCTCATATGGATGGCCCTCCCACTTTGTGAAAACTCACTGAGCTCTCTATTTATGATCTGTGATGTTTCTATATTAATCTTTAATGGAAAGCTAAACTTAATTTTTAAGGAATCCTGTTCCTATGTTAAACATCCCAAGCATCATATAGAAAAGGAGGGCCTCTATTTGTTCACATGTGTAAGCAATACCAAATACACACATCCCCCCAAAAAGGAAATGAACTAAAGAGGATTGTGATTGTCAAGTTCTTCAGAGGAGCTGAACCTCTGAAACAAAATTAGTTTATTCATAAGGTGAGATGAGTAATGATATTAATATAACACAGATTATTCAGATTTAATTTAGTGGGTGTGAATCCTTAGCTTATAAGGGTCATAGACTATCTTAAACTATATTACTAATTCTTAGTAAATAATAATAATATTTCTTAAAATAATAAGCAGCAACAACAACAAAAATAGCTTAAGTGAGCTCTCTAAACTCATGAAAGGATACTGGATATATCACACATGGAAAGGAGAATTATGTGTAATTTTATGTATCTCAGAAATAAAAATAGGGATAGAAGTATGAGAGAATGAAGTTGCAATGCATGCATATCTACTTATCTCACATGAGCAGTATTTATTTTGAAATGGATTTTTATTGTGGGAGATTATGTAAACAAAAGTCGTGATATTGTCTGACCTCTCAGAAGGTATGTCTTAACTAAGTTGTTTTCCTGTAATAATGTATGCATCTCAGAGAAACCAACACCTTCACACTTGCTTGTATATCTGTAAGGATGTCTCCTAGCTTCACACTCCTGGGAAAGTCCTACTCATCCTTCAGATCTCAGTCCAAACACCCTCTTCAGTCTCTTCCTGGACCATGCTATTACCAGGAAGCCCTAGGACTATCTGCGGTTAGAGCAATCTTCATGTGGATCTGAGCCATCTTTGACACTTCTGTTCCCCTTCATGAAACCAGGGATTTTGCCTTCTTCTTCAGTGGTAGTAGAAAAGCATATGAGCTTGGTCATAGTTCTGCAGCATTTTTTATTACTAACTGTGAACATAGGCAAGTTACTTGAGCTTTCTAGACCTCAATTGTACCTTTTTTATAGGGTAACTATGAGGCTTAGATAAGATGTGTTGTGTCCAGTGCTACGCATGGCACATGGTTGGTATTTAATTAGCAGAATCATATCATGGTCCGTGGGGTTTCAGGGGTCATGCATCAGGTCACCTCATGCTCACCATGCACCTGGCCCACAAAAATGCCTGTTGAATACACAGGTGAGTTCTTAAATGAGTGGACTTTGCATTGCTTCTGGAACAATTGGCTTCAGTCTTTGGGTGGAGAATTTCCACATAGAAAAAATGATTCTATTACTTTAAGTTTGTTTATCCCAACACCAAATATCTATTTGTTTTATAAGAGAATTTATAAGACTTCCATTATATTTGTGGAAGTCTCGTTCTATTCATAAAATGCTTGCTAATAAACACAAGGTGTTAGCAAATGCCTGCCGTATCCCAAACTATATAACTAAAATATACTAAACCATTAGCTCAAATTTCAAACTTTATACACATACTAGAGGCCCAGTGAATGAAAATTCATGCACTGGAGGGGGGGTCCCTCAGCCTGGCCTGCCCCTCTCACAGTCTGGGAGCCCTCAGGTGTGGGAGGTGACCGGTGATCAGGGAAAGGCGATGCCCCCATCACACCTCTGCTGCTGCCACTGCCGGCAGCACAAGCCTCGGCTGGCCCTGGTTACCTGAGCCTCAGGCGGCCCTGGATAGCTGGGCAGCTGACATCCGAAGCTTGCCTGTGCCTCAAGTCAGCCCTGGGTCGCTGGGGGGCTGAGGGGACTGGGGGACTCCAGAGGCAGGCACACGGAGCGGCCATACACGTCTGGGGGCGGGCATGGCAGTGCTGTGCGCCTGCCACCCCGGGCGGGGGGTGGTGCTGAGGAGACTGGGTGCTGCCATCTTTGAGGGTGTGGCAGTCAATTAGCATATTCCCTCTTTATTAGATAGGATAATTATCTACTCTTTCCAACAAAAGCTTAGTTATAGCTGAGATTGTCAAAAGGAGATTGTCCAGTAAAAAATGATATGCAACAAAGTGGTTATTTTACTAGAGGGTAAGGTGGAATGTGTGTGTGGGGGCGTAATTTTTGATAACAGGTTGATTAATATGTATTTCTTTTTCTAGCACAAATATACTGAATTTCAATATACTGAAACTGTGTGACACCAGAAGATTATCCATAAAACAGAATCCCCATCTGCATTACTTTGCTTTTTTTTTTTTTTTGAAGATCAAATCTCATAGACAAAGTAGACCAAAGTATCTTTTTTATCTTTCTACTAGGCACACTCATCACAGACACAATAAAAAAAGATGAGTTAAGAGGCAGCTGACTAAACCCACCACTTTTACCAACAAAAGATCCATTGAACATTTCCATAACTGTGGTGTCATTTGGAGATTTAACTTAACAAGAAATATCAATTCCTATGTACTGAAGTGAAACTAGCTTTGCCAAAGGGCCAGCTTGCAGAAAAGTTGGCATTTTTAAATGAAAATATATTATAATACTAGCATCTTTCTACTCACTCCTCCCACAAATTACTTATTCAGGCAGCTTGTGAATTGGATTTTCAACTACTGTTGTGTCTTACACAGTACAAAAAAGAGAATGCCTGGTGGACTTTACTGGTTAATTATAAACACATGATGTCAGGTCTCACATAATATGCTATAGTTGGGTTTTCTATTGCTCAGCTTTTACAAATATTAGCTGTGCGCTTTCTCTGAGCATTTAGAAATCTCTAAAAAAGTAACATTGCTGGGTACCCTTAGGTATCCGGATTGTCCAGTAGACAATCTTTTAGATATAATTTTGGACATCAATGAAGTTAGAGGGCTTTTGAGCATGACTCCCAAAATCAAGTTTGAATCATCTCCAAGAAGCAAATATGATCCCTTGAAGTACTGTGAATACAGGTTAATTTTAAATGACAGGAATAAAGCAAAATTTTCTTTACTTTTTTCCTCCTTTAATGTTTAGTTAATGGGATGTGAATATAAAGGATGATTAGAAACATCTCAAAATACATTCTAAATGCACAATTTTCTGGTTTTCTTAATTATTTTTGCACATTTTTTTCTTGTTAAACTGACACCCCAACATGGTGATAGAAAAGCTAGTGGTCAGCTCCTGCCAGCCATAAATCAACATTTTTTGGCACAATGAGTTTTCATTTATCTCTGGTATGCAGCACTTAAGGATTGATGAGGTGTAACTGTACTTTTAAGGACAGATTTTCATGTGAATACAAGCACTGGCATCTAAACAAGGAAAATCATTAATCTGAATCTAAACTTTCAATTATCCATTCAGAGTTTTACTTTTCTATGTTCGTCTTTTTCCTTTTCTTTCCTCAAGGTCATTTTCTGCCATTTCCAAGGGCATTTTAAGTTTTACCAGGGGTCTTTTGTTGCCTGTTAGATGAAGGCCTAAATGATTATTTTTCAATTTGGAAATGAAAGTTAGATGAACCTTGACATACCATTCAGGGCATGATTTATATCACTAAGATTTATCTACTTTAGAAACTAAATAGTTAACCTAATCAGCTCAATTTATTGCTAATTTGGAAAAGCTTCCCCCCACCCCCTAAGTGCATTGTCACTTTTCTAAATTCACTGCTTATGACCCAAGCCTTTTATTCATTGCACTATTACCAACAGCTAATCCCTCTCACTTATTGATAATTGGACAAATCTGAACAACATGCCAACTCCCAAAGACGGCATGCCCCCGAGGGTTCTATTCAGTCATTTTCCCCAAACCACACTGCTTTCCAAGTTTGGTTCTTTTGTGGCATATCAATGGGAAACAAGTGAGAGATTTTCTCACTGCTTAGGAATTTCGCCAGTTCTAATCTGCTTATTGCACATTCTTTCTGAGAATAACATTCACAGTTTTATAGTTCACAGACCTTTCTTTTCTTATACTTCCATGAGTTATCTGCAACTCCTGTTTATTGAAATAGTGATTTTAGTATCTGTATTTAAACTACAGTTGTACAATAAACATTTCTTTCAGAACTTGTTTTGTCACACCAATGTAAATTTAAAGAGAGATGCCCTGTGTCTGGGGTTCATGCAGATTTATCACAGGATTAAGCTACAGGTGCTACTTTTTATCTGCTTAATTAGTTCTTGAAATCATGAAGCCTAGGACTTGATGTCCTGGAGAAATCAGCGCAGTGCTTCCTTAAGGGAGTAGCTTATTAAATTTTAAACTGTATTACAACATCTATGCAGGTTTAGGTAGTAATTTCTATGCTTAAGTGTAACAAACATATTTAATGGCATCTGGGTGCATGAAACAGGCCTCTGGGGCACATGCTAGGAAGCAAGGACAAAGACTTTGGCAACTGAATTACAGAATGAAATTAAATGCTTACAATAGAGTGGCATTCAGAGATGCTCACAGAAAGGGTACAATGCAGTCCACACATGCAGGGCTTGAATTTATGCCCTTTTATGATTCAATGGGGGAGTGTTAGCTGCCTTTCAGCACCTCCACAGGACCATCCAAAGAGGAGAGCCCAACAGGAACACACAGACCGCTGGCCCTTGGTCCCCTCACATGGTCCTCTCCGTTTCTCACCCTAACAGGAATATGTTTACCGACAGCCATTACTTCACATGTCATTTTCCCCAGAAGTCTGATATGAAAACACAGATGGGGCCATGCATTTTATTAAATATAATCCCTTATGTTTAGAAGGATTTGGAAAGTGGCCCATATATATGAGTTCAAATGACACTCAAAGTTAGGAAATTTAAGGAAGATAATTGACTCAAGACACAGGAAGGAAATAAGTGGAATACAGAACAGGAAAAGAAGCCTGAAAACACATGAGGGAAATGGTGTTAAAGTGAAGGTTGTGCTGCTCCACTTGAAGTTTTAAATACCTCTCCAGATTGACTTCGTAAATCTTTAAAACAAGTTAGTTGTACAAAGTTTTCTTTCAGATTGCTTACACTGTACAGTTGGAGAGTTGCCTTATTAAGTAGCTTAACCATTCCAGGTGTCAATGTCTTAATTCATTCACTCATTTACTCATCCATCAAATACATGCTGTCCTTTGCTCTGTACTGGACATAAGGGAGTAAGGTCTTCCTATGGAAAACATTTATTTCACAAGATGTGGCAAAGCCATGGTGTGTTTTCATCAATGAGAGACTCTAGTAGTGAGAGGAGGGGACCTCTCTCAGTGAGGGAGTCATCTACATATTAGGGCTCCACCAAGAAGACCAGAGAGCATCATCGGATCTCTGACATTTCTCCCCTGGGTTCTTTCAGCAAATCAAGTCTTAATGCCTACATCATCCATCATATGTAATAAATAATTTTCCCTCCCATTCCTTTAGATGTTATTAGGTATGTGCCTCGGGAGTCTTGAGAAAATGACCTAAAATTAATTTTGTGTTCTATGGTATGGATGAGGAACTCCAGGTGTGAAACGACATAGGCTCCAATGTGCCCACTGTCCAAGTGGGGTTTTGTTACTTGTTTTGGGGATAAAAACAGATAGACAGATAACAAAAAACTGAATGTAAGATTGTTTTGGTTTTGCTTATTTGGTTTATGTACCAGAAATAATCAAACTATGTTGCTTTGCTATGGGGTTTATTATTTCCCGAGCGCCTTCTCTCTCCTGACAGACCTGTACTTCACACTTGCCTTGAATTGTGTTAGAAGCCAACCTTTATGGATGGTCTCTGGCTTGCAGTGAGGTTCTGCCAAAGGGAGACACCAGTTAGACTGGAGGGGTGGAGGCAGAGCCTGGCCCTGGAGTGGTTGGGAGCAGCCTCCTGCACCAGCTCCTACAGTGTGAGCCTCTTTCTTTTCCTGGCCCCGGAGGGGAGAGAGCAGATCAAGGGCAGCAAATCCATCCTTCGTTCCCTGGATCCCACCTACACTTCATATACTCTCCTCATCTCAGCTACCTCTGAGGAATCCTCTTTACTTCAGGACCCTGCTGATTCAGGTCAGTAAGAGAATACTAAGTGCTGATGTCCCTGATACTTTTGTGGCACTTTCCAGTTGAGTTTTCATGTATTTGGGAGAATGTGTTCTTTAGATAGGTTTGAGAATAGTTGTCTTTTGACTCTAAGCTATCCTAAATTATTGTACCATTTGTCTAAAACAAAAATTGTTTAAAAAATCAGTATTTATCCTAGAGTTATTTTAATTACACAGGAAACTACTTCTTTTTCATATTTCATGTAGCAAAGTATTTTTAAAACATATTTTTATTTATTTTAGAGAGGAAGGGAGAGAGATAGAAACATTAATGATGAGAGAGAATCATTGATTGGCTGCCTCCTGCATGGCCCCCTCTGGGGATCAAGCCCATACCTGGGGATGTGCCCTGACGTGGAACCAAACCATGACCCTCCTGGTTTATAGGTTGACATTTGACCACTGAGCAAAACTGGCTAGGCAATAGCAGAGTATTCTTAACTTAACATTTTGTTAACTGGTGGACATGTCCTAATGTTTTGTTTCAGGGCTCTTGTCTCTCCTTCATGATGAATCCACTTGTTTGCATCTCATTTAAAGAACCTGTGCAGCTCAGCTGGTGTGGCTCAGTGGTTGAGTGTACCAAGAGGTCGCCTGTTGGATTCCGGGTCAGGGCACATGCCCAGGTTGCGGGCTCGATCCCCAGCAAGGGGCATGCAATAGGCAGTGATCCACGTTGATGTTTCTCATTGATGTTTCCATTTCTCTCTCCCTCACCCTTCCTCTTTCTCTGAAAACAAAACAAAACAAAACAAAAAAACAATTAAAAAACCCTGTGCATTTCAGATCTCATGCCAGCAGAATCTCTCTTGAGACGGCAGAATGGCATTGCTCTTCTAATTTTTCATCATATTAATATTATTGGCATGTTAATGCTGAATAGTTACCCCAAAAGAAAACAGGAAAATACTAATCATCAGTTTACATATTCTCTATTCAGTAATCATCAAATTTGATACAGACATTATACAAATAAAACACTCTTAAGCTTATTTTCCTCTTGTTTATTCCAGTAAATAAACATAGTGGCTAAGACAAAGATAACTTCAAAGAATGAGGAAAGATGCCCATTGCTTAGCCTTACTTTTTTTTTTTTATTAAGGTATTATATGTGTACATATCTTACCATTCTCCCCCCCACCCCACTCCCATACATGCCCTCACCCCCCAATGTTTTGCATCCATTGGTTACTCTTATATGCATGCATATAAGTCCTTCGGTTGATCTCTTATTTCCCCCACCTCTCCCTAACCTTCCTGCTGTAATTTGACAGTCTGTTTGATGCTTTACTGCCTCTGTATCTATCTTTTTGTTCATCAGTTTATAATGTTTTTTATTATCCACAAGTGAGTGAGATCATATGGTATTTTTCTTTCATTGACTGGCTTATTTCACTTAGCATAATGTTCTCCAATTCCATCCAGGTTGCTACAAATGGTAAGAATTCCTTCTTTTTTATGGCAGCATAGTATTCCATTGTGTAAATGTACCATAGTTTTTTGATCCAGTCATCTGCTGACGTGCACCTAGGCTGTTTCCAAATCTTAGCTATTGTAAATTGTGCTGCTATGAACATAGGGGTGCATATGTCCTTTCTGATTGGTGTTTCTAGTTTCTTAGGATATATTCCTAGGAGTGGGATTACTGGGTCAAATGGGAGTTCCATTTTCAGTTTTTTGAGGAAACTCCATACTGTTCTTCACAGTGGCTGCACCAGTCTGCATTCCCACCAGCAGTGCATGAGGGTTCCTTTTTCTCCGCATCCTTGCCAACACTTGTCGTTTGTTGATTTGTTGATGGTAGCCATTCTGACAGGTGTGAGATGGTATCGCATTATCGTTTTGCTTTGCATCTCTCGGATAATTAGTGATTTTGAGCATGTTTTCATATGTCTCTTGGCCTTCCTTCTGTCTTCTTTTGAAAAGATTCTATTTAGGTCCGTTGCCCATTTTTTAATTGGATCATTTATCTTCCTTTTATTAAGTTGTATAAGCTGCCTGTAGATGTTGGAGATTAAACCTTTATCAGTGATAACATTTGCAAATATGTTCTCCCATACAGTTACCCTTACTTTTTGCCTGAGGAGATGATTTCTGGTTTTGAGAATTACTTAGCATTTAATCTCTCAACATTTGTATTTTTACTTCTGACTCAATTTATCCCAACAAAATAGTATGTTTCAAGATCTGGATTAAGGTTTGTGTAGAATCCCAAGAAGGCTGCCAATCTACTGTACATGGACTTTTTAATGTATATTCGTAATGTAAATTTGTTTTCAACTTAAATTGGATTCTAGCATTAACAATGAGCTTTAATTTGTAAGCCACAACCTTTTACCAACCTACATAAAAAGCCACTACTAGCATCACTAGGCAGCCAGTTGAAATAAACATCAAAACATAAGTAATAAGTCACGTTGTCCAGAAATATACATAATGAATCTCTTTCTTTTATTACTCTGGTGTATGCAGACAATGTTACGTGGAATCTTTGTAATTTCATTCTGAGTAGGGTTTTGCCCAACTGTCCAGAAGCCTATAATTGAAACTGGGGAAAAAGACCCTGATGCAGTTATTTCCAGTAGCTCCTAAATCACTTCATTCTGATAAAATAAAATTAACAAATATATAGGGGGGATAGATGGTGAAGGAGACTTGACTTTGGGTGGTGAATACATAATACAGGGTATAGATGATGTACTGTAGAATTGTACACCTGAAACCTTATAAATTTGTTAAGCAGTGTCACCCCAATAAATCCAATAACCAGAAAATATATAATGGAAGGTAAAAATTAACAACTATGGAATCTCAGAAGCAGAACCAAAATTTTATAGTAACTAAATTCTTTAGTTTCCTTAGTTAAAAGTAGTCAAAGGCAGGAGGAAAAGGAATTTAGTAATCAAAGAACATATCTAGCCAACTTACCCAATTTGTTTATTGGGCACCGGCGCTGCCTGTTTGAAATGTTATGAGTGATTGTGTCCAAGATCCAATTGTACTTGATATAGAGAGGAATACACACAGCACTGAACATGAGTGGCTCTCACATGGATTTGAAAGGAAGTGAGATCTTCCTCAACACCCTCCCCCATGGCTGAATAGTGATCCAGCATGCCGGCAACCCACAACCTCAGCCGACAGCTCTAGAAACAGTTCCGGAAGGAAAGTGTTAAAGAAGTGATGCTGTTTAAACAGGCTGCAAAACTCCTATTAAAATGGCAGCACTATAAATGTTCTAGTGTTGTCAGGAATGTTCTGTTGGATGACACTGTGCTGTGATTTGTACACACAGTGGACCAGCATTGATGGGTGAGTGAAATGATCCATAACCCTCTCTGACACATTTAAAGCAGTTCAGCTGCACGCAGAGAACAGTCCATCATTTGCACCCTTCTGTGAACACTGGCTTTACCAAGTGTTTCCTTGAAATATGTGCGACTTCCCATTTAAATTAGCAGCACGTGAACCATGAAGAGCACCACAGGTATCTGCTGTAGCCCCAGCCGAGTGCGAACGTGGCCTGTCCTGCAACGCTCTAACAGGAAAGACGTACAGCCATTCATCTGTAACATATTAAAACCAGAAGAAATAAATTACTCCATAGATGAAGAATTATGGCTTGTGAAGAAAATGTGCAAAGGTAGTCCTAAAAAGCAGCTTTTACTAAAAAATTATTACAACAGCATTTGAATTCTTAATGCATATTAAACTGAGCACTTGTAACCATAAATCATCATTTTTAAATGGAGGAAATCTGGTTAAAAATTGAGCAGATACTTGTTTTACATCTTCACCACAGTTTTCGCCTTGGCATGGATAGGAGGCTGCCTGAGTTAGCCAAGAGCCAGAGAGACTGTAACAAAGGCAACAAGGAAGCGAGAAGGTGCTTGCTGCTGCTGTAATGCCTTTTTGAAACATAAAGTCATCTAAGTGAGGTGAACGGCAGTGTATCAAGGCAGCGAGCCCACCCTCTGTTATGAAAAAAAGTACTCGCCAAGTAACACCCTGAAGAATGAGAATCATCTTTGTTGAAATATGTGACTTAACTGCAGAAACATTGTAAGACCCATAAAAGCCATCCCCGTGTGTACAATGTGCATTTCAAAGAAACACAAAAGGTTGCAATTCACTTACACTACTTTCCTAGTAACTTTAAATGCTTATACAAAAGGATTAATAACAGAAAAATTTGTCAGGTTATGACAACAGATTAAATACCTTGCTAAATGCTTCACACACATTATCTCTTATTATCCTCACAGTAGCCCTTTAAATAGATGACTTTACTGTTATCAGTTTCCAGATCAAGGAATTAGGTCCAGGAAAGTCCCCTGGTGAGTCCTGGAGCCAGAGCCTGGCAGCGTGGCCACAGTTTCCAAGTGTTCCCTTGAGAGTGTCCTTGCTCAGTCCTCACCAGCCAGCAGTGTAGACTGGGCAGTCATCTGTCCACTTTGCAAACAGGAAGCCAGGCTGCAGAGGGATGGCCTGGCCTGCCCAAGCCCAGGAGGAAAGGGTGACAGCTGAAAGCAAGGCTCCAGGCCCAAGCCTCACCAGCCCAGTCGCTGGGCCATCCCAGTAGTGGGAGGCGCATCAACTACACCCACACCTGTGGCTGCGCACTCCATTCTCTTCCTCAACAGATTTGTCCTATTTCTCTTTCAATTAGCAAAGGAAAACATTTTTAACGTGTAATATGGCTTAATACATTTAAACATCATTTATGCAAAAATATATTTCCTATTATATCTACTAAGTGTAATGGAAAACAACCATACACAGATAAATAAGAACTATCTTTCCCAGTCACATGGGAACTTGTTTCTTAGCAGCTGTTGTTTTAAGGCACTTGACATGCCATCCTTGAGCTGGGTCCTCTTGCCCAGCACTGTCCCCATGTCTGTGGGACACAGCATATACAAAGAGGTGGGGCGCTGGGCCACGTCATCACTTACTGAGTAGCTTTTGTAATGGTTATAAGTCCATGAGGACAAAATTTCCCAATGACACTACCTCTTTAAACGGTACAGAGCATATTGACCAAACGATGATAAATGGTTTGTTTTGTTTTCTGGTTAGTTCAGCTGCACACAGAGAGCAGCCCATCGTTTGCCCATTCTTTTGGTAACATGGCTCAAGTGGAACCTGCGTTGCTAATATTAAACCATTGCCTATTTGTGCAGCAACTTCCCTCACACCCACTACTTGAAGTAGCAGCACCGCGCTTGCTTCAAAAGGAAATGTAGTTAGAAGCATCAATTTATCATCAACTGACGCTTTTAAGTGGGGCATCACCTATTGCCTAAAGTTCTGTCATGAGATGTCGAAGGAACAATTCAAAAGCCATGTTGCCACAGCTTTTTTATCCACTGGGTGAAAAAGGAAGGGATGGAGAAGTACAGATTGGTAGTTACTGAACAGTCATGGTAATGTAAACACAGCATACAGAATATTGTCAATAATATTGTAATAACTATATACATAGTTCCAGGTGAGCACTGGAAATATTGGGGGATCACTTTGCAAAGTATATGATTATCTAACCACTATGCTGTACACCCGAGAGTAATGCAAAATAATAATTAAATGTAAAAAATATATATACTTCTGATTAAATTAAAAAAGCAATATTATTGCCTGGCCGGTATTGTTCAGTGGTTGACCATCAAAAATGAACCAGGAGGTCACAGTTCCATACCAGGGCACATGTCCGGATTATGGGCTCAATCCCCAGTAGAGGGTGTGCAGGAGACAGCCAATCATAGATTCTCTCACATCATTGATGTTTCTATCTCTCTATCCCTTTTCTTTCTTCTCTGAAATAAATAAAAATATATATTTTTAAATATATAGCATCTACTGAATGCAATCTAAATAATCAAAATAATGGAAAAGCATATACAGTACTAATAAGAGTTCATGTATTGGAGGCCACATGAACAATGAAGGCAATTCTACTTTTTATCCAGCATTTTTTATTTAATCCTTTCCAGTGCAAATGCTATCTAACACAAAATAAAATTAAATAAAGTAAAATTTGATCAAACTTTGCAATTATGCCATTCCCCAATCAAATGAGGTGTGTGAATGGAATTGTCCTGTAATCTTCCTACAAATAGTAGGTGTTTCAGCAAAGAAAAAAAAAAGCTGTCTCTTACTATCATGCTACTCATACTTTAATTCTAAATCAAAAAGGCAAAGGGAGGCACATTAACTGCAAAATTAGGAGGAAGCTAGTGGGACTCCCATTCTAGGCAGGAAACCACTGGCGCACACAAAAGGAGGGACTGAGGGAGTTCACCGAGGGACCTCCTCCTCAGTGTGGGGCAGGTTCACAGAAATGATATGGGGAGTCACTGTGGAACCAGCAATGAGGGGACCTACAATTGTAGATATTCAACTTACTTCAAATGACAACCCAGGAATGATACAGACAGCAACCTCCTTTAAAACAAATTATGTAATTAAGTGGAACAGCATGGTATTTCCTGCTCATGCCAACTAATTGCTTCTCTTCTGTATGTTCCTTCATTACTCTGTTTGCATTACCAGGACACAGTGGCCGATTTGATAAGCTGCTTTAAAAGCACCCATATTTCTAGCTGTGTTTTTGAAGAGATCATCTCATTCCCAGAGCTAGAACTGAACCACACAGTGAACAGATGTCACATTGATTTGAATATCAATATGAGTCTATAGTCTAAGCACACATACACGTAGTATGTGTGTATGAAAGCACAAAGAAGCAGAATGGTATTACACATTTAAAATCTAACTCAGCGGGAGGAACACAATTGTTAGGGATATAACACAGTTGATAAAAATTCAAACCTTAATTATATATTTTAATTGAAATCTGTCATGTGCCAATTCTACTCCTCTTCTGTTTCCTTTGCTTTGGGTCTGGACATACCCGATGCATCCCATTTTCTTCCCAGCTCCAATCACCCCCAGCCAGTTACTACAGCATAATTGTCAAGTGGTCTCTTAACCCTACGTTGGTTATTCATGTATCTCAGTCCCCTCCTGCTCTCTTCTCAATTACGCTGCCCACACCTCATTACCTTCCTAGACCTTCCCCATGGGAGACACAGGGAGAGCCACAGGGCTCCTCAGTGTTCAGTCGCTAAGTATCTCTCTGCTCCTCTCCTAAGCTCTTCCTCTGATTAAATTTCTTGATAACTCTAAGGATTTACATTCCAGCTAGCTTCTCTCTGGTTTTGGTTGTGCATTCCCTTGTTCACCCAGTACCTACTGCTCTTATTTTTCTCCAAATCCTCTGCCTGGGGTCCATCGTTCATATGTAATTTTTCCAATTGTGTCAAAACAAAATTTCCTACAATGCAGCATATTAAACTCTAGTTCACTTTTGTCTTGGCCTGCTTTCTCCTACTTCTTTATAGAACCTTTCATCCTCACCTCTGTTTATGTTAACTCCATTATTCTCCTTTATTAAAACAGTCTTTTTATAATGTCTAACTTATGATTATCTAGGAGGGTTTTTTTAAATTTTCATGAATAATATCTTTCATTATGTCCAGCTGTGTCATTTCTTCTCTGGGTACTTACTGGCAGTTTTCTTTGTGCTGTCAATGTCTTTATCTGCTGGAGTTCTCCAAGCAAGTCTTCTTCTTCACTATGCACATATGTCATTGACAGGCAGAGTGGAGGCAGTAGATTAAAATGCCATTTTCATTGCATCTTAAGTTGATCAAATCACTTTTGTACCAAGAAATTAAAAAAAAAAAATGAGTAATTTATTTTGTTGTTTTGTTGGTGACAGGAAGATAGCTGCTATAGTGAATGTTGAATCTTTGTGAGAAATTTTAGTGCTTTTAAAAAATGTTTTTTTTTTAATTTAATTTATTGGAGCTACATTTTATATAATAAAAGGCTAATATGTAAATTGTCCCCTCAGGAGTTTATCTGGGAGACCAGGAGTTTGATCGCTCATGATGACATGTGCTGACCACCAGGGGGTGGCGCGGAACATGGCGGGTGACCAGTGGTGGTGGTGGGGTGCTGAGAGAGCAAGGGAATGAGGAAGTGGGGAGGTGACTAGGTGTGGAGGTGGGGAACCTGATTGGCTCTGATCGCCTGCCAGGCTTGGGGACCCTACCCGTGCATGAATTTTGTGCACTGGGCCTCTAGTTAGTAAATAAAACTATAAAGGTTTTAGGGGTACAATTCAATAATATGTTATCTGCATATTGTATTGTGTGTTCACCACCCTAAGTCAAGTCTCCCTCCATCACTATGTATTCCTCCTTTACTCTCTCCTACCTCCCCTCCCCCTTTCCCTCTGGTAATCACCATACTGTTTGTCTATGAGGTGTTTTTTTCTTAATCCCTTCACCCTTTTCACCCATCTCCCTTCACCTCCACCACTCTGACAGCTGTCATTCTGTTCTCTGTATCTATTAGTCTGTTTCTATTTTGTTTGTTAGTTTATTATATTCATTAAATTCCACATATAAGTGAAATCATATGGTATTTGTTTTTCTCTGACTGGCTTATTTCACTTAACATACTACTCTCCAGGTGTATCCATGCTGTTGCAAAAGGTAATATTGTGTAAATGTACTACTTTTTGAGGTCTGAAAGAGATGAAGATGGGAGGAAAAAGAAATATCTCTTAACTTATATTTTGGAAAATTCTTATAACCCCAGAGAAAGAATAATTCATGTATGATGTATTATGTGTATATAATATCACTGTCAGATTTTGTAATAAGATCTGTTATCTAACAGTATATTTTTAAAGTCTTCTCAGGCTTTTGATAGCATGGTTTGGTTTGGCAGAGGCAGCGACACCAGTGTGGGAAAGAACTCACTGTCCTCTGCAAACTCTCCACTTTCCTGCCAATGTTTGATGTCCCATCTTCTGTCTTGTTTATTTGTTTGTGATAAATTACCATTTTGGCAACATGCCCTTGAGACAGACTTCATTGATACCAAAATGTGTTTGATCTGGCCAGCAGGAAAAGAAAGATGAATAATTACTCCTAACAATGATTTCAGGGGAAATTCGGTAGAGGACATGGTTATGATAATGAGAGAGTCTTAACACCCAAACCAATGCATATGCAATAGATTTTGCAGTTTTTATCTCAAACTGTTTAAAAATTAATATTGATTTTAAAGCACTGTGTTCACTCACTCTTATATCAAGAACCCAAATGTTTAGTTAAAATGTGATTCAACGTAAGCTCATTGGTCTGAAGAGACTGTATTTTCATATAGAAAATTTCCTTTCCAGCAATGGGAGGTGTTATCTTAGGAAGACACCTAATACAGTGGTATGCACTTGTGCACTCCACAGAATTCCAGTATGGAGGGATCATTTACAGTGGTCTTTAAAAACTGGGGGTATTGAAAATAATGCCAGCATCAAGGGTTTTATGTATATCAATAAATATTTTCAAATAGCAGGAGAGGCATACCTCTTTGCTCATAAAGCATAGCCAAATTTGTAACAGTGCTATAACCTGACTTTATAATGATCATGTGGAAACATGTAATATCAAGTATGGCACCCTGACAACCCACAAAATGTTCAAATAAACTAGATCAACTGCAGTGAGACAAAGTCTAAATCTCTTCACTATTCAAGGTTGGTATTTCAAACAAAATCTTTTTGATGTTTCTGATTACAAAAAATGTACAAGTAAACATACCTTGAAATATCGGGGGGTAAATTGTTGGTTGAAAATTACATATTCTGAATTTTATTTTCAATTTTGGAATAATTTACTGAAAAGTAATTCAAGTAAAGGGAAAAATGGATTGGATAGAGTATTCAGATATATAATGCATTTATAGCTCTATCTTTCAAAATATCTATCTATATTTAACCCTACATCTATAACTATTTTTATATCTCTATACATTGATATTTGAGTTTGAAATATTTTATAACATATAAGTGTTTGCGATATTTTATCTCTAATTTGTAGATAGGAGAATTAGAAAAAGTAAAAATTCCAGAATATTTCAAGTAGATAGGATGCTGATATGTAAGATGATCATTCCAAATATGTTGAGTAGAAAGAGAAAACTAGCTCTCAATTAAGAATTTACTTGAATTGACCATAGACAAAACACACACACACCACACACTCAATTTTCTCATCAGTGTCAAATAAAAATTCTTAATTTGATAGCCTGTCAAAGATAACAGGCTACATGATTTTCTTTTCAAATTATCTCTGGAATCTAATTTACTAAAAGTCCTATGCAAATCCAGTCACACATATACATTTCTATTCTGCATTGTATGATTCAAGAATTGTTATAAATAAGTACATAGTACAGAAGTTATTTGCCATAATTGAAATGAAGTTAAGATTCACTTAAATAGGCATCCGATTGGTTCTGTTTTTTTTTCTAGAATTTTTAAAACATGATGTAAATAGTTATATTTCCACTTAGTGATGAAAGAAAACACAAAACAAAATCATAAAGGAAATCTTCTTGACATCTGATTATTACTTAATATTAATAAGCACTCATCTGTGTAACATTATTTCTAAGGGCTACTCTAGGAATCTATCTTATATTTCTATTGCAAATAGTATTTAGAGATATAACATTTGGGATTATGAACATAGCATATAGTGCCAAATAAGCATTTCATGTAAACATTGTTTTATAAAAAAGGAATTAATTAATATTTAATAAAACATAATTTAAAAATATTCACTATACATTTCAAAACTATTTTAAAAATCTGTGATTATAATTTTTAGTATAAGGAGAATTTAGATGTTAGCTTCCATATTTGAATTAGTGAAATCCATTTTTTCATTTGAACAATAGGTATTGTGTTTGGCACTGGGTATACAGTAGTGAGTAAGAGACATAAGCTGGGCTTTCAGAGAGCACATAATATAAAAGGGAATATAATCAACAAGCAAGCAGTTACATAACTAAAGATGTCAGGTAAGTTTATGATAAAGACTACACAGGAAAAGCACAATGCATGTTAGGAGATAGTAACAGGGAGACCTGACTTAGTTTAGGTGCCTGGGAAGGCTTCTCTGTGAATATAAAAATTAAGGTAAAATGTGAATGGCTACTAAGAATTCACAGCAACAAGAATGGGGAAAAGTTACATAATTTTATGCTTTGGAAGCTATAATTCAGAATTCAGATTTTTTTTTTCCTCTGAAGATTGGAAAGTCTTTGAAGGGTTTTGCACGAGGAGAGATTATCATTAAAAAAATAACATAATTACTGTGCATAATTGAAGGGTCCAGAATTACACTATCTAATATATTGTAGTGCTCACTTTCAACATGAGGTTATTGAGCACCTGAAAACAGGCTAATATAAACTGAGGTGAGGTGTAAGGATAATATATACACTGGAATTTGAACACTATGAAAAAAGATAAAAGTAAAAATATCAATTATCATAGCGGTTACATGTCAAAGTAATATTTTTGATATATTGGGTTAAATAAAATATATTAGTAAAATTAATTTCATATTTTTCATTCATTTTTTAGTGTGACTTTAGGTAAAAAATACATATGTGGAGATTTCTGCTTTGGATGAGATGGCATAGACTTTTACTTTCTGCTCTTCTCTACTGAGAAGAGAGTATAACTTTAAACACTGCAAATAATGTCAGAAGCAACCACGGAGAGCTCTGTAGGAAGGAAAGAGTAGGAGCTGGCACTGGAAGTACATGACAACTGCAGGGTATCACACAGACCCAGCCAATAGAAGAAAGTCACCTAGGCCTAACATTTTATTTTATATATATATATATATATATATATATATATATATATATATATATATTGCTGAGAGTACTATAGATTCCTCTCCCATACCCTTTCCCCACATTGCCTTCCTCCCCTGGGATCCCACCCACCCCTATTGTCTGTGTCCATGGGTAATGGATATACGCATACAAGTTCTTTGATTAATCTCTCCTCCCCCCGCCCCCCAGCCCACTTTCCTCTGAGATTCCTCAGTCTGTCCCATGTTTTTTATGCCTCTGGTTCTATTTCATTCATCAGTTTATTTTGTTCATTAGAGTTCTTGTTCATTTATTTTGAGATTTAGATTCAATTGTTGATAGATATGTATTTATTGCCATTTTATTGTCCATATTTTTTATCCTTTTTTTCTTTTTCTTTTTAAAGAAGATCCTTCAACATTTCATGTAATGTTGGTTTGGTGGTGATGAACTCCTTCAGCTTTTTCTTGTCTGTGAAGCTCTTTATCTGACCTTCAATTCTAAATGATAGCTTTTATGGATAATCTTGGTTGCAGGTCCTTGCTTTGAGCTCAAATGGCTCCGTCAACCTGCTCATAGATCTTGGGAGGGAAGAGTTTACCTCTGGTTCCTGCTGGACAGCCAGGAGCACCTGGAGCCATAGAGCATGTTCCGGCTGGATTTCTAAACACAATTGCTGCTTCTCAGGGAAAAGAGTTACTGTATATGCATTTTCCAAAGTAAATATTTTGATCCCTAAGCTGGCATTCTAGTGGTTGAAGGAATACCTGTTTTTGTCATTGTTCAGTCACTTCCGTAACTGACACTGCAGCTGAACTTTTCTTGGTTAGTTTTGTATTTAGCACTGAGCATGTAATTCCTGTATCTTTAAGGAAGTCAATTAGCTTGTTCCCATAGTTCATTGACCTGGGGCTCCTGTGGTGTCTGGAGGTGTCTAAGGGAACTTATTGGTCTTCTCATTTGCCATCAGATTCGTCATTCCTTTTGACATGTCTTGGCAAGGGTTTCTATCCTTCTTATTTTTCTTTTTGAGTTCTGGGCAGTCCCTTCTCCAATGGTCCTCCTCTTTGCAATAGGCACATTGGTTGGCACCTAGTGGGTCTTTCCCTTTTCCTTTCAGGTCCCACCTCTCCTTCTGGTTTACCCTCACTGTTTCTAACAAAATGGTGTCTTGCTTTAATTTCCTGTTTCCCAGGCATTGTAAACGTTAAAGGCTATGCCCACCAGCTGGGAGGGCTTCATTCCAAAACCCCCCGTCTAAATGTTGGAGCTTCCTTCTGATATCCACAGGCAGGGTGGGGTGGGGGAGGGCACTTTGCCCAATAAAAGTTAGGTTTACTGCCTGGGTTGCAGGCTCAATCCCCAGCAGGGGGCGTGCAAGAGGCAGCCAATCAATTATTCTCACTCATCATTGATGTTTCTAACTCTCTCGCCCTCTCCCTTTCTCTCTGAAATATATATAAAGAAGGGAATTCTGGCATATACTACAACATAGATGAACCTTGAGTACATTAAAAAAAAAGTTATGTTTACCATCCAGACATATTTTTGGTGCCTGTTGGTCACCATCAGTGTGCTTTTGATAGGCCTGATATATCCATTCTAAAGTCATAAGGATCTTCTTTTGGTTTCTGTTGAATGCCCCATATCACATTCAGGCTCTTTGGTTTAAGCATCCCTTTCTCAAGCCTTTTCAATATGCACCTTCTGTAATATTCTAGGAAGGCTAGGTCCCTGTTATTTGGGTCCCATTTGGGCACTGTCAAGGGAATTACTCCAGCTGAGTCGGGGTCCCTTTGGGGTTCTCTCAATGGAGGCGATGAGCCTCTTCATTAGCCTTTTTCAGGGGTCCTCAAACTTTTTAAACAGGGGGCCAGTTCACTGTCCCTCAGACCGTTGGAGGGCCAGACTATAGTTTAAAAAAAAAAACTATGAACAAATTCCTATGCGCACTGTGGGCCCGGGATGAGTCGGCTGCTAAGCAGGACAGGCAGCAGCACCCGGTGGGCCGGATAAATGTCCTCAGCGGGCTGCATGTGGCCCACGGGCCGTAGTTGGAGGACCCCTGTTTAAGCCATCTCTTACTTGCCGTTAGTAGGATGTTAAGGAGAGTCTGTATGTCTGTCCAGTTTGAATGATGAGTGACAAAAATGGAGGTGATAAGATCTGCAACCCCTCATCTAGGATCTTCCCTAGATGAGGGGTTGTAATTCTTCCAATTCAGTAAATCTGAAGTGAAAAATGGTTTAAGGGCCCAATAGTAGCCTGCAGGCTCACCTTCCTGGTTTATTCTGCCTATCTGATATTGCCTCAAAGGGAATTGTCATACTCTGGATAGGGACGCTCCCTGGCCAAACCGGATGCCTTGTCCAGTCTTCCATGGGGAGGCTATTGCTTCTTCATATAGGAGAGGTGGCTGCTCCTCTGGGGGGCCCTACCTTGGGGCATCTTACAGCAGGAGAGGTGGTGGTGGAAATCCTCTGGCTGCCAATCCTGGGTCCACTGGATTCAGGGCATTAAAGAGACTCATTTCCTCATTTACCTTTTCTTCCTGTTTCTTACTATCAGAGAGGAATTTTGAAGCCAATTCCCTTCTCTACATTATGAAGTTATTCCATTTTTTGTCAAATCCTTATTGTGTAAAGAAATAATGCCCAGACAAAAGAGATTTTATCCCTTTTCCCTGACCATTGGCAAAACAATTCCAATTGAATGGTAGGATAGTAATTTAGGGAACCATTTAGGAGTGATTTCCCCCTGTTGTCTAAAGTACACATAGGCCAGTCACTGCTATAATACAAAACCAATTCCTTCTTAGTCATTGGATCATAGCTGTACATGGACCAATCTGCTAAAATTTGGCCCAGTGGTCTCGCCTCAGGAGTCAAAACAGAACAAACCCCAATGGCACGAAAGTACAAACCCAAAACCATAACTATAGTAAGACATGAGACAAAGTGGGAACATATAAACAAAACTTGTACCCATAATTCTATTATCCCAAATGAGTACTCACAAGCAAGTCCTGGTATCTTATCTCCTATTAACTGATACCACAAGTGGTCCTAACTGACCCAAATGGCATAAAGCTCAAATGTCACAAAGCCAAGTGGTAGGGATAGCCTGCCAACGGCTACCACAAATGGTCCTAACTATACCTAAGTGACACAAAGCTTCAGTGGCACAGAGTCCACGGGCCTGTCATAGAGGACCCCAGTGTGAACACTGGTTTGACTTACCTAGTCTTGGAGTCTGTCTGTCCCCAGAAACCCATTTCCTTATTTCCTTTCACCAGGCAGGCATTTCAGGTAGCTGATGCCTTGAGAAGAAGTGCAGGGAAATTCCTCAAAAAAGCTCTCAGCAGCAGCTGAGAAATCCCCTCAGTGTTGCTATCCTGGGGTTGGCCTGCCACAGGCAGCTGGGCCCCACCCTGAGCCCTCCAGGACTTACCAAGGTCCACGCTGTCCCACTATAGTCACCAAAACTATAACCAACACCCCAAATAGTCCCATTATAGTCACCAAAACTATAACCAATGCCCCAAATAAATAAATAAATAAATAAATAAATAAATAAATAAATGGAACTTAAGTTGCCTGCTTCAAGAAAAGCCAAACTCTGAGGCAGGTAGTGGTGAAAAGGGAAAGATATTTTATTCAGGGAGCTGGGAGAATGGCAGACTCCTGTCTCAAAGACCAATCTCTCTCTGTCAAAAGACCATTCTTGATTCCTGCTTAAGCTCACCATTCTTATAGGAATAGAGAGGGGTAGGCTTTTTTCTCTTTCCAATTATCTTGCTAGCTTTTGGTACATTCCATCTATTCACATTTATAGCTTTTAGCATACTCAAATCCTGTCATTTATATTTCTAGCTTTTGGCATGCTCCAACTATCTTTGGTAACAACAACACACACAAGGAAAACTGAGGAAATCTAAATAAGATTGGTGGATTGTAATATAATGTAAATATCTTGTTTGTGATATTATAGTATAGTTTTTCAGAATATTCTCACTGAGAAAACTGAGGCAAGGGTAAATGATGTTATGAATCGATAATAGGCCAACACATGTTTAATTTAAATAATACATATATAAATAAAATCATATTTGTATTTCTTACTGCTGTTGTACATCAGTTAACACACAAGTTCAGTTGACTTGGCAGTAGTTTGGGTGAGGGGTGATAATGGAATAAACTAGAGAAGTGGCACTCAGAGAAGAAGGACACATTGGAGATGAACAGAGGACAATGGGAACAGAACTCTTTGAACAGTGCTGCTGTATTTTCCTATAGCAGTGTCTTCAAAATAACAAAAAAAAAAAAAAAATGAAATAGATACTTCTATTTTGACTTCTTTTTTCTGTCTGACCCATAATAGGAATTGAATGGCTCATTTTTGAATAAAATGAATTAAAACTGAAATAGTCTAAGCTTATAAAGACAGTCTAGGAATGTAATCATTTGGGCCAAACATTAGAGTATTATTGCAGAAATGCTCTATGAATGTAAGTGTTTGGGAGAACTTTCAGCAACACATGCTGATTGTCAAGACAACTCTATGCGGACAAAAGAAGCACCATGCCTCCATTGGGGTAATAATATGTGTGTGTATATGTCTCACTGTGTGTATCTGTGTATTTAAATTGACAAAGCTGTAAGAATATATTAATTATGAAATATATTTTTGAATAAAGCTATTAATAGAACAATGGCATTTTAAAACAATAATGTGGGGATTATAGAGATGGGATAAATTTAAAGCGATAACTTCTATTCTGGAGATTACTATCTGCTCACCTTAGTAAGATAGACCAGTGTAAAAATTCTACTTCTGAAATGGTGGTATGAGGAGCTCTGTGGATCCATTGCACTCTGAAACAAACATAACAAATAAAAATTACAGAGTCTCTGGAAATTGTCCCAAGAACATACAGCAAATGAAGAAACATTTATTCCAGAAAATCTGCTCAATATTGGTAAGAACAGCAAGACTCTGTGGGTAACTTACTCATGCCCTATCTCTTGCCCTACCAGGTCAGCTTGATAGAAGCTCTACTCCAGGCAGATGTGGCCAAGAATATGTGGCTTCCTCTCCAATTAATTTCTGATCAAAGAATATAATATGTCACCTGGAGAAACAAAAACAGCAGCATTTCTCAACCTCTCCTACTCCAAGGTACAGAGGCTAAAGCTAAATTCCCGGTGCATGCAGACCATAGGTTGGGCTCCCTGCCCCCACCTTGCTAGCACTAATAATCAACCCCAGGAATTACAGGCTGTCTGAAAACACTAAAATTCTGACAGCCTGTACCCCAGCTTGCTTGTAGATGGAGGTTTCACACCTGGAGAGGAGATTCAAGAAGCCTCATATATGAAACAAAGCATTATGAAGTTAAACCTAAGAGCGTGCTCTAAAACAATGAAGATTGTTTTTAACTTGACTTTTATTGTTCACCTTTCAAGAACCAAGCCTTGGTCATGGAAAGATCAGAAGCATAGTTGTCTCCCATATTCATCCACACTGAGAGGCTATGAATAGGCTGTGTGATGTTGGGTAAGTGGCTAAATATGGGCAACCTCATCCTGAAGCCAACCACTGGGGATGCAACTATCACACCAACATTGAAGAGAAGTGATTTGGTCATAAATATGAGACAACCCAGATTGTCTTACAGTCCAAACTTTCTCTGGATCATAGAACGAATCAGGAGCAGAATACATAACTCCTGGCACAAAACTCAAGGGATGTTTTATTTATTTATTTATTTATTTATTTATTTATCTATTTATTTATTATTGTTGACACTATTACAGATATCTCCCATTTCCCTCCATTTGTCCCCCTCCATCCAGCCCTCATCCACCCTTCTCTTGGCCATCACCTCTCTGCTGTCTGTGACTAATGGTTATGCATATATATAGTCCTTCCTAATCCCTTCACCTTCTTTCCTCCAGTTCTCCCCTGACCACTTCCCTCTGACAGCTGTCAGTCTGTTCCATGAATTCATGCCTCTGTTTCTATTTTGTTCATCAGTTTATTTTGTCCATTAGATTCCACATATAACTGAGATAATAGGGTATTTGTCTTTCTCTGACTGGCTTATTTCACTTAGCATAATAATCTCCAAGTCCATACAGGATGTTGCAAAGAGTAATATTCCACCCCCCTTTGTATTTTTTTTAAGAGAGAAAGGGAGGGGGATAGAGTTAGAAACATCAATGAGAGAGAAACATCGATCAGCTGCCTGCTGCACACCCCCCACCGGGGATGTGCCTGCAACCAAGGTACATGCCTCTGATCGGAATCGAACCTGGGACTCTTCAGTCCGCAGACCTACACTCTATCCACTGAGCCAAACCAGTTAGGGCCCCCCCCCCTTTTTTTTTTAAATATATTTTATTGATATTTCACAGAGGGGAAGGGAGAGGGATAGAGAGCTAGAAACATCGATGAGAGAGAAGCATCGATCAGCTGCCTCCTGCACACCTCCCACTGGGGATATGCCCACAACCAAGGTACATGCCCTTGACCGGAATCGAACCCGGGACCTTTCAGTCCGCAGGCCGAAGCTCTATCCACTGAGCCAAACCGGTTTCGGCTGGGCCCCCCCTCCCCCTTTTTAAAAAAATATATTTTATTGATTTTTCACAGAAAGGAAGGGAGAAGGACAGAGAGTTAGAAACATCGATGAGAGAGAAACATCGATTAGCTGCCTCCTGCACACCTCCCACTGGGGATATGCCCACAACCAAGGTACATGCCCTTGACCAGAATCCAACCTGGGACCTTTCAGTTCGCAGGCCGACGCTCCACCCACTGAGCCAAACCGGTTAGGGCCCCCCCTTTTTTTTTGACACATATAATTCCATTGTGTAAATGTACCACAGCTTACTTGTCATCTGCTGATGGACATTTGGGCTGTTTCAGATCTTGGCTATTGTAAATAATGCTGCTATGCACATAGGGGTGCATATAATCTTTTGAACTGGTATTTTGAAATTCTTAGTATATATTCCCAGAAGTGGAATCACCATAGATAAGAATAAACTCAAAATTGATTAAAGATTTAAATGTAAGTCACAAAATCATAAAAATCCTTGAAGAAAACAGGCAGTAAAATTTCATACATCTCCCATAGCATTTTTTGCTGATATATCTCCTAGGGCAATGGAAATGAAGGAAAAATAAACAAATGGACTATATAAAAATAAAAAAGCTTCTGCACAGCAAAAGAAACTATCAACAAAATGAAAAGAGAACCCACTGTATGAAAGAACATATTTGCCAATTACATATCCGATAAGGGGTTATTCTCCAAATATATAAAGAATAAATAGAGCTCAACACCAGAAGCTGTATTTATTCTTTATATATTTAATTATTGCTAGGAGGCAAACAGTCAAATTTAAAAATGGGCAAAGGACTTGAATAGACATTTCTTAAAAGAGGATATACAAATGGCCAATATGATAACATTAACTAATCACCAGAGAAATGTAAATTAAAGCCACAATGAGATGTCAACTCACACCTGTCAGAATGGCTACCATCAATAAATCAACAAACAATAAGTGCTGGCGAGGATGTGGAGAAAATGGAACCCTCGTACACTGCTGGTGGGAATGCAGACTGGAGCAGCCATTATGGAAAACAGTATGGAGTCTCCTCAAAAAAGTTAAAAATGGAACTGCCTTTTAACTCAACAATGAAGACATTTTAATCAGTTAAGATAAAGCTGGTCGCTCCATGACAAGAACAAGCTAAACTATAAACCATAGTTTAGCAGAGAGAACTAGAGAATGAGACACCTAAGAAGAGCCCTCCTGGTAACAAAACAAACATGACAAATGGGCCTAAAATACTGTCCTTATTTGAATATAGTTCAGTCAGATTGTGGAGCAATTTATGCCTAAGAGCATTGTTGAAAATAATAGAGCAATCAGCCAGACATTAATGGAGCATAACAGCTGGGTGTGATAACAATAAGGCAGACAGCTTAAAGAAGATAACAGGCACAGAGAATGTCAGAGAGCCCAGCTCAGACCACTGCAATTCCAGGATGACTGCTGTGCATACCAAAGCTTTGTCTTCTCAGGAGCAACATCAGAAATTTTACACTGTCAGGAAATAGGCTTCACCAAAACAGCCTAGCCACATCACTTAATAAATAAAGATACAAGCAATAAAAACAAGCTCTGAAGGTGGGAGTGAGAAATTAGTGTACAGGATTACTGTAGTATTCCTGAAAATGTCCAGTTTTCAACAAAATATCATGAAACACGAAAAGAAACTGGAAACTTGACCCCATACAGAAAAAGGAGCAAACAACAGATACTGACTTGAAGAGGGTCCAGATGTTTGATTTAAAAATAAAGACTTTAACTAGGCAATATAAATATAGTGAAAGAACTAAAGGAACCCATGCTTAAAGAAGCAAAGGAAGTTGTGATGACAATGTATCATCAAACAATAAAAAGCTCTGGAGCAACCACTTAGAAAATAACTAAATAAAATTACACTAAAATATTCATTGAAGGGTTAAAATGTTACACTAGAGGATGTTCACTTGATGCAAATAATTTTTTAAAAGTATTTTTTATTTATTTTACAGAGAGGAAGGGAGAGGGATAGAGAGTTATAAACATCAATGAGAGTGAAACATTGATCAGCTATCTCCTGCACACTCTCTAATGGGGATCGAGCCCACAACCAAGGTAAATGCCCTTGACCAGAATCGAACCCAGGACCCTTCAGTCCGCGGGCCGACGCTCTATCCACTGAGCCAAACCAGCTATGACTTAGTATAAATAATTTTAAAAAGGAAAAGAACAAAAATACATGAGACATAAAAACAAAAAGTGAAATGGCTGATCTAAATCTATCAAGAACATTAAATACTATTGGATTAAATAATCAAAAGAGAATTTTGAAAACTTCTACATTGATAATTATGCTTTAACATTTATGCTTTTTAAAATTAATAAGATATTTTAAGAGCAGTTTTAGATTTATAGCAAAATTGATTGGAAAGTGCCGAGAGTTCTCATATACCTTCATCCCCATACCAGCCCAAACTTTTCCACTATGAACATCCAGTACTACAGTGATGCATCTGTTACAATTGTTAAACCTACACCCGCACATAATTATCACCCAAAGTCCATAGGTTATATTAGGGCTCACTCTCGGTGTTGTATTTCTGTGAGTTTGGACAAATGTATAATAACAGGATAATTGTAGTATTACACAGGATAGTTTCATTGGCCCAACAATCCTGTGCTTTTTGCCTATTAGTCCTTTCTTCTCTCTAATCCCTGGCAGCCACTGATCTTTTTACTGTAGCCATAGCTTTCCCTTTTCCAGATAGTCAGATAGTTGAAATCATACAGTATGTAACCTTTTTCAGATTGACCTTTTTCACTTAGTAATATACATTTAATTTTCTCCACACTTGATCATGATTTATAATTGATTTGTTTTTAGCAACAAATAATATTCCATTGTCTGGGTGTATCAGATTATTTACTCACCTGCTAAAAGACATCTTGGTTGCTTCCAAGTTTTGGCAATTAGAAATCAAGCTATTATAAACTACCATGTGCAGGTTTTTTTTTTTTTTTTTTTTAAAGGATTTTTTTTTAATATATTTTATTGATTTTTTACAGAGAGGAAGGAAGAGGGATAGAGAGTTAGAAACATCGATGAGAGAGAAACATTGACCAGCTGCCTCCTGCACACCTCCTACTGGGGATGTGCCCGAAACCAAGTTACATGCCCTTGACCGGAATCGAACCCGGGACCTTTCAGTCCGCAGGCCGACGCTCTATCCACTGAGCCAAACCGGTTTTGGCCATGTGCAGGTTTTTGTGTGGAAATAAGTTTTCAACTGCTTTAGATAAATACCAAGGAACATAATTGCTAGACCTTATTGCAAGAAAATATCTAGTTTCATAAGAAACTGCCACACTGTCTTCCAAAGCAGCAGTACCATTTTGTATTCCCACCAGCAATGACTGAGTGGTCCACATGCTTGCCAGAATTTGTTTTATCAACATTTTGGATTTTTGTCATTCTAATAGCTACATAGTGGTATCTCATTGTTTTAAAATTTGCATTTCCCTTATGACTTATAATGTAGGACTTACTAGCTATATATGTTTTTTGATGAGGCATTCATATAGGTCTTTTGTCCATTTTTAAAATTGGGTTGCTCATTTTCTAATTGTTGAGTTTTCATAGGTTTATGTATACATTGGGTATGTTTTTTTAATTTTTTAATTTTATTTTTTATTTTTATTTTTTTATTTTTTTAAATATATTTTATTGATTTTTTACAGAGAGGAAGGGAGAAGGATAGAGAGTTAGAAACATCAATGCGAGAGAAACATCAATCAGCTGCCTCCTGCACACTCCCTACAGGAGATGTGCCCGCAACCAAGGTACATGACCTTAACCAGAATCGAACCTGGGACCCTTCAGTACACAGGCCGACGCTCTATCCACTGAGCCAAACCAGTTAGGGCGGGTATGGTTTTTTTATAACATAATTCTTTTGCAAAAAAAAATTTTCTAGTCTGGCTTTTTATCTTGTTATCACAAAAGCATCTTCACAAAGTAGAATTTTTAATTTTAATGAAGTCCATCTTCTCAATTGTTTCTTTCATGTATTGAGCCTTTGTTGTGTATCTAAAAAATGATTGTCAACATTAAGAAAACAAAAATCTGGTAGGCGGGATGACAGGGGCAGGTTTGAGGTGGTCAATCAGAGGGAAAAGGGGACATCTGTGATACTTTCAACAATAAAGATATATTTTTTAAAAAGAAGACAAAAACCATCACTGCAGAAGAAATATACAACTTTAACACATAGACAGTGAAAACACTGACATTATTAAAGATTTTGCTTGCCTTGGTTCAGCCATCACTTTAAATGGCGGCTATCACCAATAATTCAAGAGTTGAAAGGGCAGCAATAGAAAACTAGGAAAAGTCACCAAGAAGAAAGATGTGTCATTAGAGACCAAGGCTCTAATGACAAGATTATTCACACCCTCATATTCCCAATTACTAGGTATGGATGTAAAAGTTGGATAGTGAAAAACGCTGGTAGAAAATTAAAAAATGTATTCATTTGAAATATGTTGAAGGAGCACAAGTGGGTCTTAGAGCAACTTAAACTGAAACTTTGTTGGAAGCAAAATTGACAAAATTGAAGCTCTTCTACTTTGAACATATCTTGAGAAGGCAGGGATCTTTGGAAAAGAAATAATGCTGAGAAAACAGAAGGGAAACTATAAAGAGGAAGTAAAAAAATGAAATAAATTTACACAATAAAAGAAGCATAGGCATAGGTGCTGATCAGGGCTGTTGAGTAAGGACATTGTGGACAGCACCCATTATTGGGGTCACCAGGAATCAGAGTCCATTCAATGGCATGTGACATGTAACATACACATATTCAAGGTAATCTAGGTTTTATCCTCTCATCTTCTAGGTGTTTTATAATTTTTCATTTTAAATTAGGGGACTCTAATCCATTTTAAGTTAAATATTTTTGTGTGAATGGTGTACTAGTAAGATCTTTGTCTATATTTGTGTTAAATTTGATGTTTTGTGGGGTTTTTTTTTGCATGTGGATGTCTATTTGTTCCAGCATAATTTGTTGAAAAGACAATCTTGTCTTCATTGTATTGCCTTTGCTCCTTTGTCAAAGATCAGTTGATTTTGTTTATATATGTTCATCTCTGGATTCTATTCTGTCTTATTGATCTACTAGAGGCCCAGTGCATGGATTCGTGCACTGGTAGGGGCATGGCCTGCAGGGATCTGCCTGCTGAGGGAGCAGCCACTCATCCTGGTCAGCCAAGCACGTTCCCACTGTGGGAGCACACTGACCACCAGGAGCAGCTCCTGCATGAAGCATCTTTCCCCTGGTGGTCAGTGTGCATCATAGCGACTGTGGACCAGTCATTCTGGTCATTCCGCCATTCAGTTGCTGAGATTTGTTTATTATTTCACCAACACCATACTATCTTGATTCCTGTATTTTTATAGCATGTCTTGAAGCTGGTTAGTGCCAATCCCCTGACTTCATTCTTGAGTTGACAATTGTAGATCTTTTGTTCCTCCATATAAATAATAGAATCAATTTGTAAATATACACAAAATAATTTGTTGGATTTTTATTATGATTGCATTGGTTTTATAGATCAAGTTGGAAAGAATTGACATTTTCAAAATATTTAGTCTTTCTATCCATTAACATGGAATATCTGTCCATTCATTTAGTTCTTCTTGGATACCTTTCATCATATTTTTTAGTTTTTCTAATATAGATTTTATTAGATTTATACTCAAGGATTAATGCTTGCTAGTACTTTGAAAGTAACACAGTGTTTTAAATTTAAATTCCACTTGTTTATTGCCAGTGATTGATTTTTCTATATTAAACTTGTATTCTATAATCTTGCTATAATCAATTATTAGTTTCAGGAGAGAGTGTTGTTATTTTTTTCTACATAGACAATCATGTCATCTGTGAATAAACACAGTTATATTGCTTCCTTTTAATCTTTATATATTTTGTTTTCTTTTCCTTAGTGTATTAGCTAGGAATTCTAGTATAATGTTGAAAAGCAGAGGTGAGAAGGAACATTTTTACCTTCTTTCTAATCTTACTGGCAAACTTTTATTTTCTCATCATTAAGTATGTTTGCTTAAAGTTTTTTGAAGAGTTTTTTTTATCAAGTTGATAAAGTTGTCCTCTTTTCCTAGTTTGCTGAGTTTTGTTTTTTATTATGAATATCTATTGAATTTTGTCAAATGCTTTTTCTGCATTTATTATTATCATGTGAAATCTCATCTTTGGCCTGTTGATGTGATGGGTTAGACTAATTGATTTTCAAAGATTGAACAAGCCCTGCATATCTGGGTTGTGGTTCATAATTACTTTTATATATTGTTGCATTTGTATTCCTAATATTTTTCTTTAATTTTTTCAAATACTAACCTGTGGATATTTTTTTCCCATTGATTTTTAGAGAGAGTGGAAGGGATGGGGAGAGACAGAGAGAGAATCATTGATATGAGAGAAACACATTGATTAGTTGCTTCCTGCATGTGCCCCAATGGGGGCTGAGGATGGAGCCTGCACCTGAGCTACACGCTCTTGACCTTGACAGGAATTGAGCCCTCTACCCTTCAGTCAGAAGGCAGACACTCTAACTCCTGAGCTAAACCAGCCAGGACACTATTTTTTTCCATTGTCTTTTTGGAGAGAGTGTAAGGGAGAAAGGGAGGGAGGGAAGAAGGGGGAGAGAGAGAGAGAGGGAGAGAGAGAGAGGGGGTGAGAGAGAGAGAGAGAGAGACATTGATGTGAGAGAGACACATGGATTGGTTGCATCCAGCAGGCACCTGACTGGGGCAGGGGAATGAACCTGCAACCCAGGTACATGCCTTGGCTGGGAATCAAACCTGCTACCCTTGTTTGTGCAGGCTGATGCTCTAACCACTGAGCTGCCTGAATTGCTAATATTTTATTGAGCATTTTTGCATTTGTGTTCATGAGAGTTATTAGTCTCTAGTTTTCTCTTCTCATAATGTCTTTACCTGATGTTGGTATTAACATGATGCTGACCTCATAAAGTTAGAAAAGATTCCCTCTGATTACACATAAGAAAAAGATTTTGTGAAGAATTGGTATAATTTATTCTTTAAATGTTTACTAGAATTCACCAGTGAACATATCTGGGTCTGGTGCTTTCAGCTTGGAAAGATTTATTGGTTATTGATTTATTGCCTATTTTTGTGTGTGTAAATTTTGGGGGATTATGTCTTTCAAGGAATTTTCCATTTATCTCAGTTATCAAATTTTTGAGCATAGAATTGTTCATAATACTCCTCCATTATCATTTTACAAACATGTGATCTGTAATGATTACATTATATTTCTGATATAAGTAATTTGTCTTCTTTTTTTCTCATTTAGCTTAGCTAGAATCTTATTGATATTATTGACCTTTTATAAAAATTTAGCTTTTGGTTTTATTGATTTTCTCAATTTTCCTATTTTCAATTTCATTGATTTCTATTCTAATTTATATTACTTATTTTCTTCTGTTTACTTTGTATATAATTGCTCTTATTATTCTAGTTTCCTAGATTGGAAGCTTAAATTACTGATTTTAGATTTTTTCTTTCCTAATATATTTATTCAAGGTTATATAATTCTTTATAAGCACTCTTTTTACTGTGTCCCACCAATATTGATAATTAGTATTTTAAAGGTAAAGTTTTGCAGTGTGATAGAAAACCAATATCCAATTATATGCTCTCTACTAGGATATAAACTTTAGATTCAAAGATACAAATAGATTAAACCAATGGACAAAAAGTGCTATATCAAGTGTGTTAGTTTCCTATGGCTGCTGTAATAAATGACCAAAAAGTGAGTAGCCTACACAATCCACACTTATTTTCATGCATTCTTGGAACCCAGATGTCTGAAATAAATTTCACTGAGCCAAAGTCAAGGCACTAGGAAACCTGTGCAGGAGGCAGTGTAGCAGAAGTCATTCTTTGCTTCATCAAATTTATGGTGGCTACTGACATTTTTTTTTAACTTTTGGACACATAAATCCTATTTTTGTCCCTGTGGTTACATTGTCTCCTCCTCTTCTATGTATATCAAGTCTTACTTTGTCTCTCTCTTAAAAAAAGAGTTATACTTGTATTTAAGGTTTCACCAGTATAATCTAGGATAATCCACTTATGTCAAGCCCTTTAATCATATCTGCAAAGACCCTTTTTTTCTACTAAGGTAACATTTACAGGTTTTAGAAATTATGCCCTAATGTCTTTAGGTGGCCATTATTCTGTTTATTGTATCATACACATAGCAGCCATAAGAAAACTGGAATGGCTATACTAATATCAGACAAAATAGAGTTTATAACAGATATGTTGACAAAAGTAAAGAGGTTAACTTTATCATGATCATAGGGTCAATACATGAGAAAGATATCCTCCTATCTAATAAAAGAGTAATATGCAAATTAACCACCATTCCACTACACCCATAAACCACACCCACCAGCCAATCAGGAGCGAGTATGCAAATTAATCCAAACAAGATGGCAGTTAATTTGCATATCCAGGAGTAGAGCGAAGACTAAAAACAGCATAGAAGGAAACCAAGCATTGCAGAAGGGAGTGAAGCTGCGAGAAGCAAGCAAGTGGGGCTGAGGAAAAGGGAGGGTAGCAGGCGGGGCAGGGGAGAAGGGAGGGAAGCAGGCGGGGTGGGGGAGAAGGGAGGGAAGCAGACCGCCGCAGGAAGCCCTATTGGAGGAATCTTGCTGCAATGGGCCTCTAGTATATAATAAAAGGGTAATACGCAAACTGACCAGAGGAATGACCAGTTGCTGTGACACACACTGACCACCAGGGGGCAGACGCTCAACACAGGAGCTTCCCCCTGGTGGTCAGTGTGAACTGCTCAGCCAGAATCCCTGAGCCAGGCTCATGGCTGGGGAGCATAGTGACAGTGGTGGGAGCCTCTCCCACCTCCGCAGAAGTGCTAAGGATGTCCAACTGCAGGTTTAGGCTAAGCCATTAGTTGGACATCCCCTGAGGGCTCCTGGACTGTGAGAGGGTGCAGGCCAGGCTGAGGGACCCCCACTCTGAGTGCTCAAATTTTGTGCACCAGTCCTCTAGTAAGAATTATAAACATATACCTACCTCACAACATAGTACAGATTACATAAAGCAAAATCTGACAGAAAAGAGAGAAGACTGAAATTAAAAATATAAAAAAGAGTTGACATTACTAATAGAATTAAAGAAATAAAGAATTATGGGGAATAACATGCACATCTGTGTGTCAATAAATTTGATATTAAATGAAATAAATATCCTAGATATCCTAGAAAGGTACAAACTACTAACAATTACTGATGAGGAAATAGAAAATCTGAATAGGCTTCTAACAAGTATGAAGAAAAATTAATTGTATAGTATTTACAAACCATACTAAAAAGTAGTCAAGGAGAGAACAATTCCTAACTCATTCTATGAGGCCATAATTGCCTGATACCTAAATCAGACAAATGTGTCAGACACAAAATAATTTACAGATCCCTTATGAATATAGAAAGAAAAATTTTAAAAATCTATGAATATATATGTAAAAACCCTCAGCAAATACTAGCAAACAGAATCCAACAACATTTAAAGAGGACTATACATTTTTAACATATAGGATTTATCCAATAAATAGAAGATTGATTTAACTTTCAAAAATCAATTTATTTATTAAGAACATAATCATGTTAGGTAAAGGATAAGAAATTGTTGGTCCTAAATTGGCCGGAATATGAGTTCTGTCAGTAAATTTTACCTCTTTTATCTACTGTGCTACTGTACTTAGGCCTCTAAAACAAGGCTTGATATATACTAACTGGGCACTAAAATTGTTGTTGAATGAATAAATAAGTGACAAGAACTGTGCCAAATACAGTGTCTATTTAACAATCTAAACAGTTCATACCAGGTAAATATTATTGTACTCATGTTACACCAAGAAACCAAAATACTAGCTAATTTGTCATAGTCTACATCTGTGAGATGGTAATTAAAAATTCATGTGTTTTCATCTGTAGAACTAAAATTGTGGCAACAGTTCAATTAAACAGTGAGGGTACTCAATGAGTATTCAAAAATAATGGGGTGTTAAAATCTCCTACTATGACTGTATTACTATCAATGTCTCCCTTTATGTCCATCAAGATTTGCTTTACCAGTACATATTTAAGATATCCTATGTTGGGTGCATAAATGTTTATAAGGGGCGCAGCCTCTTCTTGGATTGCTCTCTTTATTATTAGGTAGTGTCCTTTTTTTGTCTCTTACTTTATCATTTGTTTTAAAATCTCTTTTGTCAGATATAAGTTTTGCTACTCCAGCTTTTTTGTTAGTTTGTTTCCATTTACTTGAAGTATCTTTCTCCATCCCTGCATAGCTGATATTTCTGAGTTACAAAATATTATGAAATTTTAAATTAACATGTTAATTCATTACCACAAATGGTTTATCTCTGTGTATCACATTCTGAGGTGGGTTTCTTGTAGACAGCAGGGGTGGGCAAAAGTAGTTTTATTAATAATGCAATAATTAATAAATAATAATGCAAGGATAAACTCTGTGTTTCACTTACAACTGTAAGCCTACTTTTGCCTACCCCTGTATATGGGCCTTGTTTTCTTATTCATTCCTATGTGGTTTTTTTTATTGGAGCATTTAAACCTTTTACATTTAAAATGATTACTGCTACGTATGTGTTTATTGCCATAAATTTATTGTTCTTCTATGCAAGCACTAGATTCAACCCTGCTAGTCTTAAATCCTTTCTTTGACTCCATCTTACTGACTGTGTGGCTTTCACTGGAGAAGATAACCTCTCTCTGATTCAATTTACTCATCTAAACAGTTATATTAGCATAGGGATTTTATATATTAAATCAGATGATTTACATAAACTGCTTAGAATAGTATTTGGTATTCAGGAGCCACTCAGAACTCCTGTCCCTGATTCCCTTCTGCTACCAAAATGAAACCTTTTTCTACACAAATTTCCATATTTAATGACACAGAAAAAGGAAAAGTGCCTCATCCGCAGCAAAACAGAAGTCACTGCTGTTGCTGAAAATAGTGCTCATCACTATAATTCACAGCGACCTTTTCCCTGGGCCACCCTAGCTTTGGGGTCAAGTTTGGTGCCTCTGATGAGAGTTTGGTTCTTTGTGCTATTCCGAATCTTTCTGTGTTTGATAAGCTCTTTAATAGAGAACTAATGTTCCATAATGCCAGCTCTGACCCTGTTCTTGTTTACCTTAGACTGTATTATGTCGTCTCCACCAAACAATTAGAGACCAAGGCATCTGTGGGTAGTTTTTAATCACCAAATGGTACATAGTATTGCCATTTTTTTTCAAAGATGCCAACAGCTTTAAGTGGGCAAGGCAAGGAATCAAAGGCATTAAAATCAAGGACATTGATGGATTCCTTAGAGGACACAATTCAAACCATTATTAGGTGAGAAAGTAATGCAGCTATATTCTTGGGTGAAGAAAAACTAGAAGAGAAATTGCTAACAAATATGAAAAAAAAAAGTTCATTTACCAATCATTGCTTTGTGAAATTACTCCTGCATAAATTGTTATCTTCTGCATTCCCCATCTCACCCTCTTTTTCATGGCTAATTGGAAGTAACTGAAGTTTGTGGCAAACTTAGATGTGTTTACTATTAGTCATCTCTGAAAGACATTTGCAAAATTATTCTTTGTTAAATTACAAATTTTACTGAACATTACCTAATGATAATCCTCTACCCAGTCTATAAACTCTTAACAATCCTTCATGAGCTAACACTTCATTAAACCAGTGTCTTAAATCAGAATAGTGCATAATTCAAAACAACTGCTATTCCTAGACACATAAAAATTTATTATTATCAAACAAAATATTGGGAAATCCAAATTGGCTAATTAAAGCTATTTTTTTGTTCCTTGCATTTGATTTTAATGATGTTTTACAAAATTGGTCTTGTGTATGTCTACCATAGAGATATAAATACCTCACCTACAAATTTCTTTTATTTTTAAGATATACACTAATAATTTGGATAATCATGTATAAATTGCTTCATATTCTCATAATACACTTCTATATATAAAAGCTAAGTGAATGGAATGCCAGAATGATTGGAACGGCCCCCCCAACCACCCGTGACCCCTCCCCCAGGCCAGGCTGGCCCTTGATCGGCGCCCCCACCCCAATCAGGGGCAGGGCCAGCTGGCCAACCACCCGCTGTCCCTACCCTGATCATCCCTGTCCCCAATAGACCCCCCCAATCGGGGGCAGGGGCAGCCGGCCAACCTCCCACATCCTTCCCCCTCCCACTGGCCCAGCCCCAATCGGCCCCCATCGAGGTGGGCCAGCCAGACCCCACCTGTGCACAAATTTGAGCACTAGATGTATAACTGTATAGCTGATAATATTTCTGAGTTACAAAATATTATGAAATTTTAAATTAACATGTTAATTCATTACCACAAATGGTTTGACTTTTACAAATCAAGTTAATTAAGGGTGTAGAAATATGCATGGCACTACTCATGTAAGAATTCCATGTTTATCTGTATAATAGCCACAATACATAGCCAATATTTTCCATGTAATAGGTTTAGAATAAATATTTATTGAGTGTGTTAATGACAAATGCCAGAAGAGAGGTTTGACAGAATACAAGGAGGTTAAAGGAGAGAGAGAAAGTAACCATGGCTCAGGGAACTTTGAAAGACCATTGATAAGATTGGAAAATTTTAGTGAAGGCAAAAAGAAAATACATAAAATCCATCATTTGCATTTTTAAATACAGCTGGGGGGTGAGCCAGGTGGCTTAAAAATTAAAATTCAACAAGAGATTTATATTATGAGAAAGTACTTTTCTTATTGACAAGCTATGGCTGGGAATTTTCTAAAGTTTTGAATTTTACGTGAGTATACAAATGTGAACTTCTCATACATGCTTCTACTGCAATCTTTTTTTTCTTCATCTTCTACTTTTAGCTTTTAAAAATTTCATTGTTTGGCTTCTATCTCCTTTACAAATGTCTCTTCCATTCTTACTAGTCTACCTACAAACCACTTCAACCAATACATGTGAAAATCTAGGAGGTATTTGCTAATATGTTTTCATGTTCATGTGGTTATATAATATATACTATGTGTAAATACATGTATGCATTATAAAAATTAAATCATATTATACAGATTTCTCACCATTTTGCTTTTCACCTCAATAATTGCTACTCATACTCAAAAATAATAATTTATGCCTGATTATTTCTTCTGAATTCTGAATAGAATTTTATATTGATAGACTTTAAATTACTCCATAAAAAATAGTACAGTAATGACCATATATATTTAACTTTTTGACCTCAAGGAATTTTGTTTCCATAGTATAGAGAGTCCTACACTGAGTTTTCTTTCCAAAATATTATAGTATCTTTTGTTTTCACCAGCAATGTGTCATCATCCTCATACCACTACCAGCTTCAGTTTCAAGTATTTAACCATTTTTGTTGGTGATGATGGTGGTTTGATGGGGGGTACATTGTCTCGTTGTTTCATTACTTATTACTTTGAAGTTCCATGCCTACTAGTATGGTTTGTTCTTGCTTTGCATACATATATATCCTTTTTGTCTTCTGGGTTGTTTGTATTTTTTCAAAAATATTCTGTATTGATTTTAGAGAGAGAAGAATGGAGAAGGAGGGAGAGAGAGAGAGAGAGAGAGAGAGAGAGAGAGAGAGAGAGAGAGAGATTAATCAGTTGCCTCTAATATGCATCCTGACCAAGGTCTGAAATTGCAACCCTGGCATGTGCCCTGACGGGGAATCGAACCAAGGGCTTTTGGTGCACAGGAAGTTGTTTAAGCAACTGAGCCATACTGGCCAGGACAAGGGTTGTTTTTGTTTTGTTTTTATTTTAAGAGCAGTCTGTGTATTATAGATATTGATCTTTCATCTTTTCTTTTAGTTTTTCAAACCTATTATAAGCAGTGTTGGGTTTTCAGTTTCAATTAGAAAGTTCTTTCCACCCATCCACACTCTTCCTTGATTTTGCAAATATTTTAGATTTTCAAAATATTTAGGGTTTTCTCTTTTTTACTCTTCTTATATATGAAACTTTAATTAATCTAGAATTTATTTTGCATGTGTTGATACATGAGTACAGCTTTATTTTCTTCCCAATAAATGCCCAAGTGTTCCAACTTCAGTTATTACATAGTTTTGTTCAATGTTTATTCTTTCCTCCACTTACATTTACTTTCCTAGAAGAAAGGAAAGTGGCCAAGAAGTTATGACAATGGGTTGGAGATAAGACCCTGCACTTTATAAGTCTACACCTTTTCTTTGTAACTATGCAACATGCAATAAGTTGCTCTATCTTTTCTAATTTTTTTTCTTATTATTGTAACTAGAGGCCTAGCGCACAATGTAGCGCGAGACCCAAATCCGCTGTGCCAGCGGGACCCAGACTGACTCCCACTGCGGCGGGCAGGATGCTAGACCCAGACTGACTCCTGCCGTGTCAGGCAGGATGGGGGACCCAGAGTCAAGTCCCCACTTACTCGCCACACACACAGCCTCCTGGTGACCAGTTATGGCAACAGGACCACAGGCCTTTTATATATATATAGATAGAACCAGTAATGCTTACTTCTTAATATTGTTATAAAGATTAGATTAGATAATACTACATGGGAAGATTAGCACAAGATCTCATACACAATTGCTTAACATGTGCCAACTTTAATTATTTACTCTTTATGCATTAGAGTCATCAGGTAATGCCTAATAATTACTACTAAGCAGCTAAAATGCTGAACTAAATAAACTGAGCCACTTCATTATCTAACTAGTGGTGACCTAGGATGCACTGTGGGATTATGTCTACTAAATTTGGAGAGAAAAAAATTACTTTTGCAAAATGCTCAACCTTAATAGAAGAAAAAGTAAAACCACATCACAATTGTTGATTCTCCTGACTACATTAGTACAAATAAAAGTTAACCTCCAAGCTTTAGCTGGCTAAAGCTATACCAATGTTCCCAATGCTATCCCAATGCTTCTACGGCTATCCCACTCTTCACAAAGCTATCCCATTTTTCTTAAGTTTATTCAAATATCTTTAAGGGAACTTTATACAAGTGCCTCCCCTTTGTACTACTGTCTACAAGCTACTAAACTATTCATGGAACCATCTCACTCTTTATAAGGCTTTCCCATTCTTCATCAGTCTATCCAAATGTTCCCAAGATGATTCACATTTCCTAAGACTATACAAATTTTTGAAGATAGTATCTTCTCATTATTCGTGAGTCTTGCTTAATTAACACACTTTGTCCTAGTAATGAGAATAAATATACTTTAAAAAATCTCCAAAATATATTTTCCTGTAAATAAGCAAATAAAAAAGCATTGGCCAGAAAAGTAGAAGAAAATATTCCCACAACTGAAATTCAATCCACAACTAAGTTTTGAATTAGTCTTCTACCAACAGGCCTTTACAACTTACAATGTCTTTGCAATACAATAGCTATGCCTGCTCAGGTAACTTACAGTCAATGAGCTAGATGTTCATAATTCAAGCTTCTTGTAAAATATCAAAAAATTTTTTTTTCTATCATACTATTCTAGATGCAATTTCATCAGAGAAATGACAGGGATCATTTTGAAGTCTTCCCTTTGGGTTGTGTGTTTATTAACATCTTCCTTGATGATGTCTATGGAATAGCTTTAGTAAGAGGTCAGTTAAGGTTTTAGGATTATAGATAGCTAAGCCAGTAGACATGCCCAAGGTATGTGACTAAAAATCTCAAGTTAAGGTTTCACAGAGGCAAAAACTTGAATTTGATGTGGACAAAAAGAATATGTTCTAAGCCTATAAACACTCCCTCAGGATATTTGGCATCTGTTTACTATTCATCTCCATGGGTTGACAGTTTTCCAGAGTCTATTACAAGACTCAGAGCTCTATTTCAAGCTCTTTGTTTAGGTAAAATTTCAGTTGACTTTTGAACTAGGTAGAATAAGGTCTCTGTTGCTGAAATGGAGCATAGACTTTCCCTGATACTTCTATTTGTGGAAATTTCTGTTTATATGCTTTGATAACAATCTGTTGTTGGGGGATGAACTCGGATAAGTAAGTGTGTCATTGGCAGAGATGTCAACTCACAGAATGAAATGACCACATGATGACTAACCAGCTGCTTATCCATACTAAGAAAATTATATCTTTACTTTATGGTCAATGAAGGTCCTTCTTACATTACTAGATAGCGTAATAGAATGCAGGTTTGGCAGCCTGCCTCAAGAAAAGCCAAATACATGAGACAGGTGCTGGTGATAAAGAAAGCAGTTTATTCAAACGCTGGGAACCTGAGAAGATGGTGGACCCCTGTCCTCAAAAACCATCTTAACAGCTTTTATCAGGAGAGGGAAAGCAGAACAAAGAAATCAGAGGGATGGGTTGTGATCACAGGGAAGGGGGATAGACATGCAATCAGTGTTCTGGTCAGCTTCAATAAGGATGTTGGTGTTAATGAGTCCCTGTGGTCAGGCCACCCAGGGCCAATCAGAATCTGGAACAGCAGTTTCTTGTAATATGCTCCAAAGGCTGTTAATGTCTTATGGCAGGCATGACTACTGGGCCTTTGTCCTAAGGCATACATCCTGTTCCCTAACTCAGGGAGGATGTGCAGGATGTCTTCCCGCAGGTATTGATATGGATCTTTATGTTCAGATCAGCATCCTTGAGTTGGTCACTTGGTCTTTTGTCAGAATTCCTGGGGTTTCAAGGCCAGGTCATTTCTTAGGTTGACACAAAAAACAAAACTGCAGATCTCTGTAATGGTATACTAAAAAAACAAGCAAAAGCAAAAACAAAAACTTCTAACATGCAAGCTTTTATTTTAAGAGAGGAAAAAAATCAGGTTAGAGTAACAAGTTGGGTTCAGCATCTACTAAGATTAATATAAAGATTAATATAAATAGTATAGGGTAGTCCATTCCAATTACAATTCCCCACTGTTAATTCTTTCTCTATATTCTTAGAGGGAATTATTCCTTGATAATGCTGTAATTTTGATTTAATTTGTTATAGAAAAGGTGGATCTGCTGTGAAGCAAACTTCTGTGAATTAAAAACTGGCTTTCCTTTTATAATCATTTGGGGGCAGATATATGCTTGTAAGCACAAGAAGAACAAGCCATAATAACCTTGATAAGATATATAAAAGCACTATTTTTTAACTCATGTTCTAATTCTCTAGGTGGTGTTCCTAGGATAGAAGGTTGGAAGGGCCTCCCATAAATTATTTCTAAAAATCCTTAATTTAAGCCTACTTTGAGGTACCACTCTAATCTGGAGTAAAGTAATAGGAAACATTTGATCTCATCTCAAATGTGTTTCCTAACATATTTTTGCCAAGGTTTTCTTCAAGTTATGATTCATCTTTTCAGTTTTTCCAGTCAATTGAGAGTTACATGAAATCTAGTCTCAATCAGGTCTGCAGCACTTTGCTTACTTTCTGGGTGACCTCTGGTATAAAGATGGTCCATTGTCACTCTGGATGCTATCAGGAGGTCCAAACCTAGGAATTATTTCTTTGAGCAAAAAGTTTGCTACTTCAGCTGCCTCCTTTGTCCTGGCAGGGTATACTTATACCTATCCAGAAAAGGTGCCTACAAAAACCAATAAGAACTTAAAATTCCCAGTGGTTTTAGGCATCTGGGTGAAACCAACTCGCCAGTCCTCAAGGGGACATATTCCTTTATATTTTACCCCTTTTCTGTTGTGTTGCATTCAGTTTTGGGGTTATTTTTGGCACATAAATGACATCCATGTGTTATCCTCTGAATGTCTCTTTGTAGGTGTGGCCCCTTTAAGTGAGGCTGGATTAGGTCAGTCAGTGTGTCCCTTCCATAGTGCATTCCCACCCCACATGCAAATATTTCAGGACTGGATGTGCTAGAGCCTCAAAGAGCAAAACCATGTGATGGGCATTTATCTTCTATAAAAAACTAGAGTCTGTGTTAGTGAATCTCCATTCACAGGCTCATTCTTTGTCCCTTTCTGTAAAATGGGCTTTAAACTCTAAGCAGGGTATTAATGCCTTAATTAACAAGGTCTCTTGGGTGGCTTGTTTTGCTGTCCTATCAGCTGTTTGGTTCCCATTATCTTTTCCAAGTCCTAGGAAATGCATAATAGCAACTTGGGCTGGCAGGCACATTTCTATTGGGTGCTTAATGTCCTCTTTTCCTTAAGTTAAGAGTCCTCTTTTCCCCATATTGCCCCATGGGCATGTACTACCATAAAGACATAGAGTCAGTGTAAATGTTTACTCTTTTGCCCTGAGATAGTACTGATGCTCTGGTGAGAGCAATTAATTCAGCTTTCTGGGCTGAAGTGCCTGCAGATGGGACATGGGCCTCTATTACCTTGCTGATGGCCACAACAGCATACCCGGCTCTTCTTTGTCCATTTTCCATGAAGCTGCTTGTGTCAGTATACAACCCGCAGTCAAAATCTGCCAGCGGTGGTTGAACAGGTCTGGTTGGCTGGAGTACATCTGGCCAATAATTTCTGAGGTCTGAGTCTATCACCACTCTCGGAAGTAGGTAACTGGGTTTAAGGTAGTTGTAGTTTGTAAGGTAACGTTTGGGTTGTCTAGCAAAATGGCTTGACATTTGCCCATTTACCCAGCTGTTAACCAATATGCACCCTTTTGTTCTAGGAAGGTTAAAACTTGATGTGATACAAACACAGACAGATTGTCCCAGAGTGAATTTTTCTGCTTCCTGGAGAACATCACAGGTAGATGCTATTGCCCGAAGGTAGGGAGGCCAACCTTTGATAGTGTGATCTAGTTTCTTAGATAAATATGCTATACGCTGTTGGGAGTCCCCCAGCATTTGGATAAGCACCTCAAGTTCAACTCCTTGTTTTTCATGTACATAAAATTTGAAAGGCTTCTGAGGGTTGGGCAACCCTAATGCATTAACAAGGGCTGAGATCAATTTTTCTTTGATGGTGTCAAATGCTGTTTGTCACTCTTTCACCCACTCAAGGTTGAAAGGGGTTGTGTATCCATCCCCTTTAGGAAATCATAGAGTGGTTTCACTATGAGGCCAAAATTGTGGATCAATATACAGCAAAACACTGCCATTCCTAAAAGTCCTCAGGGTTGTCTCCAATTCTCGGGGGATTTAACAGCCATACTAGCTTGTTTTCAATCTCCCATTAAGCTTCTCTTACCTTGTCTTAATTGAAACCCAAGATGGGTTATTTCCTGATTACAAATTTGGGCCCTATGTGGTGACACCTTATATCCACAATTTGGTAGATGATTTAGGTCCGTAATGTTGTTACAGAGGCAGCTCTCCTAAGTGGAGCTGGCTATTAGTAAATCATTTACATATTGCAACAGAACTCCAAAAATCCAATCAGATATTGTTTAAGTTTTTTTTTGTCAAACATTCTCCAAAGATAGTTGGGAAATTCTTAAATTCTTGAGGTACTACAGTCCAGCAGAATTGAGAAGTGGTTTTAGCTATTGGATCTTGCTATTCAAATAGTAACTCTGCATGTTCATCAGTTGGAATGCAAAAGTTCCCTAACATCTGGATAAGCACCCCAAAGTCCAATTCCTTGATTTTAATGTACATAAAATTTGAAATGCTTCTGAGGGTTGGGCAACCCCAATGCTGGGGCTGAGATCTGAAAGCATCCTTTAGACCCAAATCGTGAGCCATCTGCAATCCTGGGTAGTGTTGTCAGCAAGATGTAGGGGTTAGGCACTGTGGGGTGGATATCTTGAGCAATGTCATTCATTGATCTTGCACAAAATGGTAGTCATCCATATTGGGTTTAACTAGCAAGATAGGGTTTTGCAGGGAGATCTATGTTGTTGAATTAGTCCAACTTTTAAGAATTTCTGTAACATTCGTTGTATAATTTCTAGGGCCTCCTTTTTAAAGGGGCATTATTTTCTTGGTGGTACGAGGGCTCACTCCTTTAATTCTATGCTCACCAGTTGGACATTGATTGCTCTTCCTGTAGTCCCATCTGCTCAAACAGTTTTACTCACTTGCTCATAGATCTCAGGAGGAAATACTTCTCTGGGTCCTCTGGACAGGTTAAAAGCATCTGGAACTAGAGCGCATGCTTCGGTGGAACCTGTAGGTGGAGCTGTTGCTTTTCAGGAGATAAGGTTACTTGGGCATGTGATTTACAGAGCAAGTCCCAACCTAACAAAGGGATGGAACATTCCAGCATATAGAGAAAGCTGGGTGATAATTTGAGATTCCAGAGTTGACATTCTAAGAACTGAAGGAAGGCTTGTTGATGTATATGCCCAGTTACTTCTGCAACTGAGACGATTGCAAGGCTCTTTTGAGTTAATTTGGTGTTTAAGACAGAATAAGTAGCTCCCCTGTCTACTAGAAACTCAATCAACTAGTTCCCCACTGTCAAGTGTAGCTGTGGCTCCTGGTGGGAAATAATGATGGGCCAGGAGGTGTTCAGAGGAGCCCCTGGGCCTCCTAATGTATCATCTAAGTCACTGGCCCATTCTACCATTAGTCATTGAGAGTTTCCCTCCTATTTATCATCTTTTGTTTTCTTCTTAAGTTTGGGGCAATATTTCTTCCAATAGCCTTCTTCCTTGCAGTATACACATTGGTTATAGCCTAGAAGAATTTCCTTCTTCCTCCAGGCCCCTTTTTTCCTTTCAGGTTTCCTGAAGCTGTTTCTAAAAAGACCATTGCGTATTTTACCCGTTCCACCTCCCTTGCATGGTAAACCTTGAAAGCAATGTCCACCAACTCCATCTCTCTATTGGGATTTTCTTCTAATATCTGGGGTGCTCTTGCCATGTTTACCATTTGAACATTCTCAGGGTCCTGAGGGTCTACATTGGTGTATTTCCAATATGATTAATAAAGTCTTCCCCAAAATTCAGAGGGGTCCTCACTTGCTTTTGGCTGCACTGTCTGGATCACATTTATACTCTTTTGTTTAGGCACCTCTTTCTTAAGTCCCCCCAGTATACACATCTTATAATGTTTTAAGTGTGCCAGACTTCTATTTGTTCAGGTCTCAATTTAGCTCTACTAGGGGAACTGTTCAAGCAGGATTAGGGGTTCCATTGGGATTCTCCTAGTGAAGTCAGTGAGCTTCTTGATTAACCTTATCTATAACTAGCCTTCTTTCATCAGCTGTTATTAAGATATTGAGGAGGGTCTGAAGATCTGCCCAATTTGGGTGGTGAGTAGTAAAATAGAAATAATTACACCAGTCATCTTCTGAGGGTCCTCCTGGTATTAGGTATTAGAGTTCTTCTAATCTGAGGTGGAAAATGGGATATGTGCCCAGGAGTAATCCACAAGTAGGCCTTGCTGGTTTAGTTCCTCCTATAGGAATTCCCTCAGAGGGTCCTGCCCAGTTCCAGTTAAGGATACTCCTTGGACAAATTGGGTGCCCTGTCAAGTTTTTGAGGGGTTTACTGTTCCTTCATAATATAAGGGTGGGACTGAAGCCCTCTCTACCCTGACTCAAAAGCATCTGCCATCAGGGGAGGTAGAGGCAACAGTCAGTAGCTTCCCATTGCCTGCCCTGGACCCTCAGAACTCAGGGCATTCAGGAGGCTTATTTTTTCATTCTATTTCTCCTCCTAAGTTTTCCTGTCTGGGAAGGGTTTAGGAATAGGCACCATTAATTTGTTTCCTTTATTAGCTGATTCTTTATTATGTAAAGACATGAATGCCTGAATATGTGGCATATCATTCCATTTTCCTGACTATTGACAAAATACTTCTAACTGCAGTATGGTATAGTAGTTCAGAGAAGCATTAAAGGGCTATCTCTCTTCTTCGAATCTAAAACATACATTGGCCAAGCAATATTACAATAGAAGATCATTTTCTTCATCATTGTGTCATAACTATGTGTAGACCAATCTGCCAAAATTTGGCCCAATTGACTTCCTTTTGGAATAGAGGTACTTTGCTGTTATGATTTCTCAAATACTTTTACCAGAAAAAAAAACAACCCAAAATCAAGCAGACAATAAAAATGTCCAACAGTGTGCAGAATCAGAATAGCAAGAATTCCCTAACTATGAAGAGCATATACCAGTAACATATGAAAAAAAGAAAGGTCTATGATTTTCTAATTTAATTATTCAGTAGCATTTTGTAAAGTTCACAATAGCAAAAAGGATACCCAATTCTACAGAAATTCATAGTTATTACCATAAAAAGGCTCAGAAAATGTAAAAGTATAAGAACAAAATTTGGATCCAGAACTCCAACAGTACAAACACGCAAACCCCTCCTCCTGAGGGACTAAGATTAAAGTCACAGAGTCTTATCCCCTTAATGGTACTGCAGATGGCCATTGCTGAATCCAGGTGGCTAAAGTGCCCAGATGGCAATGGTAGAGGACTCTCCATATTCACATTGGTTCAATTTACCCAGATACAGAGCTCATTAACTACCTGAAGGAGCCTGTCTCCTTCTCCCAGCCAAGCACTTTAGGCAGCCAGTACCTCAGAAAGAACAGGGACATCCCCCGAGAAAAGGAATTCTTAGCAACTCCTGGCAAGTTTTTATTGTCCTTCCTCCAGAGCCAGCCTGCCACAGGCAGCTGGGGATCCCTGCTTGAACTTTCCAGAAATTGCAGAGGGTCCTCACTCTGTCCCATCTGCGTCGCCAGAATACTCTAAAGGAAAGCAGGTTCTGCTGCCTGCAGCAAGAAAAGCCTAACTTATGAGACAGGTATTGGTACAAAGGAAAGTGGTTTATTTGCATGTCAATAATCTGAGAAGATGGCAGACTTCTGTCCTCAAAAACCATCTTAACAGCTTAGTGCAGGCAAGGTCTTTTTATCAGGAGGGAGAGGGAAAGTAGAACAATGAAATCAGAGGTTGTGGTCCTACAGGAAAAGGGGTAGACTAGACATGCAATCAGTGTTCTTTCCAGCTTCAATAAGGATCTTGGTGTTAGTGAGTCTCTGTGGTTAGGCCACCCAGGGCCAATCAGGATCTGGAACAGCAATTTCTTGTAATATGCTCCAAAGGCTGTTAGTGATTTATAGCAGGCATGACTACCTAGGACTTTGTCCTAAGGCATATGTCCTACTCCCTGATTCAGGGAGAATATGCAGAATGTCTTCCCATAGGTTTTGATATGGATCTTTATGATTGGCATCCTTGAGTTGGTCACCTGGTCTTTTGTCAGAATTCCTAGAGTCTTGATGCCAGGCCACTTCTTAGGTTCAAACAAAAATCAAAACTGCAGGTCCCTGTAATAAAATAAAATAAAATAAAAAAACCTTCTAACCTGCAAGCTTTAGTTTTAAGAGTAGAAAACATTCAGGTTTGAAAACAAGCTAGGTTCAACATCTACTAAGATCAATATAAGCAATATAATGTAGTCATTCTCCATTACAATATAATGTAAGAATATACACTGAATTATTTTTAAAGTATGTTTTTATTGATTTCAGAGAGGAAGAGAGAGGGAGAGAGAGATAGAAACATCAATGATGAGAATCATTGATCGTCTGCCTCGTGCACACTCCCCACTGGGTATGGAGCCTGCAACACAGGTATGTGCCATGACTGAGAATCCAACCATGACCTCCTGTTTCATAGGTCAATTCTCAACCACTGAACTATGCCACTGGGCTACTCTGAATTCTTAAGGTTTTTTGTATCATGTATAATTTTTATTCTGTGGAATATGTTGATTATTTAATAGGTTTAATTAAAGGATTCTGATGAAGTAATAATGATTAACTGTTCTAATGATTGAATCATATTTGAATCAATACTATGAGATACAATGAACATAGTTTCATATTATTAGCAAACTAGACTAATTATGTTCTCAAATTTGCAAAATACATGTTTTGTATTTCTTATTGGGTCCTCCCAAGAAGGGCTTGAGGAGAGGGCTTTCATTTAGGCAGCTTATTTGGGGAAATTATCTCAAAACAAGAATGCATGACTAGGAAGAGTTTTATATAAAACACAGAGGAAGAAAGGCTAATACGAGTGTATGGTTTAAAGTATTTCTCACTATGGACAACTGGGGTTCAAACCTATGTGAACTCTCTGAAGAGCAGTAGAATAAGCTTCAGAGAAGCAGTAAAATCAGCTTCAGAATTACTGGCTAGTGGGACTGAAGTGGGAAGCATTCCTCTATCAGTTCGAGGGTTGCCCAGGAGGTATTAATTCACTTGGACCTCCAAGCCTGAGGATTCCCCCAGAGTCAGGAAAACCATGAGGTGGAGAGTGACAAGTATGCAGTAAACACAAGGATAAGGGTTTCCAGTTGTGCCTGTGTGAAGCTGGTCAACCTAACAAGGGCTAGTCACAGGTAGACAGAGATGATGTGCTGTGAGATATAAGGTGTCCAATCCGTTGCCATGACTTTGTAAGTTTTTGCACCAACTCAAGTCTCTCTAAAGAAAGTTTTGAATATATAACTAACTCAGGGCTGCCTACAATCCTGTCTCTACATTATGCTGCATTAAACCACTCAGAAGAGTGAGATGAATGGTAAATAATCTCCTTCAAAGCCAGAAGTCATGGAGAGCATCAAATTGAATGCCTAAATTTAGGCTTGATATTATGAAATGGGAAGATTCATTCTAATGAATCTTCCTCCCTCCAGGCAAGAGAACATTTGAGATAGAAGCTACCCATTCGACATCACAAACCCTGTTCCTAGTGCCGGGTGATGCGAAATGGTAGGTGTGTTACAAATGTCACTCCACTTCTCAATTAGATTACTAATATCCAATCCCTGGCAGCAACTTCTAATCCTCTGCCATCTGACAATGGCCTAGTTTGTTTTTGTTTTTTTCATTTCCATGTAAAAAATAAAAAATAAAAACTCAGATATGCTCCAGTGTTTCTCCAGAGCAGAAACAAATGCAGCCTAAATACAAAACAAGCAATTCTATCTAAAAATTGAGTAAAATATTTTTTTATAATTTATATCAAACACTGTAAAGCAACGTTCATCATACATTAGTGATGCACTAGAAAAATCCCAAGGTTTCCGAGCTGCAAAAAGGCTTCCTTCAAAGATACTAACCAGGATTTTGTTAGAAATTAAAGAATCATGAAACATCTTCTAATGATCAATATAGTGACCTTTACTCTTTGATTTTAATTTTCTCTGCCCTCTAATAGCCTTACACCAGTCAAAATAAACTTTTGTCCACTAAAAATGATAAAATTAGTGACAACAATAGCCTTAAGTACATTCTTGGAAATAAAATTCTGGAAATCTCAATTTTTCAGCGTTATCTTCAAGATACTGTAAAATCAGCCAAAAACCGGTTTGGCTCAGTGGATAGAGCATCGGCCTGCGGACTGAAAGGTCCCGGGTTCGATTCCGGTCAAGGGCATGTACCTTGGTTGCGGGCACATCCTCAGTGGGAGGTGTGCAGGAGGCAGCTGATCGATGTTTCTCTCTCATCGATGTTTCTAGCTCTCTATCCCTCTCCCTTCCTCTCTGTGAAATATCAATAAAGTATATTAAAAAAAAAGATACTGTAAAATCAATAGCTCTCAAAATGCACAAAATTAACATTCTTTTTCTAGATATTTCTCACAAAGAAGACCTTTAAAGTACACTCAGTAAAATGGGAATATAATGTGCAATAATTTATATTGTTTAGTATTCTGCTGGAACTTCTTTAAGTAATGTATCATGCTTTTGCTTAGAAGAAATCAATAAGTACTATACCTGTTTTACCATTTTCACATGCCTTTATGGACAATAACAATTATGGGTTTCTCCACATGATCATAGTTAAATATAAGCAACTTACTGTTTGCAGACTTGTGTGGTTTATTAAGGTGAAACAACCTCTCTCATTGGACTTAATGAAATCTATACTCGCATGTGCCTGGGAGATCATTACAAATAAGGTAAACACAAATAAAGCAGAATGCAATTATTAGTTTTATTTTCTAAAATGAAATTAGTCCATCTAAAAGTAATAAACATGGTAACTCTGACATAGTTACTTCTCCTCCAAACAACTAACTCCTTCTTTATATATTAATAAATGTGACTTTTAATTGTGTGTGTGTGTGTGTGTGTGTGTGTGTGTGTAGCTTTTTTTATTATTAGTTAAAACCTCACATTGCTTTGACCTTAATTTCACGGAGTCCTTTCTGCATTGCAATGCATGAATTCATCAGTTTTATACCCAAGATTCCTTTCCCTTGAGGCTTGGGAATAGGATGTGGAATAATGAGGAAATAGATTTAGGGAGAGTGTGTATCAGAACAAGTCTAAATGACCCTTGGAAAAGATTTTCTGAAGAATCTCTGAACAAATTTACGCAAATGGATGTCTCTGTCTTCTGAGTGAATCCTACTACATGAAATGTTTTCTCCCACTGTAGGTACCTACTGGACTAGGCATCACACTCCTCTAGTGCAGAGAAAAAATTTTCAGATATATATTTGCATTTTATCTATGATGCAGACTTGTTTTAATAATGTAGCACATTTCTAGTTTAAAATGGCAAACAGTGCATCAATATGTATATATCCCCCTTCTAAAAATAATACTTGAGGGATAAAATATTCATACCTACACAAATATGTTTATATGCATGTGAGCACTCACACACACATATATGAACTGACATACATATCTATAATACAGTGTATACTCCACTATATAATGTGCCATCAAACTACTAAAAAATATGTTTTAGCAGAATATAAAGTCTGAGAAATTCTCTGAAAGCAAATACATTCAGATTTTTTAAAATATATAGAGCTGTGATTTCTGTGGTCCAAAGTAGTAATGGAGGCCAAGAGAAAAAAATAATCTCTCAGCCCAAAAATGCAAAGGGCAGGGATGAGCCTTGGAGAATTAATTAAAGCAATTATTAATCTCCTTCTGTACTTGTCAGTCTTCCTATTATATGAAGAAAAAGGGAACAGAGAGAGAAGAAACTCACAATTTCCCATGTGTACACATGGAAAGGGGAGGAGGAACGGGAAATAATGCAACTGTAATGATAGAAATATCTACCTTTTCCAAATATGCTTCTTAAGTTGTCAATTTTGGGAATTCTGGCTGGCAACATGCACCCTCTGCCATGAGCCACTACTCCAAATGGAATCCATACTTAACCCTGCAGTCTGGCTTATAGGGAAACACATACACAACTGCAAAGAAAACCCAGTCTAACAACTAAAATAATTGACCTAATTCTCAGCCATATAGGTAAAGATTAAAATGAAGAGAACATAGAAATACTTAAAGATACAGAAGAGGAAAAGAGTCAAATATTCTCAGAAAATTCAAGATTATTGTGTAATAAGATGCAGCTTTAAAAAGGGAAGAATAATAGAACATGAATATTTATGGAGATTAAAAATTGATTGTCACTATCTTTCTTGTAGAATTACATATAATTTATTTAGATATCTCCCACTCCGTGAGGTAGAGCTTAATTCCTGCCTCTTTTCCCCTTGGTCATTGAATGGGCTTATTGATTCTACCGAAGTTGAGAGTAGAGAAGGAAAAATAGTAACTTTACAGTGGAGAAATAAATGTAAGCAACCTTAGTCAACTGATCAAGTTTACAAAATCAGTGATGTCACATGGATACAATGTGACAAGAAGGGAATTTCACATATGTCATAATTTTTCCAAAAATTCATAACCAAACCTAAAAATGAGAAAACCATCAGGCAAACCCAAATTGTAGAACATTCTGCAGAGTACCTGTCCAGTACTCTGTAACACTTTGCTTTATAGAAAAACAAAGAAAGACTGAGAAACTGTTGAACTGTCTCTACATCTATAATGATCAACAATGGAGAAATTGGAACAATGCTTCCATCAGTTTAACCTTTGAATATTATAACCAGCCAAACTCTTAATTAAGTATAAAATAAATAAATTTGTAGACATTTAGGCGTACACCAAGTTTTAAAACCACAGAATATATATGAAAGCATTATTTAAATGTATACCAGTAAAACTTAAAACAGAAATCAAGAAAAAATAGTATTTTATCCAAGAAATAGTTGTTTCTAAAAATTTCCCAAGGGCAAATACAGTCAATAAAGAAATGAAGCCATGGTGAGTGTGGCACAGTTGGTTGAGTGTTGTCCCATGCATGGAGAGATCACTGGTTTGATTCCCAGTTATGGCACATGCCTGGGTTGCAGGCTCGATGCCCAGTAGAGGGTGTACAGAAGGCAGCCAATTAATGGTTCTCTCTAATCAATATTTCTCTTTCTGTCTCCCTCTCCCTTTTTTCTCTCTAAAATCAATAAAAAACATACATTTTTTAAAAATAAAGAAATGAGATTAATTTATTTAATTGTAACTTTTGGGAAATTCTTATTTCAGCAGCATGGACTAGGGGGCAAAGTTTTTATTTCCTTCTCTGTGGTTAATGTCTTGCATAATAATAAGTATTTTCTTAATTACATAATCAAATGTATGTTTGTTTATTTCAAAAATTAAATCACTGAGAGTTGAAATCTTAATTGTATTTATAAAACAGAATGCAAAGGTTGTATATCTTAAAAAAATGTAAATGTAAGAACATGACAGAGAATTAATCTTTGTTTTCAGATCAGGTGGGTTAGCTAGAATTCCAGCTTCACTTCTGACTAGCCCATGTGACCTTGATCTAGTTACTTAACCTTTCTATATTTCTACTTGTCTATTTTCTATTTATGCAATGAGGGTGATGAGAAACATAGCACTGGATTGTTAGCCATTTAGATTGAGGACATAATGTATTAGGAAAGAGAATGCACTCAGTCCATTGCTATTACTTAGCTATTGCTATTAACTGTGCAAAAATAGCACATTTAGAAGAGAGAAATAATTATCACTATGTTAATTTCTTATATTTTACAGCAAAGAAATAAAACATATTTTTAAAATTCAAAAAATATAAGATAGATTTTGTAAGTAGATACAAACATAATATAATAAATAAAAATCAGCAGCTGGCCCTGGTCGATGGCTCAGTTGGTTGGAGGCATCATCCTGTACACCAAAAGGTTGCAGGTGTCACTCCCAGTCAGGGCACATACCTACACAGTGAGTTCGACCCTTGGTCAGGGCATGTTCAGAAAGGTGCCCGATCAGTGTTTTTCTCTCACATTGATGTTTCTCTCTCTCTTTCTACCTCTACCTCCCTCTAAAATCAATAAGCATGTCCTCAGTAAGGATTAAAAAATATCACTTGTTGAAGGTGAAGCAGAGATAGGAGACAGTATAAATATACCTAATTCTTCATCTTTTAAAGAAAAAACACTTGTGGAATGTACTAAATTAGTTTAATCAAGAAAAAGAGATTTGATAGTCAAAGTTATTACGGACACAATCAGAAGGCTAACAAGGCAAATTGTTACAATTGTTACTTCTGGGAAGAGAGAGTCAAGAGGAAGAATGATTAAAAATCCTGAGATAACATTAGTTAATCACACAAGTTTTAGTTGTACAGCATCATCATTTGAAATCTGTATACTTTGGTAGCTGTTCACTACTAAAAATAATGATTTTCTTTTTCTTTTTACAGTTTTCTATGGTTTTTCTTATTTTAGTATTAGATTTATAATAATAATATTTTAAAATACTGTCTAAGCTATGTCTAAAAATACTGTATAAACAACTAAACTGAAAAAGTTACATATCACATGACTGCAAACATATAGCATGCAAGGGGAATGTATTGTGTAACTGGTACATTTTTATTTTCTTTCATGTTCTCACTTTTTCCATGAACTTAGGGATTATGTAAAATGTGGCATGGTTAATAATAGCTAATATAAATTGTTTGTGTTAATGAAATACAAATATTGCAAACACATCCCAACTAGTCTCTCCCCAGCTTGGTTCCATAATCTGTCTCCAAATGTTCTCCTCAAACTTATTTCTTGCTTCTCTCTAAAATATAGGATGAATCAAACCTTTACAATAAACAACGTCTAGAAAAAAAAGAGACTTGCAAAATCACCAATTAAATAAAACTATGCATGTGTTTGAATTAAGTAATTGAAAAAGTATTGTGTGAATAGAGAACAGGGGCCTACATTCCTGGGACATCAAGAAAACTCTACAGAGAGGACACATACTCGAGTTCAACTTAAATAATGAGAAGAAACTGGCCAGTTTACTTTGGAGGTAGGGTTGTTCAGGCATAGAGAGGGTGCCTGCACTCCTCAGCCAGCCGCCAGTTCGTCCGTCTTCACTACAATGCCTCACCGTCTGTGACCATCTGTGGGTTGTATAGTCATATATTTAGAAACAAAGCCAGAGAGATCATAATAATTAGAATTGGGCAGGGCTACATTTTCTCAATGCTATTCAATAGGTAATAATGACGATGGCATTACTAAGAAACTGGCAAACACTCCAGGCTTCATTTACAAAATTGGGATGGGATAATGAGGAGCACTATGACCTCATCACATGCTTTTGCCAACAACCCCACTTTATTCTATTGATCAAACCAGACAACAGCCATGTTGCCAAGCTGAGTCTGCCCCATTATTTATATTCACTGCTCTTTTTAATAATTATTACGTATGAGTCTTCTGCTCTGCTTTGAAACTGTGTGATGGGCGTGTGGTACTAATGTCACTTCATCTCACCTCCAAAGGTGAAAGAACAACCCTAGTATGAACCCATAGCTGCTAGATGTCAGCCTGCAAACCTCTGTGCGCCCTGCAGTGCTCCTTACTCACTGTGCTGGCCGTGGCCATGTTGGAGCACACAAGGTAAAACCCACTGCCACGTGCAGCTTCTCTTTCCAGTAGTGGGATTTGTGAATAAACATGAACAACCACAGGCAATCCTTGAGATATGCCACCTCAATATCAGATGCATACTCTTGAATTAAGTCATCATCAAGATATTTGAAGATGTATTTTTTACTTCTTTTATGGGGTTATAAAACCATAATAACATGCTTTCTCAAATCTAATATTTTAGGAATCAATTTTAAGTACAATTTATAGCTTTGCAAAACTAGTAAAAAGAAAAACATCAATTTATTCACTAATTAATAGATAAATATATCTACTGAATCACAGGCAGTGTACACACCCATCCTAGAGTTATAGCTTATCTAGTGTCCTGCGTTAGCTCCCAGTCACTAAGGGAGAGGAAGTAAATAGATAACTATGAAATACTAGTATCAAGCAGGACATGACCCTAGACTTGGCCTTAGGATGAGGCCTCCAGCAGAGAAGGACAGCTTTAACAACATCCATCACGGGCCAGTGCACCTCAGTATCTACTATTCACCTTCTCCTGCAGACCCCACAGTCCAACTTTCACTTTGATGGATGGGCTTTCTGTTTGCTTGAGTCTTTCCTCTGGCTTTGGGTCATGATTTAACTGTGTCTTGGCCTTGAGGATTCATGACATTTTCTTCTTGTTCACCGCTTGTCTCCTTGCTCCAAGTCTGTTGGCCTCATTGGAATAATCACATTGTAATAGACATCTGGCTGGAGTGAATGGAGAGGTTAGAAAGGGGGTATCTAATATAGGAATTTATTAGAAAAGATGGGATTTGGTCTATAGTAGAAAAGGATGCTATGTGGTGTGTGTGTGTGTGTGTGTGTGTGTGTGTGTGTGTGTGTGTGTGTTTAGGTGAGATAGAAAATAGCAGTGAAGAAAAAGTTCCAGAATTGGGGTAAGTTTCTAATGTAGGAAAATTTATTGAAGATGGTGATATAAAATAAATGGAAGAGGTAGGCAATGTTGAAATAAAAGTGTATTTTATGTGTAGAAATGTATGGATGCAGGCAAGCAGAGATTTCCAGATACCATAAACATAAGTTTACTCAAAAAAGTATATAGACTAATGTAAGTACTTACTTTATAAATTTTAAAAAGGGGGTTCATTATTCTCAGAATCCCTTAAATTAACCTAGGTAGTGCATGCCTCCTCTGAATGCTTATAAAGTAGATTCAATCTATATTTCTGATATAAGACATTCCTTTTTATTCAGGTCCAACCATTCACTTAACAAATATTTCTGAACATATACTATGCCCAAGAACTGCAAATAAATTTTAAAAATAAGCAAATAAGCATTAAATGAATCAAATGGGAATATCTTCCATGGAAGCATGGTAAAATAGAGTTTGATGGAACTGGGGATTGTGTTTAGTCTCACTGGTTAGAAAAACCCTCTCTGACAACATGACCACAGCATTCAAGGCAAATGAAGCCAGAAGAAAGCTACCTGGACACCTACAGAACAGGAAGGGTGAAGCCCCTGAGAGGGAAGAGAGCTGGGGAAATAGAGGACTAGCAGGAAGTGGAGTAGAGTAAGGAAGAGGAAGAAGTAGGAAGGCAGACCTTTGAGCAAACACTTGAAGTAGCTGAGATGGCCCTGTGCTGGGAAAAGCACAGGGAAAAGGCCGTCCTGGAGAAGAACTCCTTGAGGAAGCCCAGTGTAATGGACCCCACGGGTGAGTAAGCCTGAAAGATCTGCAAAGCAGAAGAAGAAGAAGAAGGCACTGCTTAAGAGTCCAACCCACCAGCAGTGGCTCATGGGGTGAGCCTGGCTACCGGCCAGCTGTGTGACCTTTATAGATCTCACTTTATCCATGGAAAAAATGGATACATACACAACAAGGTCTCCTTCAGGGGGTGTGTGAGGGTTAAATGAAAATATACACATTAGAGCATGTTAATATATATATATATATATATATATATATATATATATATATACATACATACACATACACATATATATACATATATACAAATATACACATATATATACAAATATACACATATACATATATATATATGGCTAATATGCAAAGTGTCCCCTTGGGAGTTCGACCAGGAGACTGGGAGTTCGATAGCTTGCTATGATGTGCACTGACCACCAGTGGTCAGCACAGAACATGGCAGGCGACCAGCAGCAGGGGCAGGGCACTGAGGGAGCAAGGGAAGGAGGCAGCAGGGAGGCGGGGAGGTGGGGAACCTGATCAGCCCTGATTGCCTGCCAGGCCTAGGGAACCTACCCATGCACAAATTTTGTGTACTGGGCCTCTAGTTATTAATGTTAGGATAGCAGCTAGGGACAGTAGCACAGGAGGGTCTGGGATGCCCCCTGATGGAGGCAGGCTCAAGGAGGGAAGAGTCACATTTGGAGTATTTAAATATTTTCTCTAAAGGGGAGAAGAGACCGTGGGGGCTGGCAAAGGGACATAGGAGGTCATAGAAGGTAGTGCTTGTTTGTTGGATGTGGGAATGTGATGGCGTGTCAGTATGCTTTAGGCATGAGGGAGGGAAAGGAGACACATGCAAGCTGGGAGAACTGAGCAGATGGAGGTGGTGGAGCCAAGGCACATGTACAGCAAACAACCCGTGTGTGGGAGATCTTGAGGTAAGAATAGATGGAAAGTCTACCCTGATTCTCTTTGATAACCAGCATCATTTCTCTTCCCCTAGAGAACCAATCACAACCCAATATAGACTTTCTGGCTCAAGTTTTAACAGATTTTAGCATTTTGATTTCTCAGTATCTAAATGATTGCCATCTCTATCACACCCAGGTCATATCTTGTGATATGTTCCTATCCAAGTTCATCATTGGCCCAAATTTCATTCACCCTCCTCTGAACACTAGATATTTCAACCAGTCTCCACCCTTCTCACAAGTGACCTGCACAGTGTTGAAGCTTCAGTTGACATCAGCTGTAATTTGGGATCCTCTGGTCAGTAATTGCTTCTTCTCAGGTCAGTAATTCCCAAAGGCTGCCTCCCACAGGCAGCGGCAGCACTGGGTAATGTTTTAGAAACCCACGTTCTCAGGCCCCACCCCGGGGCTGCTAACTCAGGAACCCCAGGCATGGGGTACAGCAAGGGGTGCTTGTTGGAACAAGCTCTCCAGGTGACTTGTGGGTGCCAGGTGCGGGGAGGACGAGAAGCGTGCTCATGAGAGAATCAGGAAAAGCAGTCTGCTTTTACTCCACTGCCACCAAACCTCACAAACACTAATTTAGAAAAATCACATGGAGGGGTCAACAGATGGGGGGAATGGGGGCAACTGTAATACTTTCAACAATAAAGATAACTTTAAAAAATAAAATATAAATACATAAAAAAGAAAAATCACGTCCTAACTGGTTTGGCTCAGTGGATAGAGCGTCGGCCTGCGGACTGAAGGGTCCCAGGTTCGATTCCAATTCCGGTCAAGGGCATGTACCTTGGTTGTGGGCACATCCCCAGTAGGGAGTGTGCAGGAGGCAGCTGATTGATGTTTCTCTCTCATTGATGTTTCTAACTCTCTATCCCTCTCCCTTCCTCTCTGTAAAAAATCAATAAAATATATTTTAAAAAAAAGAAAAGAAAAATCACATATTACACAGATAAAAGCATAAAAATTAGAAAAGTTGTAAAGGCCAGTCAGGGTTCCATTTCTCAAAGACAACTCATGTCACGCCCCCCCCCCCCCCCTTTTTTTTTCTGTTAGGACCTTGCCATTGCCTTGGTCAAGCTTGCGGCCTGGGCCAGGCTGCTGCTCTCACTGGCTGAACTGCACACACACCCCTTAGTGGGATTAACTTAGAGCTTCAGGAAGAACTAATCTTTTTGTCTAGCAAATGTACTTTGCTTATAGCTCACTTTTCCTGAAGATGCATAACTCTCTGTGGCCAGACTTATGCTATTTCCCTGCTTTCTATGGGCTTCCACAAATTATGTATGCAGTCAATAAGCATCATATAAGTAACTACTCTTTCAGGCTGAATTGGTGGTTGTGCCAACTAGAAAAGAATGTTGATTCTGGCACTTTGTTACCTTTGCGCCTTATAAATACAGCGCTTTATTAAAAGAAGCAGGGATGGTAGGGACTCCTTGAAGCTTTTGCAGAGCGGTTATGAAGGGAGGGAATCTAGCGCGGGGCACATTAGCACACTGGCTGCCAATCAGGCGTCCTGGGCTGCTAGGAGGTGGGAGGTGGGTGGCTGGAGGCTTGCAGAGGCGGCTGCCATATTAGCCATCTCACCCATTGAGCAATACTTGCCAATGCCTTTCTTTCCAGGTTCCCAGCTCTCAGCAGTCCTTGCTTCAGCACTTCCCAGTTCTCTATTTTTCCCCAATTCCTCTTTCTGACTCTTTTACTATATAACTATTTCATCTCTTCAATACAGAAAACACAATAACTATCTCTGCACCATCTCTGCACTGTCTCTCTTCTTTGCATTAATAGACATACTCTATTTTTCATACACATTTTTGTTTTCTCTTATCTTCTTATAGGCAAAGACTGCTTCCTTTTAGATTCGCTCCTGTAAAGGATTTAGACTCTTCTATGGCCGTTACGGCATCAATTTTCTTTTACATCAGTGATTTTGCCAAGTGAGATTTATGAAAGACTAACAAAGAACAAATGGAAAAAAATCTCTTTTAAAGACAAAGGAAATCACTTTTCACAGCTTAAATCAAATATTTTCAAAATTTGCATCTCTAAATTTAAACTTACTTACACCCACTCACCTGGAGTAGATACACTGCAGGAAAGCAGAAGGAAAGAGTCTGAAGTCGAGCAGAAGACATACTAGTACTGTATGTTTTATCATAGTTGCTTATGGATTTAGCTCTGTTGGCCTTTTTATGTTAGAGACTTACTTATAATCCTTAACTTTCCATGGAATTGTACTTCAGGTACAGTAATTTATTTATTTATTTATTTATTTATCTTTTTAATTGATATTTTACAGAGAGGAAGGGAGAGGGATAGAGAGCTAGAAACATCGATCAGCTGCCTCCTGCACACCTCCCGCTGGTGTGCCCGCAACCAATGTACGTGCCCTTGACCGGAATCGAACCCGGGACCCCTCAGTCCGCAGGCCGACGCTCTATCCACTGAGCCAAACCGGTCTCAGCAAGGTACAGTAGTTTAATAGTAGTATTATAATTTCCAATCTAAATTTTGTCTACTTTTAGGAAAAAGAACATTCATATTTTAAAAGTATAGAATTGTCAATATTTTTTCAGGAAATTCAAAGAAAAGATGCTACATAACCTTAGGCAGAAAAAAAAAATAAATTTCACCAATTAGGCACTCTTTTCCTGCATTCTCTATATTTATTTCTTCACTTCTAAAATAAAGTGCCCTAAGTTTATCAGTCATCTTAATCCAATATAATAGACCTATTGTCAGAAAATCACTTTAAATCATGTTTTCACAGGAGTGCTCTCAGGTACTCACTGCAGCCCTGGCATCCACACACATCAGAGGATCTACCTTTTAATTTCTTTTGTGATCACCTTGGTCACTGGGCTCAGATCAGGTCGATCCAGAACAGATGCCTGATGGACAAATCCCAGCTTCCATTTATTGAGTGGGAACACAGCAGAGAACAATGGAAAGGAGGCTGGGGCGATCCTCTGTGCCTGCTTCACTAGTTCTCAGTGCATGCTTCTGCCCCAAGTGTCTTCTATGCTAGTTGTGTATTATTTTTAAAATATTTCTTTAATCGTTACAATATTTTATTGATAAGATTATTATAACTGAGTGCTACTCACATATTTTTGCTGGTGGTACAACTTGGTGATATTAACATAACAATGTGTCACAAAAATGTTCTTGTCATACATCTGCATGCCCGAGAGAGAGAGAGAGAGAGAGAGAGAGAGAGAGAGAGAGAGTGTGTTGGGGGGACAAGTGTAATATTGGTAAAATAGTGGATACTTGAACCAATTCAATAATGTGGCAATAAATTGGGACTCTCAGGGGAACAATTTGGAGAAGTACTTAAGATTAAATGCTTACTACATAATGCAACTACTTTACTAACAGATTGTTACCTAGTGGTTCACGTAGTAATTTTAATGATTCACCTATGAATCAGCTCCCATTTTAATTAGTGAATCTGGGAACCCCAACCAATAAGGGATGGGGAGATCAAATGGTCAGCTCCTTTTTTATTTTCTTATAGTCTTCAAACTATTCTATATTATATATTTTCTAAAATAATGAGACAAGAGTAAATTTTGAAAATTGATTAGTAAGTGACTTGATCACTAATCTATATATATATAAGCCTAAACAACCAAATGACCAGTTGACCAGTTGCTATGACATGCACTGACCACCAGGGGACAGATGCTCAACCCACAGGATCAGGCTCCCTCCTGTCTGGATCAGGCCTGTGGGGATCGGGTTGAAACTGGTTATCTGACATCCCCTGAGAAGTCCTGCATTGTGAGAGGCTGCAGGCCAGGCTGAGGGACCCCATGCACCGGGCCTCTAGTAAACATGTAAGTGTATTTATTATATGTGGGTGTGTGGGTATATGTATAATTATGCTATGTATTCTTGATTCTAAAGTAGGTTTACAGTTGTTCATAATTAATAGATCATAACACAAGAATAAACTTTGTGTTTTGCATACTCATAACTGTACACCTAGTTTTGCCCTCCCCCCTCTGAATTTTCCTTGATTCAAAGGAGATTAAAGAATTAGCAAGATTGGAGTGATAGATTTAATGGTAAACCAATGTAACCAGAAAGGGTTCTCCTCTAAAATCATTACACTATTGCAAATGTCTTTTTAATATTGTTAAACTGTTTCCTCTAATACTTCTTAAAAGAGTACTAGATAAATAGGTGCATACGTATAACCTCATAGGTGGGGGAAAATGAATTAAATAATTGTTACAACTTAAAATTGCCATTTCTGGTGGTAACTTCTGCCCTTTTGTTGGATGAGTTCACTTTGGTAAAGACTGAGAACCTGGGCTGAATTCTCTGAACTCTGGGCGATCACTAGCTGAATGGTTCAAGACCAATGTGAAGATGCAATGCTGCTCTCTGATCCAGCAAGTCTGACAGTCACTGTTAGGTAAGTCTAATCAGCCACTTAGGTTTATAAAGGAGAACTCCCAAGAGAAACACTGCCTGAATCCCAGCTAAATGGGTGTCATGGTCTTGCATGATATATGGGCAGATACAGTGGTTAGATTTGGGTTGGATGTATATCGAGTATAACATTTTACTTAGTTAAATATCTCCATCTATTTCAAGTAGGAACTAAATAGGACTTAAAACCTGACCCCACTAATGCACAGGAAGAAATATTTTTTTTAAATTCCAGCAAATTAATTTTAAATGATAAAATGCAAATTCTAAGTTAGGTGGGAAAATTGTATATATTAGTAGAGGACACATGACATCTTCTGTGATAACAATTTATGAAAAAATCCCCTAGGGTCTTCCTTGATAGAAACTTCAATAGCAACTTTTGGAGTATTCTTAGACAAATCTTAGATATGAGGCACCCACTGGAATGGATTTGGCCTCCACAGAAGACATTTCTTGTTTTCTCTGAGATAAGAAATGGGAAAAGAGAGAAGGTTAAGTTAAACAAAGATGTTGAGGTGAATGCAAGATGTTACTCATATCAGATGGCATCTGTTGCCTCAGAGAGATGAGTGTAATTAATTTGTCTATCAAACTGCATTTAATATTTAAAAATAAATCTTTCTGTTTGTCTATGCCAAGAAAGCAAAATAAAATGCCATCTAAAAATATAGAAGCATTATTTTTGAAATGTACTTTTCAAAAATGGAAATAGCTTATTAAATTCCTTTGCTTACAGTGATTGGTTATTTACTGCTCACTATGTTGCCATAAAGTGTGGGTAGGTGTGTAATGCAGGTGAGATAAAGTGCAGAGTTCTTCATTTCCATGTCAGACAAATTCACATTTGGCCCACAGTGAATGTCAGTTTGATATTGGGTTTTTATTTATTCCATGTATTTCTTAGTTCCATAGGCAGATCCCAAATTTTATCTAGTCTAAAATGTAACTATGCCAGATACTGAGGGGATGGACTGGGATATTGCTACTAAACCTATCATAATTATCTTTCCATCCCTGTTTCTGAAGAATGAGTCCATAATCTATATAATAAAAGCCCAGCGACTGTTACAGCGAAATGACTGGACAACCAGAACGACTGGCTGCTATGGTGCACACTGACTACCAGGGGGCAGACGCTCAATGCAGGCGCTGCCCCCTGGTGGTCAGTGTGCTCCCACAGCCGGAGCGCCGCTCAGCCAGAAGTGGGTCTCACAGCTGGCAAGTGCAGTGGTAGCGCTAAGGAGCGGCAAGCCAAGTGGTAAGGAGCAAGCAGGCAGGCGGTTAGGAGCAAAGGGTCCTGGATGGCAAGAGGGATGTCCTACTGCAGGTTTAGGCCCGATTGGACATCCCCCGAGGGGTCCCAGATTATGAGAGGTCACAGGCCGGGCTGAGGCGCACCCTCCACCGTGCACAAATTCCGAGCATTGGGCCTCCAGGTCTTATTATAAAACTCTGAAAATATTTATGTTCTTATAAAAATATTGTAGATGACATAGTCTTTGAAAAGAATATAGTTAAATATAGTTGAACTAAGAACACTATTTTTGACTGAGTTAAAACAAATTTTTTGAAAAAGCTTATAACACAAATACGCTGATTATTACTTTTTCCTCCACTCTGCGGAAGCACACAGCTGCTGTTAGTGTTGCATTTTAGGTTCACGGGTGACTCTATGGGCGATGCTTTTCAGTGTGGATAAATACGGCTACAGAGGCTGATGTGTGACCTTCACTTTACAAATCAAGTGCGTGCGAATCCGCACAGCTAACGCCCACATCCATATTCAGGAGACATCGATCCCCTTGGTCCTGTCCCTCGGCCTCAGTGTTTCTATGAATACTGAGCTGACGCCCAAAAGAGCTCATGAGGCCCGCATGCCCACAGAGCTGCCCTTGACTTGGCCAGTGAAAGCTGCACTCTCTGAACTTGCATTAAAAATACTTTATGTTGCCTTCTCGTCCTGGCCCTGGGTTTGGACTATGGCATTTCAAGCAATGTACTTCAGTTCTCTTTAGAGCGATAATGCTCTCTGTAAATGCTTATCAATTATTGCCTGCCTTTATTATGTTCTTAGAAATAATGTGACAATGAGCAGTGTTACTAACTTATGACACCCCTTTCATTCCAAATGATTGAATGATTTCCACACATTTCAACTCCAAAGAAGGAGGCAGGCGAGGGGGAGAAAGAGAAAGACAACCATGTACAGATTTCACCTCACTAACGACTTAATTGGTATCGCCCCTGGGGTGAAATGTTGTAACACCCTACAACTCTTTATGACAGGAAGTGAAAATTCCATATCCAATTGGAGCTGCAGGGGTAATTTAGAGAGGCAGAATGCAATTATCCAATTAGGAATTTAGCCAGAACAGAAAGGTTAATCCCTCTAAGTCCTTTCAAAAGAGCCCCTGGGATCTTTAATGACGACAAGGGGTCAGGACCTGTGTTTTACAACTCAAGCCAAAAAATTATTCAGACTTCTTTTTCTCTCTCTAAAAACCTGGGAGGCTCAAATCCACCAAACTTCAGGAGAATTCATCCCCAGTATCACAACTTTTCAGAATATGCAGTTTTCCTGTCTTCTCCAGTCTAGGTTGTGAAACCACTACATAAAAGTTGTTTTAGATTCAAAAACAAGTTTAGTCTTTGGCTAGCAATGATTCTGGGGCCTGGGATGCTTTGCTCACAGGAGACAGAGAATGGATGGAGTTGGATGCTGACTCAGAGGTTTGGAATGTGCCATTGATGCCTGGCTGGCCTCCAGCTTTGGGCTTAGAACCTGCCAACTTGGCAGGCTGGGAATTGCTGTGGCAATTTTTCAAAACGGGAAGAATCTGTCCAAGGAGAGGTTGTTTCTACATTTTAACTACCAGGACCGTCTGGCCCAAGACAGAAAGAGAGGCTGTGCTCAAAGGAGAACCACCGGCATATTTGCAAGCCCCTCTTATAAAAGTAATATACTTCTGGGCATGCATTGCAAAGTTCAGCCAAAAGGAATATGAATTACAGATTTCAGTCTGCCAAGCAGTGTGGAGATGCTGGATGCAGCAGCAAATTGTACTTTGCAGGGTTTCCTATTAAACATGCAGCTATGTAGTGGCTATTTAGAGGTGAAGCAATTTTTCTTTGATCCAGTCAGTATGGAATGATTAAATGGAGATTTTTGAGTCCTCAGATCTAATGTGCCGAGAGAAAGAGAGAGAAAGCAGTTTTCAGCCAGCAAACAAGTATAGCTTTGCTGTCTTACTCTTTAAATTCTCCAGCATTTAATTTTTAGTATTTGTCTTAATAAATTGCAATTGACCTAAACATTTTGATGAAAACTCTTAAATGTCCTGAATATGGCTTATTTTTTCTAAAAATTCCAATTTGTTCTGATCTCCTACAAATAACATATTTTATAAGACTTGAGAAGATATTTATACAAAAAAAACAGTTAATGCATCAATGCAGAAATTAGAGAAATTGGTTAGGTTTTATGAATTGCTAGAAAGTAATACAATCATATCAATGTGTAAATGACATTATAATACTACTGTTTACATATCAGATTGAAATGACTATTAAAGTATTAAAAAATGCCTCAAACCCTGTCTTCACCAGAATAATGAAGCATTTAATAGTACAACATAGAACACACACATTTTATATGTTTACTTCTAGATTTTTATTAAATTTCTCAAGAGGACAAACATTTTGTGTGTGAGAACACCTAAGCACTGCTTTCTCTAGGAAACAAAATAAGATTCTATATATGGAGGAAGGGCACTTGTTGCTATTTTTACAATATTACATACTTCATGGTTATATTTATGCTGAAAACAACATGATAAAAAAGCATTCATTGAAAGAGGTACAATAAATAAGTAACCTAAGGTGCCTAATAGAATGAAAGCTTCTTTAGAATACTGTTTTTTTTCCTCTTAAAATATTTAATTTTACAAGGCCTAAAGACATCTGATGAGATTAAAATATTAAATCCATGTATTTATTATGTACAATGTATACATTTCTTATTTATTTAGATAAACCTTAAAAATGAGTCATGATTTAATTATGATTTCAGGAGAAATTTTTGCTATTTTTTCAATTATGTTGGATGAGGGGAGCAGATAGATTTCTAAGAAGAAAGATATCTGAGACATTCAGGTCTATGTTTTTAAATGTACATTTATTATAAGATGTGGTGAGGATGACAGGTCAGGAGACGATTGTCACTGAAAGATAGTTGTACTCACAGTTCCCCACCACGTAGGGTCATGCAGGGGAAGCACCGGGGTCAGTCAATAGGTAATGGGAGTGAGGGTGGGCAAGAGCCTTTATTGTGGCATCTGTGGGAGAGAATGTGAGAGGGAGAGCAGGCAGCTGAGGAATGACTGTTCTCAATAATTTCAGCAGGCTTAGGGAAGGTTGTTACTAGTTGTTGGGCACCTGGCCCTGGGTGATGCGGCCAGGTGGCCTGGAGTGATTCTGTGAAACGATGGAATACTATGCAGCTGTGAAAAAGAAGGGGCTCTTACCCATTGAGAGAGCATGGAGGGACCTGGGGAGCATTATGCTAAGCAAAATAAGCCAGTCACAGAAAGACAGGTATCATGATCTCACTATATGTGGAATCTAATGAACAAAATACTAGTAAACTGATGAACAAAATAGATCCAGAGACATAGAAACACAGGACAGACTGATGAATCCCAGAGGGAAGGAGGGAGGAGTAGAGCAGGAAGAAATTAACCAAAGAACTTATACGCATATATGCAGAACCCATGGACACAGACCATAGTTGGGTGAAGGCCTGGAAGGGGCTGTGGGGTGGATGGAGTCAATGAGGGGAAAAAGAGACATCTGTAATACTTTCAAAAATGAAGATAAATTTAAAGATTGCTTGGTTTGCATTTGAAAGGCACACTCCTAAGCAAGTCATTTACTATTTCTAGGAATTGGTCATCCCTGGAAGGGGCAGTCTCTCAGGTGAGCAAGGCTCCAGATGTCAGAGCATCAGAATGCAGAAACAGAATGACCTGGTTAATACAATATGCTTGTTATTTTGTTTTGTTTTAAGTGAGTGTGATAATCAAAAAGTTTTTTTTAATGTCCAGTAAGCACTAATTTCCTTTAATGTACGCCCCTTTTGTGTTCATTTCACCATACCATAAAGAACTTTTAGTGTTTGCCTGTGTAATGAAGCCACTCTTTCATCAGAATATTTTTCCTGGCTGAACAGTGTTACTTCCTTTGGTGGACAGACCCAGAATTGATCAGCTAAGTGATCATGAATGATGAGCCTCTCCAAGGCTAATTTTCCCTTGTAGGTAAAGAGATGATTATTTCCTCTCTTAATTAGAAAATTAAATGAATAATATATGGAAAAATGCCTATAGAGTACTGAATGCTTAGAAGGTACTCAGTCCATGAAAATTCTTCCTATAATTATTCTCTACAAGTTGACAAACGAAAGCCAACAGGATTCTGATGAAGAGAAAGGCTGGATTTAGCATTACTTTTAGCTTAATCATGGTTGTCCCTTTACGTATATTTCCCTAAAGTTATACCTACATTCTATAGGAAAACCTTGCTGTATCAGATATTAAGGGGTCCACGTTGTGAGAGGGTTATACCTTAACTGCTAGGCTACCACTATTCCTTGTTGGCTAGTAGATATCTGTAGATATGGGAGTCAAGCAGCCTTGGGTAAATGCAGGAAAGATACCGAGAACATATAACAAGGGAACATGTGGGACCCAGTGGGAAACGCACCAATAGGTTTAGGAAACTCAACCATGGCATAAGGGCACCCTAGAAGAGCAAGCCAGGTGTCCAATCAGCCATGAGCTCAAAGGACGCAGGGCAAACTGCATACCCTCAATGAGAACGGTGCCTCAGCTGTAAACCGGGACCAGTAGCACCAGTCTCATAGCAATGAAACATGTAATATAGTTTGGCACATAGCACATGTTCCATATATAAATTATTGGTATTATTAAGCCATTTTTATCATTTTAGATGAGAGATATGTTAAACAGAAAAATTTTATTTCTATTTGGGTGGCTATAGAGCAAAAATTCAGAAAGTTTTGCTTTGTGCTAAAAAAAATTACAGCAGAATACCATTGCTGCGTTCACTCTGATTGTTTTCCCCACTGAACACAATGGGACCACCACTGACTCAGTGATATCCTATGTATTTTAAACTGTATAATATTTCCTCATGTTTGTAATAGCTCCCCCTTTTATAGGTGTACTAAGGGCTATTACTGAATTTGTTCATTTTTGTATGAATATTTTCCATTTATCAAGACCGTTTTGAGTTTGTTTCTGCTTTCCAGGTTATTAATAACTTGTGAGAATAGTGTTCCATGATTATGTGGTAACCTCCTCTTGCTTCATTTATCTCAGGCATCAATATCAATAAAGTATCAAAGTTTGAGCCCAAGAGTTTAGCTGACTCTCAATTAATTAAAATATTTTCCAGAGGAACAACTGTAGACAATAGAACTCTGACAGACCACAGCCACCAAGGCTTCGTAGGTATGGCATAGTCTCATATAAGGCAAAAGCCTAGAAGGTCCTTTATGTGTACACTGAGATTTATTAGGGTTACTTAATAAATTTGTGAAACTCTGTTGATAGTATTGTTTTATTTTCTTAAACATATAAGAAAAAAATTAAACAATTAAATGTAAGTTATTTTCTTTTTAACTTCCTCTTTTCTTTAAAAAAATGTAGGTTTCAAGTAATGAAATACAATTACGTCTCTCACAATTGGGTATGTAGAAGATCTTATTCTCAACTGTTTCATATAGAGGTACAAACTCAGTTTCTTACTTAGTTCTCTCAATCATCATATTATGTTCCAGTCCCAAGCTGATCGCATCTAATTCCAGCCATTCAGCACAGGCACACCAAGGTGGCTGTATATAAAACACCCTGTTCTTTTATGAAATGAGAGATCCTTGATTTAAATGTGTTTCTCAAATTTCTCTGAGAATAACACCTTCAGGGGAAAAAATCATCAATTAATTTGTTTCTAAGTCTCTAAGACTCTTCATTATCATTAAATTTATTCTTGTATTATTATTTATTAACTAGAGGCCTGGTGCATAAAATTTGTGCACAGGGACAGGGTCCCCTCAGCCCAGCCTGCACCCTCTCCAATCCAGGACCCCTCAGGGTGATGTCTGACAGTTGGACATCCCTCACAATCTGGAACCGCTGACTCCTAACTGCTCACCTGCCTGTTCGCCCCTAACTGTCCCTCCTGCCAACGTGATCACCCCTAACCATCTCTTCCTGATGACCTGGTCACTCCTAACTGCCCCCTGCTGGCCTGGTCACTCCTTACTGCCCCCCCCTGCTGGTCTGGTCACTCCCAACTGCCCCCCTGCCGGCCTGGTTGCCCCCAACTACCCACCCACCCCCCGCCAGCCTGGTTGCCCCCTGCAACCTGCTGTTCAGTCATTTGGTCATCCCTCACTAACACCCCTGCCGGCCTGGTCACCCCATGCAGCCTGCTGTTGGGTCATCCGTCAGGTTGTTTTGGTTGTGACAGCCCCTGGATGGATATATATATATATATATATATATATATATATATATATATATATCAGGATTATTGCATTATTTTCCAGAGGAACAACTGTAGACAATAGAACTCTGACAGACCACAGCCATCCAAACTTCTCATTATAAACATGAAATATGTGCTAAGTTGAATGTCATTGGTATACACAACCCCAACACCCAGTAATAGTTCTGTTTTTTAAAGATACTGTTTCTCAACTAAACTGTGACGAATGACCCAGTGAATGTCAAGCCATTGATATGCCTTATACTTCTCAGGCCCCTGAAGACTTTTATTTTCTTAGAGTTTTGTTCACTGTGCAGGGATTTTGGTAACATAATATGTTCAGGTCTGTACAGAGCACATGGTGGATGTGATCGGAATTACTGCACGACTCTGCCTCCCAGCAAGCACGGCCTGGGTTTCCTGTGTGGATGGACACCCAGACTCCCTGCCCTGCCCTCCACCACTGCACAACAATGCTGGGTCTTTCTTTTCTTCCCCCTTTTCTCCATTAAATGCTTTCTGGAAGGTTCCACTTCCTACAGAATAACCGAAGACTGCTGGCTAGAACAGGAAAAAGTCTAAAGTGGGCCAGGCTGGCAAGGGATGCAGGCAGATAAAAGGAAACAGGTGGCTGCCTCAGACCCGGGAGCCACAGGAGGGTCAGCACTCAGTTCTGTGCCAGATCCTAGGCAAGCCCGCACCACCTCAGCGATTCTTAATGCTCCCTCTTCTGCAGGAATCATGTAAAGTCTGGTGCGGTTACTGTGTGGACACAAATGAAATCTTAACAAGATTTCCAGGTCGCTGTTTGAAGGAACTGCTGCAGAAAAACAGTTTCTCCGGGCTCTTCACATGAATAAGAAGCACATTCTTATTAAACCACAGACACGTGGGCTTTGTTGTCCACAGGACAGGCCTCACTGTGGAAGCAAATAAAATGTAAAGCCCCCCCTCCAATGACTGTGACTGCGGACGAGGAGCGAATATGTCCTATCAGTCTGATGCCAAAACTGAAATTCTGGACTTTTTCCAAGAGAATATACCAGTGTAATTTCACTTCAAATATTGAAAGGTGGCAAAAGCCTTTTTCTTCATTAGACACCCAGAACTCAGCAAAGCATCCTAAATATTCACTGAACAAAATACAGCCTTCTGTTTTTATGCAAATATACTTCATTTCCAACATATACTACTAAAATACATAAGCGGTACTAATGAACTGAAGGCCCTGGAGAAGGGAGTTAGCCTCACACTCTGAGGGCACTCCATTCTTAAATAGTTGGTGGAATTAACTACTGAGGCCCTCTGCCCATGACCGTTTTTTGTTTTGTATTTTTTAACAAGTTTCAAAACATGTATTTGAATTCTTCCATGGACATAAGACTATTTCATTTTTTCTGTTTTCTCTTATGTCAGTTTTAATAAGCTGATATTGTCTCTGGTTATTTTAGATAAATTTTAGAATCTAGTGCTTTAAAGTGCAAAATATCACCTAAGAATCTTTTTAATATCTGTGGGATTATTGGGAAATCCTTTCCTTTTTTAAAAAATATTTTTTATTGATTTTTTTTTACAGAGGGGAAGGGAGAGGGATAGAGAGTTAGAAACATTGGTGAGAGAGAAACATTGATCAGCTGCCTCTTGCACACCCCCTACTGGGGATTTGCCCGCAACCAAGGTACATACCCTTGACGGGAATTGGAATCGAACCTGGCCGAATTGGAGTCCGAAGGCCGACTCTCTATCCACTGAGCCAAACCAGTTAGGGTAGGAAATCCTTTCTTTAAAAAAATTTTTTGATGTTACTTATTTGTGTCTTTTCTTTCTGTTAAAATTTCTTGTTATAGTTCTAATTTTGTTTGTTTTACTTCTGTAAGTTTTTGCTTTATATATTTTGAGGCTCTGTTCTTTATGTATATACACATTTTGAGCTCATTTTACTGAGAAATGGAAATTTTACCACAATTAAATGCCCCATTGTATGTCTTGCAAAGCATTTTGCATGATAGCATACTTTCACTTTTATAAATATAGCTATATCAGCATTCTTTCTGTGATTGTATAGTATGGCTTAATCATTTTCTAACCCACCCAATATTTCCCAATCATTATACTTAGGCTACCATGTTTGTAAAGAACATGTAAGTTAATTATTTGTCTTCTTTCTTTTTGAAGTGTAATTTGTCAATCCTTATTGCTTTCCAATTGGAATTTTAGTTGTTTTACTTAATGCTATATTGATTTATTTAAGAAGTAATTTGTTGCCAAAACCGGTTTGGCTCAGTGGATAGAGCGTCTGCCTGTGGACTGAAAGGTCCCGGGTTCGATTCCGGTCAAGGGCATGTAACTTGGTTGCGGGCACATCCCCAGTAGGAGGTGTGCAAGAGGCAGCTGATCGATGTTTCTCTCTCATCGATGTTTCTGACTATCTATCCTTCTTCCTTCCTCTCTGTAAAAAATCAATAAAATATATTTTTTAAAAAAAGAAGTAATTTGTTATTTCACATCCCTTTTATTAGTTTGTTAGCACTATTAGTAACTACATATACTATTTTTAATCGTTAATCTTCCTAAATAGATAAATGCATTATTACTTATTAAAATCTATTACAATCAATACTTTTACCACATTTGATACAAAGATCTTGACATGTTTTAATTTTGAGTAACCTCTTTCCACTGTATACTGTGTTGTGTATTATATTTATTGCTGATGTTATTATTGTTTCAAGAGTTTCACTTAGATTAAGCCACACCCCTTCATGCTTTCTTCTTTTTATAGCTTTCATCTTGGATCATTCTCAGTAGAGGATGTGCTTGTAATAAATCATTTCCATTTTAGCTTTATCAGAAAATGTCCTTATTTGTGTTCTTTTTAAATAGAATGTTTTACTAGACATGGAATTCCAAGTTGGAATTTATTGTCCTTAAGCACAATAAAGGGGCCATGCTCCTGGGAAGACAGCTGACATCCTTACTCCATCAAAGCTGATCTAATTTCATCTGGCTACTGTTAATTTTTTCTTTATCTTGGTTTCCATCAATCTGGGTTTTATATGTCTAACTGGGAATTTCTTTGCATTTCTCTTGCTTTATAATGCTTTCTGAATATGACACATGAAGATTTCAACATTTATGGCAATTTCTCAGTCATTATCTCCTCAACTACTGCTTCTGCCCCATTCTCTTTATCTCCTTGTGGAACCCAAATTATATGTGCATAATAGTTGATGACCATATCTCATATTATCTATTTTCCTTTTTGTAACTAATTCTCTCTCCACTTATCAAGGGTGAGAGCCATCTATTGCTAACCTGTAAACACATCTCATGGAAGAGTTGGTGAGGCCTCTTCAAAGACAGGCCAGTGGGAAAAGAGAAGGCTGCCCATCCATGCTACCACCATTGCCTGCTCCGCAGACACCCTGTGATGCCCAACACAGGCTGAGCAGGTCACAGGGCCCAGGGGCTGCTGCCTGAGTTCTCTAAAACACCCCAGTGACTAAGGATGTTACAACATTCCACTTTTTCACTTCATCCTCCCACAGGAGAGAAAGTGTTCTTTTTGCTTGAATTTTTCACTTAATGTTGTAGTTTACTGCATTATTCTATAATGGCTGTTATCATAAAAAAATTGGGGAGATGATGACATGCATACACTCAAACACATGCACAATGAATACAAGATCTATTTGCTGTAAGAAAGAAACATGCTTTCTGATTAGGGTAAACCTGTGTGTGGGAGAACAGAAGGTGTAATAGAGAGTATAGATGTATCCCATTGTTCCTTTCTCATAGTTGACTGTACAAAGTATTTCAACATGAGAAGTTATAGAATGCAGATTTTATAATTGAAGATTGTCCAAAGTTAAAAGAAAAAAAACAACTATCATTCTACTTTAGACTACAACCTCTATGAAGTGATTGAACATTTATTTTTATGGGCAAAATTCTTGGCAAAGAGCCTGGAAAAAAATACAATGTGACCTAATCATACCTCTCCTGGGTATATACCAAAAAAAAACCAAACAAACAAACAAACAAAAAACCCAAGAAAACCACCCATGTGTTTGCAAAGATATATGCACCCCTATGTTCATTGCAGCATTATTCACGGTGGCCATGACATGAAAACAAGCAAAGTGTCCTGCAATAGAAGACTGGATAAAAAATATGTGGTACCTATACACAATGGAATATACTCAGCCATAAGAAAGGATGAAATACTGCCAATGGCAACAACATGGATGGACCTTGAAAATATTATGCTAAGTGAAATAAATCAGACAAAGCTAAGAACCATATGATTTCACTAAAACTCATGTACACAAAGAGCAGTGTGGTCATTGTCAGAGGTAAGGAGGTGTAAGGTGAAGGGGGGCCTAGTACATGGTGAGGGGAGAAGATTTGACTTTGGGTGGTGGGCAAACAGTGCAATGGACATATCTTGTAACATATAACACACACCTGAAACCTATATGATCATATTAACCAAGTCACCCCAATAAATTTAATAAAAAAGGGAAACAAAGAGACTGGTAAATGAACTGAAATGAACCTTATAGTCAAGATCTAATGCTATAAATTTCTCCTTTGTATTTCCAGCTTTGGGAAGAGAAGAAAACTGATCAATATTTACCAAGAGCAACACGGCGTTTCTGATACAGTTATTTCTAAAGTCATAGGTCTGGTGGCTGAAGTAGGGAGACACTTGGAAAGCTAGAGAAATGAAAGACAGGCTGGCAAGTCCATAATTTGAAGAATAGGTAGGCTGGAGACCTATAGAAGAATTGTAGTTCAAGTCCAAAGGCAGTCAGTTGATGTGCAACAAACCATCAGAAGACAGGGTGGCTTAAAATAGCAAACACATAGACATGGGGCTGGGCTCAAGTTGTAGACAACTGAGGAAATTCTGACTCTAGCTAAACTGCCAGGTTGGCTGGGGCCTGGTTATTCTAGGATGGTCTCAGGTGGAATAAATCCTCTCTGTACCACGGGATCTCCCATTAGCTAGCAAATTATCCTACTTTTTCACATAGCAGCTGGGCAGGGTTCCAGAACAGATTCATGGGGTGGGGAATAGATTCTACCTCCTAATAAAAGAAAAAAGCAAGAAAGCAAGGAATCCTATATAATAAAAGCCCAGCAATCAAAATGGCGGAATGACCAGAATGACCAGAGACCAGAACCACAATGGCCCCTCGCCCAGGCTGGCCCCATCCCCCCAGCAAGTGGTTAGGGGCGATCAGGCAGGCAGGCAAGCAGTTAGGGGCGATCAGGTAGGTAGACAGAGTGGTTAGGGGCAATCAGGCAGGTAGGTGAGTGGTTAGGGGCGATCAGATAGGCAGGCAGAGCCCTGCTATCGATTGCCTCAAAGAGGGAGACATAGGCTGCCTGCCACAGCCTGCTGGAGGGATGCTCGGTGGCTGCGACAGGAGGAGCTGGCAGCAGTGGACGCTGCAAAGCGGGGCTGGTGCCATGGCGGCTCCTGAGTGGGCAAGGCGCCTGCAGCCTGGCCCAGGCCCCGAGGTCGCTGCCTCTGCCTGTGGCTTCTGCAGGGCTGGACTGCCACTCCTCCTGCTATGATGCCTGGGCAGATCCCAGACCCTTCCATGACTGCAGGCTCTCTGCCAGGGCTCGGCCCCCTGACTGGACTCCCCAGCTAGGACCTGACTGCAGAGGAGCTGAAATACGCTGACATCCACAACACTGGGGCCATGATCGCCCCTTTGCACTTCCTGGAGGTGAAACTGGGGAATAGGCCTCAACCTGTGAAAAGTGAGCTAGGCAAAGAAGAGGAGTGGAGGAAAAGGTGCTGGGGAAAGAACAAAGCGACGGCAATCTGATGCTGGAACAAGAAGGAGCAGGAGAAGTTTCTGCAGCGGGAATCTGAGTGGCTGGAGTTCATGAATGTGGAGCTGAAAACACAGATGGAGGAGCTGAAGCAGGAGTGGCAGCAACTCATCATGATGCTCAATTGGCATTGCCTCACCTGCATCATCAGGACTGACAGCGTTAAGACCCCTGACTCAGAAGGCAACTCACTGCTGGAACAGCTGGAGAAGAAGTGACCATGGGCTGGGAGGAGGAGGAGGGTCCCAGAGGGCTCTTCCTTGCTGCATGAAAAACTCTTCAATGAGGCTCAGCACAGCCAGCATCAGCCAGGCTTTTATGCGAAAGTCAGATCAGCCACACCAGGGGAAAAAACCAGGCTGATGAAACCCAGGACCAAATCCTGAGACCAAAGTAATCCTGAGGGCGGGGGGGTGGGGGAGCTATTCTGCCTGGGGCCAGGATTGCAGGAGGCAGGACAAAGGCTCTTGGCCAGAGAGACACCCAACCAGGCAGCTGTGGACACCCACCCAAAGGACCTCCGAGCAGCCAGGAAAAGCCATGAGTTGCAACCAAAATTAGGCTGCGTATGGAACTCAGAGTGAAACTGCAATCTGCCTGCCCCCAGCCCTGACCCTGACCCTGACTCTGATCCTGATGCAAGGCTGGAGAAGGGCACAGTGCCAGGCCCTGCTGTACCCATGAACCATGGTCCAGCTCAGTCCTTCCTTGAGTGGCAGCCTGGGCACACTCTCGCCATCCCTGCTGGAGTTGCTGTGGGCACAAGGTATGGGCGCCCTTCCAAAGCACATACTCACTGAATGTTTACAGACTGGCTGTCCTGGCAGGGCTTTCAACTGCACATGTTTTTTATACATTCTTTTTTTATTCATAGTTTTTACCAAAAAAAAAAAAAATTATACAAGCAATATATAAATGGATTTCTATAATCACTGGATGTTATACAGTATAAATATGCTATGGTTTCTTTGTTACGAACAGATATTCAGCAGTTATGGCCATTGTGTGTAACTTCTAAGTACTGTAGTGTCTGGGTATTGGGGGTGGCAGGGGCAGGGGTGTAGTGCATTTCCATCCTGGTAAACCCTTCATAGTACTCAGTTCTGTATCTCTCAGTAAACATTACACTTGCCAAACTATCACACCCCACGCCTGCCACCTGCAGAGGGAGCAACTGGTGGAAGCGGGGGGGGGCATGCTGCCCAGATGGCAATCAGTGGCAGTGATGGGGGCAGGCCAGCTGCCAGCAGCTGGACGAAGGAAAGCCCCAATAGGCAGGCCCTGATCTCAGGGCCAGGCCTAGGGACCCTACCCAAGGGGTCCCAGATTGCAAGAGGGTGCAGGCAGGGCTGAGGGACCCCCCCAAGTGCACAAATGTTTGTGCACTGGGCCTCTAGTCTATATATATAAAAGCCTAAGCGACCGAACCACCAAACAACTGAAGGACTGGTCGAACGGTTGCTATGACTCATACTGACCACCAGGGGGCAGACGCTTAACACAGGAGCTGCCCCCTGGTGGTCAGTGTGCTCCCACAATCTACCTCTCACAATCCCTCACTACAGCCAGCTTGATTGGCCTTGATCTCCAGCCAGGCTGGGGGACCCCACCCGTTTACAAATTCATACACTGGGCCTCTAGTTAAGAAATAAAAGAAAAACAAGAACTCATGAGGGATAGATGATGGTGATGACCATAGAGAGGCAGCAAATAGGCTCTGGGGATGTTTCTGACTTATTAGCATTTACAATGATTTTTAAACATTGAAAAGATTAGGAAAATCCTCTCTTTTATTCTTCATATCAAATACTAGTTGGACAATCATACATTGCTGGTTCTCAGTAAATAGATAAAGAAAGAAAGAAAAGGAGAAAAGAAGGAAGGGAGGGAGGGTGGGAGGAAGGAAGGAAGGAAGGAAGGAAGGAAGGAAGGAAGGAAGGAAGGAAGGAAATAATCTAAAGTATTACGTTTATTCAAGACCACTTCAGGGAAGTTTAATTAGAAATCTGAAATTAGATACACATTATTTCTTAATTAATGTAGAAAATCAGGGAAAGGGATTTTACCCTGCATAGAAAAAAAATCACAGAAATGCTGGCAATTTGTGTTCTGCATCCCTTTTCAAAGGACAAAACATCTTGTGTACATAAGTGTGAAAGATTTTCCTCTATCTTCAACTCCATGAAAAACTTTATCCTTTGTTTAAGAAAAAAGAAATACCCTGCACTTGGTGGTTGATAGTTTGAAGTTCACTGGCTCCCCTCACCCACTCCTCAAATTTAGCTTTGCTCTCATGTTTTATAGCAGGAGAGCTGGAAGAAACAGACATGTAATAGCCAAAGGATTAAATGCTTTGTGAATAGAAAAAGGAGGTGTCGCACAATCAATCCCAAAGCGGCCCCAAGGGCTCATGACCTCATTCACTCACTTGGGAAGTTTCCACAGCTTCCGGGCTTCAGCAGGAGCTGCCAGAGCAGATGGCCATGTGGGACATGCTGTGACACTTGGCACCCCAACTGTCCACTGCCCTCAGCGTCACACAGTGAGACCATGGTTAAAGCTTATACTGAGGTTGGCCACGCTGGGCTGCAAACCTGCCAGGACTTAATCCCTTTGCAGTGAAGTTGGCTGGTTCACAGGGAAGTATCTCAATACGAGGTCACCAAAAAGGCCAGTCCAGCACCTCAGCTGGTGTGTGCTGAGCAGAACTGGTGGGGAGCGTGAGGGAGTCCCAGGCCCGCCTTTGTGCTCTGCACAGCTGATATTCCTCCCACCTGAATTTATGACCTTTATGTCAACTGCTTTTTTAATGCATAAGGCTAAAAAGGAGCAGCCCGATTCAGACACTCAGGTGCTTGAATACCTAGTACTACTAGGACCGCGCGGGTGTGCTGACACTCAGCATGGGTCGTCATAATTTAAAGCCTATCCACCAGATGTCAGGGCCCTCACTGAACAGCTGGCAAACTCCATGCCATCTTCCTCTCTTCTACTAAAAAGCAAGGCAAGTATCTCAGATCCCAAGAGAAGCAGAAGCATATATTATAAGCAATGTAAGTTACCAAGATAAACAATACTTTTGTTTAAAATGAATGACTCCCCCCCCCCATTTTTTGTGGAATTGTTAGGCAAATATTAATGCATTACATAAAGAGAAATCTTGAAAAAATTTCCCCAGACCTTTATCAGCAATCAAGAATGTTAAAAGTTTTACTGCCAATAGAATGTGAAACGTACAAGTTCTGAGATCTGCAGCCTTTAGGGAAGCAAGATATGTCAAGCAGCAGACACACACTTCAGAAGGCCCTGCTCTATCCAGCCTGCTGGGGACTTAGCAGCTCCAGGCTTATTCCTCAGGAGATGTGAAGGGCCCGCGGGAGAATCTCATATACGGGCCTGTACTGTCTTTCCTGCTTTTGATCCAGCCCCCTAATGGACATCTGCTGCCAAGAAGCCTCTGCAGAAGGTCCTCCCACTGTCACCGCTGCTGGCACCAGCTGCGCACCTTCTCAGGTATGTGTGCAGGCCTCCTCACCTGGCGCCCCAGCAGTGCTCCACCTGATGGCAGAGCAAGCTGCTCTTGGTCCCCTTCACTGTGCGGACATGCGACTGAGCAGAATAAAGGAAGCATCTCCGGACTCGCACTGCTTTCTCTCTGGGCATAAAGCAGCGATGTCCATTGCTGCGTTCATGGTGAGCAGGGTCCCTTGTGCGAATAGCTTTTTCAAGTTCTGAATTTGCTTCTCATTCTGAGTATTCAGAGCCAAGTGGATGGGAGTGATCAAAAGAGCACAATCTCATGCAAGTTTGGGGCCATTCTGTGGTCCTTCCAATGTACTTTTCCCATCTCTTCCTCTAACCATGGCTTTCAAAATTCTGCCTTAAAATTCCTCAGTGGAGGGAAATGCTACATCAAGTAAAGCTGTGTAAAGACAGAATCCCCGGACTTGGACCTCAGACACACTTTATGTTCAGTTAAAACTCAACTTAAGACCACAACTGCACCTACGTGGACTTATAAACAGCAGAAGTGCCAGGTACCATATTTCAACAGGTGTGACTTAGTAAAAGAAATATTCTATGATCAAATAAAGTTGGCAAATGCTGCACTGTACATCACTTGTGGATTCATAGTGCAAAGCACACCAGAGGCACACAGACTCCTGCCTAAAGGAGCTTGTTTAACTTTTCTTAAACAGCTTTTCCAAAACTCATTTAACAATAAGTAGCTTTTTTAAATGTTTGGTAATGTCTAGATTCTAAAGGAATCAAAATTGCATGGAATGGAATTTGGCAAATAGCACTGTAAAAATATTCTGGACAAATTTTAATACATATTTCTGACCAGCTACTTGCTGAATTGTGAGAAAAGTCCTGTAAATCTCTTAAATGTGTGGTGAGGGGTGCGAAAGCTGACCGACAGTAACTAACATCTGAGTGAGCAGGCTCCCATAGAGGCCCTCGAACCCTGGAACCACTGCAACAAGCAAGGGAACAGCGGGTGTCTCCACATTCTTCTACTTTCAAAGGAAATTGATAAACCAAGTTTTTGCAAAACTTCTGTTTTAAATATTGGCAACTGCATTTGCTTTTAAGAAAAGAGAAAGGAGGATGTCTCACATGGAGGCAGCCTCCGTCCCTCACAAACAACATAAAGAAACAAACAAAGCAAAGCCCTTTAGGTTTGTATCTGACCCATGGGTCGGCAGGTTCATCTCCTGGGCAGGTCCACAATTTTGAATATGGATGGTCAGAAATGAAGAGAAAAATAAATTTTGTTATTAAATTCTGTCTCCTTTACGTAAGTATTGTATACAGCTTGCTGTTGAATTAAAAAAAAAACAAAACACAAGAGTACTTGGTATTATTTTCTTACATTCATGAGCATTTGATGTATCTCAAGTGGAAGGAGGAATGATTAGGTAGGGGTTTACAGACATTTTACTTCTGAAGTAAAATGTATTTTATGCTGACAAAGTCCAATAAATAATGGTTTAGGTCATACCCTCTGGGTATGTTAATGATTAATTTTGTTGGGATTATAATTAAATGTAGAATTTGGGGATAAAATTTCCCAACAGGCTATTTTTTAATGTCTTAAAACAAGTACATTATGATAAAGTATAACAAAATATTATTTTTTAAAAATACGCAATTCAATTGCAATTTTGATATTGGTTTAAGTCACCCAAGAATAATTAGTTAATGTCTAGCAGGAGATTGGCTCTCAGTGTTGCAAAGGGTCAGAGGGGTTTATCCTTGACAATATTTTCACCATGGACTTTGTTTCCACTCTTACATCCAGTTCTCTCTGCACTCACCCCTGATAGGCATGGTCCAATATATATACACACTATATATATAAAACCTAATTACATATATTCCATAAAGCAATTGTATGTGACATTGAATGGGTAACAGCACATCATATAACCCATGCTAATTTCAAAATAAATTTCTAGATTGTCGTTCTCTCTTAGCATACAATTTGTAATAGATGCTGATAGGCTATGCATATTTTATTCCCAGGGGAAGTCAATGCAAAATAAAATTCTTCAGGAAAAATAAAAACTTTTATTAATATAACTTGTTTTATATTATAGACAATTGTTACATTTTGTTATTATGTTTTATAAAATGTGTGTACCTGAAAGTCATAATTTTTTTTTTTACTGATTGCATAATATTTTTAAGATTGGGGGTTTATTTTAAACAAATGCTTTTCTTTTAATCAGCTCTGAATACTTTTCTACAATATCCTGGACTTTAAAAATTACTTTATTGAAGTGAAGACTAATAAATAAATGTTTAAATCTCATTATTGTAATCTTTGCCTTTGATTTAATAATTGTTCAATTAGTTATTTGTTTCCTTTATAATTTAAGAGAAGTTATTTCTGAAAGCAGAAACTATAAACTTTCCTTATATTCTATTCAGAGGAAAAAAGATTTTTTTTTTTCAATCTAAAAGATCAAAGAAACAGTGAGGCAAGGAGAAGAGTGGCTGGCACAGCTGAGGAAGAATGGGAAGAGGCAGATTTTTGGCAGAACTGAATGTGTTAATCTGCGGTGAAATTAGCGATTTAAAAATGTATTTCTCAGCTGCACATCTGAAAAAAAATTATGGATCTAATTTTCCTTTGGAAATTTAAAATGTTACAAACTCTTAAGATATAATTATCCAAGTTTTTCCAACCCACACTCACCAGGCCCACAGAAAGGAATGGGAATTATGTATGGATGCAAATGGAATGACTACTGCAAAGAATTTAGAAACATTTCAATAAACATACTTGCAAATATTTTCGGTATTTTAGAAAAGTAGGACACATATGCTAAATTCCAGTGGAGAAGGCCTAAAAGGGAATCTCCAAAAGCACAGTTTGCTTCTATATTTGTGTGAACCATTTGGTTAAGTATTTTACAAAATATCTACACTTTATTTTCCAGTCCTTATGGAATTTTCAAAATACTGTATATCCTACAATAGACTTTTCAACATATGTGTAAGCTGTAGTGTGAAAATAATTGTGGAAATAATTCTAGATCTATATAATTCCACAACCTAGTTGCCTTGAATTGGCTGAGTGTGTTTTTCATATAAGTATGCATCGAAATGTTTAAGTGTTTCACACCAAACTCGTTTAGACTAAAAGCATCTCTGCGGTTGGCAAGGCCATGCCAACCTAAGGAGATTAGCACACACCACATTTAATACCACCAACCAAGAGCGCTCTTTTGTTAGATTCTTTAAGATGCTTAGAAGTTAGGGGGAAATATAGAAATGCTTGGTTAAAGCAATCATTCCTTAGCTTATAGGATATTTGATGCTAGGGAATGCTCTGTATACGTGGCCTTTCCAAAGTTCAATGAATGAATGACCTTTCCAGAAAATAGAAATAGTGTTAGGGAATGACTCTTTTCTAGTTCGTCCTGTGAGGAAAAGTCTTTCTCTGCTTGTGGGGTTCTTTCATTTCTCTGTTCTCACAAGTTACTTAAAAGTAGTTTTGCCCTAACCGGTTTGGCTCAGTGGATAGAGCGTCGGCCTGAGGACTGAAGGGTCCCAGATTCGATTCCTGTCAAGGGCATGTACCTTGGTTGCGGGCACATCCCCAGTAGGGGGTGTGCAAGAGGCAGCTGAATCGATGTTTCTCTCTCATCGATGTTTCTAACTCTCTATACCTCTCCTTTCCTCTCTGTAAAAAATCAATAAAATATATTAAAAAAAGTAGTTTTAAGATAGCCAAGGCCTTTTTTTAAACCTTCTCTTTCCTAAAATTCTTCCTCCTCCAGCTTTTCTTTACCCACTTAAGATTTTATAAAAATCATCAAAGAACAAGCTAGCACTCAGCAGAACTATGCTCATGTGTATGCTAACTAAATACTTCTGATGATGGTGAATGTTGGCTCGTCTCCATGGAAGAAAGACCTTACACAAAATATGTTGTAATTATAATGTTTAAATGATTATGCTATAATTATTATGTTAAAAATCTATGTTCTCAGAGTTGCTCAGTGGTGGCAAGGCTGTGACATGCCCATTAAAGCTCATCTATGGCTAATGCACTTGCCACCTTCCCCGGCAATGCAAGGAGGACAGGCTGGGCCAAGCCAGAGCCCTGAGAAAGGGTGGGAGGGTTTCCCAAAGTGCCCCCTCCTCCCCCCTCCCACTCTTGGAGGCTCTCAGCCACCAAATAATCACTTTTGCTAACTCTGCCCCAATACTTGTCTTTTTCTTAACCACCTTCAATAAAAGATTTTGACAAGTTCGTCCACAAAGTTTAAATGTCACCTACCTCTCTCTTAAATATATATATATATATATATTGTTGACAGTATTACAGAGGAAAAAAAATTGATTCAGGGTCAATTGTTTGGGGATTTCAGGGATTCAGAGATTCTAACACCTCCATGCAAATATTACATTCTATAGAGGTGGTTTTTATTATTATTCTTTTCCTTTATTTGGCTCCTATGCTATTTCCTAGCTTGAGAATACCAGGCGGGCTTCTCATTGGTGATCTTTTGTCCTTCTCCGTCTTCTTTAGAATGATGGCAAAGGCTAAGTTCAGCCAAGTTTTCGGTTCTGACTGAGGTGGTAAATGTTTCAAAGTAAATTGACCTTTCTTTATAGGTACACAATAGACTGTCCAACTGTGTCTGGTTGAGGATGCTTTGAGGTTATCCAGGGTACATCAACATGCATTTATTCTTTAGAACCAAAAATCACTAATAGCCTTAATTTTAGTTGCTGTTGATAAAGTTTTGAGGAGTACACAGAAGAGCTGTTGTTTGGAATAACATACTTTACTGCCCAGATTTCTGACCATCAGCTAAGGTAAGGCAGTGGCGGCAGCACAGGTTCAGAGGCATGCTGATGAACTCTAATTCCAGTGCAAATCCGACCTTCCCTTACTGAATGTAGAGGGCCTGTCATACCCCTGGCACAGGGAAGAGCCTGGCTCAGTGCAATTACTATTACCAATGGTCACCTTTTATAGTCACAGCCAAGTTTCTGAAATTCTTTTCTTCAGGTAGCAGAGAAATAGGATCAGGGAGGAGATGGGAGGATGATGGCACAAGAGAAACCTGCAGAGAGGACTTTTAGTGAGTACATTCAACTAGAAGTAATGGCACAGAGCAAAAGATGAGTTCACAAACCAAAGTTGGAGGATTGGGGATTAATTGAAACCCTCAAGTGGTGCATGGGAAGTGACTGCCTATTTAGAGCCAATAGATAGGTTTCCGTGAGGTTAAGGAAGCGAAAAATCCCATACGAAGCTAGTGAGATGTTAAATTCTAATTAGAAGTGTTAATTAAAAAAATTCCAATTTCATCAGTGAGAGTGCTTCTGTTGTTCCAGTTCCCTTTGCTGCGGTGACTCCTAAGTACCCTGACTCTCTTTGCTCAGTGTCATTTACCACTCTTAGGGGGTAGAGAAGGCCGACTGTGCTCTGCCCAGTGCTGCCATGATGAGGGCCTGTTGGCACCTTTTACTCAGGCATAGAAATTCACTATGGCTCAAAACATAGTGTGGGGTTCTCAGAAAGAAAACAGTATTTATTTACTTCTTCACAACTTCCTGTTGCCACTATTTTTCCCTTTTTATACCTTCAAAAAGGATCTAGTGAATTTTCCAAATGTAGATGAAGTTATTTTGTATTGTGTATTCAGTTAAATATAAAGTAATAATATCAACATTCTGCACACCATTAATCCATAATGAAGATTAAACGCTTTGGATGAGCATACAAATATCAACTACCCAAAGCTGTTTACAAATTAAACATAAAATAAATCTAATCTTAACAGATATCCAAAGAATATGCCAGTACATATTCATATTTTCATTTCAATAAGAGTAATTAACATGTTCCAAATTATTTAAGTAAACTTAAATGTTATCTAATATGCTTTTTATGTTTAGATCATTTAAAATTATTCAGTAAACACTAAAGAAAATTATTATGCATAATATTTAAAAGTCTCTAATACAAACCTTGAGCTGAGGTGGGCCTGTTTTGTAAAATACACAGTATAATTTTTTACACTGACTATTGTACTTATTTAGCCAGAATAGTCATTTTAAACCACAATAGCTATTATAATACATTTTTAGAAAATATGTGTCTATCTCCATTTAACTACATGATTTTTTCAGAATAGATGATATCATGGCATTCTTATTTGCAGTGGCTTTTTCAATGCTAATATAAAAGTAGGGAATATAGTTTAAAAAGTAAAATATGTCTAAATCCCTAAAAACCACCATTTCCAAGGCTTAGCTCTATCAAATAATCTTGCTATATTGTAGAATCTATAGAAGGAGAAGATACTTTATTTGTGCATTTTGTGGGATCATATAAAATCCTGAAGGAAAACTAGAAACTAGGTACCATTTGCTCATGCTCTTTATTCTATCCTCCAAGCAAGCTCCCATCATTCTTTCTGGCATATAAGACCCTCTCATTCTTTCATGCTGTCTCCTGTCTGCTCAAAGCCACCAGTCATAGCCATGCCCCTAACCCATCAGCCACACCCCAAGGACAATGATAGACATTTTCATCCCTATAGTCTACATCAAAATAACAAAACTGGTCCCCATTCTTCTGAGTTGCTTTCATCTGTAGCAGCTGAAGAAGCACTAGCTTGGGTTCTTCTTCATATTGTAGAGGTAGAATTTTCAGAGGGCAGGATAGATCAATGAGTCCCTAGACATACACTGTTTTAGAACATTTCAACATACCTCATTGATGGTAAATTCCATATGTCAAAAGATAAGATAAATAACTTTTCAATAATTAATCTCTGTTTTTGATTGATCATTAGTCATTATTTAAAATAGATATATTTTGCACATCTTTTGGGACCCTAAAATTGTCCTAAAATATACCCCTTAATTCAGGATTAAACCATCTTTTTTTAAATAGATGGAATCAGAATACCTCTAGAGGGAGAGATGGAACTTCTTGTTTTCGTAAGAATCCACAGATGCAGTAGCTTCCTGCCATCATGGTGTGGAGGGTGTTGGGGCGTGGAGGGTGCTGGCTGATGTGCATGATATAAAAAGAAAGTGTAATGGCTCTTCTTCCAGAGGAAAGGGGGTGGGGATAAAGAGGAAGGAGAAATATGACAGAGAAAAGAGTAAGAAAACAGTGACAAGAGACTAAGATTTAGTGTAGGAACAGAGCAATACTGATGAGAAGCAGTGACCAGAAAACATTGCCACAGTGCTGTTTTGTTCAAAAGCACATGCATACCTGAGAAGTCACACTCCCACTCAAGACCCGGTAGAGGCAGTTAGGCTGGTGGAGTTTTATCTGTGTGAGGATTTGGTGGTACTCAGTAGAGCTGGGTTGTATGTTTAAATGGATGTAGTGCAAACCAGAAGTCCAGAGCCAAGGAAACTAAGGACTTAGATGTTAGGAGGTAAAGGAATCTACATTGATGTAACTCTTTACACATTTACAGAAATCTAGAGGATATGAGCATAGACCATGGTATTAGGAAGCAGAACTCAGCCAATGTTACCTTACTATTAATATATTACTTAGTGGATAAAATGATCATTATACATAAGGTAATTTTGATAAAGACAACCTTACAAATGTAATATACTTTAATTTCATTATGGTATTTGACAAAGTATTTTGTATATACATATAAAAATGAAAGCAAAGTACTTAGGGCTGTCAGTCTTAGCTGGATTTAAAGTTGGTAGAATTATTGTAAGCACTGAATAGATATCATCTTAGAAAGATTTCCAATTATATACATTGTGCTATCAACCCACACCTATATTAATACTTCAATTTAGAGAATACTGTCAAGAATACGTTGAGAAGAGCAGCTAACTAGTACCTCATGAAAAAGTAACATTTATTGAGTATTTTTATTTTTTTATTATTTTATTTTATTTTTTATTGAATCTATTAGGGTGATATTGGTTAATGAAATCATATAGGTTTCAGGCATAAAATTCTACAATACATCATCTGTATGTTATATTGTGTGTTTACCACCCCAAGTCAAGTCTCCTTCCATCACCATTTATCTCCTCTTTACAGTCTTCTTCCTCCCCACAACCCCCTTCAAATCACATAAATCTTTCACCTATTTTATTAAACATTTTTAATGGGCCACATATTAATTTATTTTTATTCTCACAACAGACCTCTTAGGTAGGTTCTAATGACATCATCATTTTAATATTAGGAAATGAAATCAGAGAATTAAAAAACTTGCCCAAGACAGCACAGTACAGTAATGATGAGGCTGGGATGTAATCTAAATTATGTTCATATTACTTCGTAACCAATATGCAATGTTCCCCTACTAAAAATAGTATCCTATCTAATAAAGAGGGAATATGCTAATTGACCATCACACCCTCACAAAGATGGTTGCACCCACAGCCAATAAGGAGGGAATATGCTAATTGACGGCCACACCCTCAAAGATGGCAGTGCCCGCAGCCACAAGATGGCAGCACCCAGTCCCCTCAGCCCCACTGGGGCGGCAGGTGCACGGCACGGCCGGGCCCACCCCCAGGAAGGTCTGGCTGCTCCACGCGCCTGCCTCCAGAGTCCCCCAGTCCCCTCAGCCACCCAGCTGCCCAGGGCCAGCCCGAGGCACAGGTAAGCCTCGATGGCGGCTGCCCAGCCGCCCAGGGCCACCCGAGGTTTGTGCTGCCAGCAGTGGTAGCAGCAGTTGTGTGATGGGGATGTCACCTTCCCCTGATCACCAGGTCACCTCCCACCCCTGAGGGCTCCTGGGCTGTGAGAGGGGGCAGGCCCGGCTGAGAGACCTTCCCCTCGAGTGCATGAATTTTCATGCACCGGCAATCTAGTAAATCTATAAAATCCATGTCTTAGGAGGGATTATTAAATAAACTGGACCCATTTAACCTGGAACACAAAGGACATGGAGGAAGGTGAAAAGCTGACAAAAATTCCAAGTAATTTCTGAGACACACTGTGTACAAATCATGTCTGAAAATCCATCCATCTTGGAGAGACACAGTATTCTTCCTAACAATGTGCTGTTCACATTATTCACCATCTTTGAACTTGAAATCTAAAAACTTTAACACATTGCATCAGCTCTAAATATAGAAAAGAGGGAATTAGAAACAGTTGCTTACCAGGTATCATCCTCAAAAAGTCTAGAAGAGTTCTTCTAACAAGAAAACTCTTCATTTTTTATGATAAATACAACTAAGTCTAGCTGGTTGTATTTATCATCAAAAATGCAAAAATTAATGGAGGCTTTTGTAAATTTTATGATGCTGTCTTGATAACTTTAAATTTTAATTTTTTTGCACAAAAATATGACTGCTTTAGTTTCATTGCATGTTCAGGAATTTTACCATGAGATGAACTACCAATAGAAATTTTAGTTACCACTTTAGGAACAGCTTTTTGTCCAGTACAATTAAATTTTCTTGAATATTCATTTATTTCAATTAGCCTATTTAATTTAATCTGAAAACATGATTATTTTACTGTCAAATTTAATACTCTACCAACAATCTTAGTTTACCCTGTAAATATTAGTGGAAAGGATTATTTGCATTCTTGAGTAGGCCCTGAGCATTACTGGTGCTAGGCTGGATTTAGATATAGGACAGCTGCTGTCAGCCAAGTCTCTGTCTGTTACCTGGGTCCCAATCTGAGCTGGGCCAAGTCACTGCCTGTCACCTGTGTCCCGATCTGAGCTGGGCATGGGAAGCAAAGCAGCCATGGGGGCAGGAGACCTCCCTCAGATGGGGTGAGGGTTCAGGTCCTTGCAAGGTTGGGGAGGTGAGGGTCTGTGCCTCACCTCTGTTGATCCCCAAGTTCTCTCCTGATGGCCCCTCTGTGACTGTGCCTGTCTTAGGTTGTTCCTTCCCTGAGGAATCTTACCCGTCTCTGGCTAACCAGCCATCCTCTGGAGCCAAGCAGGGTGATGTGAGGTTCAGTTCTGTCTCCTTGGTAGCCTATGCCCCCGTGGCCTCCACACCCAGCACCTGCCTTGGGATCCCCTGGCCTGCTGGCGGGGCCCCAGGACTGATCACATATCTCGGGAAACTCAGGTTTCTTCTCAAGGGAGGGCCCAGCTCACACGATTGGGCGAGAGACAGATCCATGGTACCAGCCACCACGAGGCTTCAAGCTCAGCATGAACAGAAAGCTCAGGCAACAGCTGAGGGCAATTGGATTGTGAGAAGAGGGTCCCTCTTGGCAAAAAAGGCAGAGGGGCCAATATAGAATGCTCAAGTGCCTTCCCAGCTCCTTAATTCCTTCTGAAAGGGATTAAATTCTTTCATGTCCTTTTTTTTAAATTATTGCCAAACATTCAAAGAATTAGTTTGTAAGTTTGTTTGGGATAATTGTACAATATGCTGTTGTAAAATATCTAAAATTATAATGACACTAGAGGCCCGGTGCACGAAATTCGTGCATGGGGGTGTGTGTCCCTCAGCCTAGCCTGCACCCTCTCCAATCTGGGACCTCTCAAGGGATGTCTGACTGCCTGTTTAAGCCCGATCCCGGTGGGATCGGGCTTAAACAGGCAGTCGGACATCCATCTCACAATCCAGGACTGCTGGCTCCCAACTGCTCGCCTGCCTGCCTTCTTGATTGCCCCTAACCGCTTCTGCCTGCCAGCATGATCACCCCCTAACCACTCCCCTGCCAGCCTGATTGATGCCTAACTGCCCTCCCCTGCAGGCCTGGTCACCCCTAACTGCCCTCCCCTGCAGGCCTGGTCCCCCCCAACGCTCTCCCCTGCAGGCCTGGGTCCCTCCCAATTGCCTTTCCCTGCAGGCCTGGTTTCCCCTAACTTCCCTCTTCTGCCTGCTTGGTCACCCCTAACTGCCCTCTCCTGCAGGCCTGATCGCCCACAACTGCCCTCCCTTGCAGGCCTGGTCCCTCCCAACTGCCCTCCCCTGCTGGCCATCTTGTGGCAGCCATCTTGTGTCCAATGGGGGCAGCATCTTTGACCACATGGGGGCAGCCATCTTGTGTGTTGGAGTGATGGTCAATCTGCATATTACTCTTTTATTAGATGGGATAGAGGCCTGGTGCATGGGTGGGGGCTAGCTGGTTTGCCCTGAAGGGTGTCCTGGATCAGGGTGGGGGTACCCTTGGGGTGTGGGGCGGCCTGGGCGAGGGGTCTGTGGTGGTTTGCAGGCTGGCCACGCCCCCTGGCGACCCAAGGGATGCCCTGCTATCTGGGGTTTCTTTATCTTCTACAATTGAAACTTTGTAGCCTGGAGCAGAGCCAAGCCTTCTGCTTGCTCTGTGGCAGCAGCCATTTTTAGGGGGATTTATGTATCTTCTATCATTGAAACTTTGTAGCCTTGAGTGGAGGCCTAGGCCGGCAAGGGCAGGCGGAAAGCTTGGCTTCCTTCATTGCCGGGGAAACCCAAGCTTCACTCCTGCTCTCTGTGGCGGTAGCCATCTTGGTTGGGTTTATTTGCATATTCGCTCCTGATTGGCTGGTGGGCGTGGCTTGTGGGTGTAGCGGAGTGATGGTTAATTTGCATATTACTCTTTTATTAGATAGGATTGTAGAATAATATCATGTAAGGATATTCTTTGCTCTAGGCCATGGCAATTCAATTTCAAACTGTCTGTCAATTTCTTTTTGTAAGTTTATATAAACTTTGTCAGGGAGGCAAAAATACAAATTACTTACTTTAGTTCAAGAGGCCAAATATATTGACTTTCAATTACAATCCTTATGACTTTTGAAGGAAACTTCTCTTTGTTTCCTTCCAAAATAATTTTTGGGCTACAGAGAGTTTCATTTAAAAATCTTTGGCACATGAAACAATTTCTCTTAAGGTTATGGTGACCACTAGTATGGATTAGATTTAATATTTTATTTTTATTTTATTTTACTTTTTTATAATTTTTATAATTTTTTTAAATTGTTATTTTATCAAAAAAAGGGGGGATAGTAGGGTAATATAATGCAAGGAAAAATATCCTATAAGTAAATTACATCTAGAAAATTTTTACTTTACAAAATTAATTTTCATTTGTAATGCTAACAGCAAGACACCCATGAAAAACACACATGGTGTCTAAATAAGACAAAGGAAAATCGTTTGGGCAAAAATAAAAAGGATCCTAAATCAATTATATAGAAAAGATTCCTTTATTAACTTTTGGTTGAGAATATGTTTGTATATTTTCAGAAAACAACTCCAAGACCATGTGGATTCCTGCAACAGAGAGGAATTGACAGGTCTGCTCCAACCACAAAGACAAGAGGAGAAACAGTCCAGAGATGGAAGAAGCTGACGATGCCTTGCCATGCTAGCAGTCAGCAGCTGTGCAATGCAGCAGGTTGCCTAGGACCAAACCAGAGAGGGTCGAACCTGCATTGCCACCATGTGCCCACCATCCAGATATCATTGCTGACATGTACACATAAGGAACTGTTTGACATTGAAACTGGGACTCAGAACTGTTGGACATTGAAATTGGGACTCAAACATTTTTTGTTATTATATGTTTATTTCTAGTCTGCAGAGGCAAGATTTTTTTAAAGGAAAGAAATGGGGGAAAAATAGATACAGAAGCAAAGAAGCATTAAACAGACTGTCAAACTACAGCAGGAAGGCAGGGGTGGCTGGGGGGGTGGGCTGTAAGAGATCAACTGAAGGACTTGTACGCATGCATATAAGCATAACCAATGGATACAAGACACTGGGGGGGGGCAGTAAAGGCATGTACTGTGGGGTAGGGGAGGCCAGGGGGGGAGGTCAATGGGGAAAAAAAAAGGAGACATATGTACTACTATTTGTAATACTTCAAACAATAAAAAAATTTAAAAAAATGCAAAAATTAGCATTCTGTTTAAATGTTTTTCTCTCTTTCATGCTCAACATGTGTGTGAGGGTCCCAGGAGTCCAAGTACTTCTGAGTCACTTACAGGATTTCTGGCCATCCAAGGCTGCAGTGATAATGGTCCTTGTTGTGTTGGCAAAGATGATAGTGGCTAGAAGCCTCAGGTCATGTCATGACAAAGATGCACATCTGTATTCAAAGTTCTACATGTCAACCCACCATGACAAAAACCACTAGGTAGGAAAATCAGTCTTTATTGCTTTTAGCT